>NW_020955348.1:1935284-1972806 GCF_003031625.1 Empidonax traillii | reverse complement strand
ACCCATGGTAGGTCATAGAAAGTGGAATTAAATTCCATGACCTCACTAATCCTAGGTGCTACTCCTCTTGAATCCTAAAACTATTATTCAAGATCTGATGCAAAGTCCAGTGTAGTCAAAAGCAAAACATGTATTCATACAGCTGCATACATGTAAACTATGCACGTGTTTAATAAACAGGAAATTCAGACATCTTCTGTATTTTTCATCTCCCTGAATCTGAGGACAAATCTGAGAAGAACCAGGACAACTGTACAATCAGTTTCTACGCAGCAAGAGGCAGAGCTGAAAGCTTTATCTTCTGCAGGGCTTGGGTCTTTTTTCCTTCTTTACTCTCTTTACTAATGGCATTGATTAGCAACTTATTAGCCCCGGCTGCCTCCTCTTCCTTTAATCTTGATAAAGTGAAAGCTGTTTGGGGGCTCGGGGCTGTCCAAGGACACACCATTTTCTAATGGTTTTTTGTGGGAAAACTGTCCATAACTGTCAGTGCGGCAATCTCTCCTTTAAAATCCTGTAAGCCAGAGAGCCTCGGGCAGGTTTCTGCAGCTGTGCTATCTCCTCTCATTGTTTTTGTGTCACTGAGACTGCCTGACCCACTGTGTTTGGCTGCCAGGGCCAGCTCTGCAATATGTGTGGGTGGCTGCCCAGGGCAAGAAGATATTAAAAGCAGCAGTAATTGTTTCATTGCCTAAATGGCTTCAAGAAACTGTTTCACTTTTCTGATAGCAAGAGCCCCCGAACAAGGCACCGGCCTGTTTAGCCCTTTGGGTTCACAAGGCAAGATAAAGGTTTGGATCAGAAGGTTTGTGGCTAGAAGACTCTAGTTATTTCCATGTTTCCTGAGCCCTTTATGGCCTCCAAGGACTTTTATATCTTGTGACTTTCTGTGCCTGAGAAATTCCAACTCATGCAAGTTGAATGTAAATAGACACAACTGGAAAGTTTTCTGTGGAAGAGTGCATCAATACCTTTCAACCATGGAAAATATTTTTATTTAATTTTCCTACTTGATTATTCTTTTCCCTGAACTGTCCAAGATACTCCCAATAATATGGGGTTTTTTTTTCTATTTGTTCAAATTCTTCCCCATGGGTCTGAAGGATTTTAGTATGTATTTAGATGACTCGCTATTTATCTGGTGTACAGCAATGTATTCTCTCTGACGGGTCCAGCTCCCATGTACTCACTGAGAGAGAAATGGTTCCCATGCACAGCATTTTCAGAATATCTCACTGCAGTTTATCACAATCCAGTCTGAAGACAATTTTCTCTCTTTTCTTTACCCTTTGGCCCTTAGTCTCAGATCATATTTCTTCCAATATAATAATATTCTTGCTATAATTCCTTGGGAGGATTTATGTCCTCGTCAATAGTCAGTCTTATATTTCTTCCCAAGAATACTTTTTTGGAACTGGATGTTACAGCTTGGATATACCAAGTCATAGTCTATTCTTGTGATTCTCTGAGTGGAAGGATATGTTTCCAATTCTTCCAGACTTCTTTTCCTTCTTCTCATGGTAACTGTGGTCAACTAAGCAAATGTTATTTTACTGTTTGCACTTCAGTACAAATTATAGTCCACAGTTCTGCCTAGCAGATGCTTTGAAGAATTTCAAAGCACAGTGTTAATCTAGGAATAACCCATTGATTTTCCTTGGATTAGAGTGGGAACAAGAGGCACTTTTGCATAATGGTTGCTTTAGATCCAGGTTAAAAATGGTAAAGAAAGCTATATAACCCTTCCGTAAGTAGCATTAACAAAATGTATGCATTACATTTTAAAACAAATGTGTCCCTTACAGAACATCTGTTCAATGCCAACTGGCTGCTTAATGGTCAGTTTTAAGGATGTGAAACTTTGCTTGCAGAATGAGATCTTTTTGAAACCGAAATGAGTGTGAACAAGTCATGATCTTTCAGTGTAAAAGCATTGCATGTCTATGTATGCATATGTAAAATATCTAATTACTGAGGCTTCCTTTAGTTCTGAATTTTTTAAAAAGGCACCTTTAATTAAACATGAAACAATAATTAAAGGGTGGTAACTACATGTTTCAATTATTTTCTCCTAAGTCTGATGGTGCCTTACTTAAGAGTAGCCAGTTGAGCTGTGGGTTCATCCAGCCATCCCAGTGATGAGATGCTGAAACCTTAAGAAGATAATTTCCCTTGCAACAGTTGTAGCAGATTTGATTGCTCATCCTTGTGGCAGAAATAACCAGGTAATTGTGTTTGTGTCACTCTACCCTCTAACACCTCACCAGGTGTCAAAAGCTCACATTTTTTCTCTGCCGTGCTGCTGACAGTTTCTGGCAGCATATCAGGTGTCTCGACTATGCAAAGACTTTTAGGTAATTCTCACAAAACTGACAAAATAGTATTAAAAAAAACCAATGTGGTATCAAAATAAGCGGCATGAAAGCAACGGTGTTCCCTGTGATATTGTCGTTATTCATTGTAAGTCCGTTGTTATCTTTACATTTAATGGAATCGAGACCGAATTTTCAGTTTATCATGTCACAGTGCTGCAAAATTCAAGATGCTTTTGAAGAGCTGAGCTCTAGTTCATTCAAGTAGTGCAGAGTCTGGTTATCTCTTACTGAAATTCTTTTATCAAAAGGTTATAAGGAGCTGACAGCTAGTAGGGCCTCTGCAAGATCAAACTGGAAACCTGGCTATTTCATTCCAGATGTGGTCTTGAACTGCACTTATATGTGTTTAAAACAGCCTTGTAAAAGAAGGTTACACTTGACAATTCTGAGTCAAATCTGAACCTTAACACCAGAAGTTCAAGTGGTTAATGCTGGGTTTGTTTGACTATGTTAGGATTTAGTTTGCAGCTTTAACACACTGGGTATTTCACTTCCAGGAGAAAGGGAAGATCAGATTTCATTTCATAGCAAAAAGTGTTTTAAATCAGCCATTTAAGTGTCTTAGGCAGAGTGCTAAATGTTTAATAGAGAAAGCTAGTTGGGACTAGCTGGGATAGCTGAACTAATCGAGAATGCTTCAGGCAGACATGCAAATTTGCAGATGACTCCTGAAACAGGAAATACAGAATTGTTTTGTTTTGTTTCTTTGTTAGTGACTTGGCACTGGTCAGTTTGGTTTAGCTGGAAAACGAAAGATTATTTTTCATTTGCCCATGTAGTTTGGGGGGGCGGGGGGGGGAATAAGCTAATTTATAAGCAGCCAGCTGCATTCCTGGAATCTTGTAATATTTCCTCTGAGACATTACTGTGATACACACAATAATTAAGATGGAATCCCAAGTTCCTGACAATATTTTATTATCTTTTATAGTTAATGAAGCTGCTTAGGTACATCTGTTTCATGTCTACAGATGTGAGTGAAATAATAGGGGGGGAAAAAAATCTGTTTACATAGCTAGTTTCTAAGCACCAAAACCAAAACAGAACCACAATTAATTTGTAATTGCATTACCTCTAACAAATTTTTAAAAGCAGGACATGAAACCTAGTGATAAAGACACTAAAGCAGACTTATGGTTTCCCATCAGCAGGTCTTTGTGGGTTTCAGAAAGGCATTTTGGTTTAAAGTAGACATTATTCCTGCTTTTGCTTCTTCAGTCTTACAAAGTCTAAACCCAGAGAATTTCCAGAACTCCCAGGAAATCTATCCTCTGGAGAAACAGTAAACAAAGAGTATTCTGCATTCTCCTTAAAACATAAAGTTAATGTGATACACTTGAATTCTTACAAGTATGGACTCAATAAGGGATATCTAGTTAATATCCTTTAGGTCCACTAGTAATGATATAAGCAGAGATCTCTGTAGGAAGATAAATATTCTGTGAGATATACGAAGGTCAAGAATTTTTATTTTCCACTGATAAAACTTTTCTTGGCAGAAAACCTCCAGATTTTATTTAAAAGAAAAAAACTTTAAAAACTTGGGTTTATGAGAACTCAGAGGGACATTGTTTAAGTCCATTTTTTAACCATGAAATCCTTTTGACATATGGCAGTCATTATGTATTTGCATCTGTCTATCCTGAAGATTTTTTCTAATAGAAGATACTTAATAGTTTCACATTTAACATATTTTTCAATAAACACTTGAGAACTTCTTAACAGTAAACAATGATCTTAAACTAGCTTGCCAAGCATGTAAATGATCTACAACTCCTAATACACCAAAGATTGTTGCATATTTTCAGCTCTGCTTTTGGGACCTCTAGGCAATGCTGTTTCAGATTAGGATAAACCATGAATTTCTTAACTGTTTCACTTGAGAGAAGAAGGCTTTATCGTTCTGATACTCATGGCAGAAAACCTGGAAATTTGTCCTGCCCATTCCTTTCCAAGTACAGCAACCTTATCTTCATTAACATCTGACAGATTTAAGATTAGTAGAGGATACCCCAATGTAAAAAAATGAAATATTCTGTGTAAAATGAACAGGAAAAAAACCCTCTATGCTTTATACTGCTTTCCCTGCCTGCCCAGCTTTTGCCTCAGTCTCACACAGGAAAAGTTCCTTGTAGCATGGAATACGCAGAGGAAAGATTATGGCCTCTTGAAAGGGAATAATGACACATTTTTCCCTCTGTCCTGTTGTAGCCATCAATACAAATATTCATGCCACTTTCTTATATTCTTCTTTTTATGTAGACCTACCAGTAAAACTGGCTACGAACAAGAAGGGCATATAAGATTCAGCTTTTTTAGGTTTTAGAGAGTGAAATGAAATTTTGTTTGGACAGCATTTTCATGGCTTTAGTATAAAGCCATTTTTTATGCAGAAGGACACAGCCATACATTATTGGAGGCAATGCCTCAGTGCCAACTTGCAGAAAAGACAACTTGGTGCATATTTGTGTTTGTGACAAGCAGGGTATCTGATCAGAAGCTGCATTTGCTCTCTTGGAGTGATCACAAGCAAGGGCAGCACAGACTGAAAGATGAAGCAGTTGAAGACAAGGAAACAGGGAGGGAAGTTGATTCTGAGTAAATTCTGAATACTAGGAAAACAAAAAGACATGTTTCCCACTGAGCTAGGCTTGGTCTTGGTTCAGCAGAGATTTCCTCTTGAATTCTTTTCCTGTATTGTCCTTCTTTTATGGTTTGGGAGATGGAAATGCAGAGAGCTCAGGATGTGAATCCTTAGAGATTTTGCGTTTGTGTTTCATTCAGGAAGTAAGAGTAGTCTGGTGCTTGACCTGGCTGTAAATACTTTGCCCCAGGAATGCTGCATTGATCAAATCATGATGTAAAATTGAGGAGCTCAGCTGTTCAGTCAATTGTGTGCTGAAGATATGGCTCCAAAGAGTCTTACCTAGCAGTTTCATGTTCAGTCTATTAGACTACAGTGTCCTGAGAGAAGAGAGGCTGATCACTTAAATCAACACAGAACAAGAAATCAAGTGTAAAATCTCATATGTCTCTCAAATGCTGCCAGAGTCTTACCCATTTTTTTAATAGAAATAACAGTGGTATAGGTACAGGTATCTTTTCCATATCTTCAGTGAACTTTAGCTGGAGCACATAAAGCCCTTCATCTAAAGTATCTGTTATTTCAAGATCAGTGCCATAAATTAAGAAGCTCATTTGAAAAATACTTCTTAAACTACATCATGTTTATTATGCTTATCAGATATCCCATTTTCTCCAAGAGAGAAATCTTGAATGGTGCCTGTAAGACCTGAAATACTAAAAAGTCTGCTTGCTGGAAGAAGAGAGTATTAAACTATTCTTAAAGCCTTAACGTAAGTAAGTAACTGTGAAACACTGCAAAATACTCCCAGTAAGCCTCCTGGCCCATTTGTTACTGAACTTCTAGAAATATAAATTTCTATTACCAACACTGTCTTCTGGAAGACATTTACAACTCATATAAATGAAAAAACAGGCGCTTATCAAACAGACAATGCTTTAACATATCAGTAGATCAGGTTTTGGGGGTTTTTTAATGGCTGAATAATCACTGAACAAGCACAATCACAGTATTCATGAAGGAGAAAAGAGAAAGCAAACGGATTTAAAATTGACCCATCACTCTTTGTTCCAGTCTTTAGAGACTGCTGGACTCCACATCTGTTTCTTCTCCATAGTTTTATCATGATAGATCTTTTCTGCTTATGGGGCTCTAGGTCCTTTTAAATCCTTCCATTCTGTGTTTCTATTCCTAATTACGTTTTTTCCATGAGCTTTGAAAAACAGTCCTAAAACACCCAACAAACCACCAAACTCTAGCATCAGATCAAAAAAGAAAAAGAGCTCAAGGAATCGTTTTGGAGTTCGGACTCTGTTATCTTGAGAATCAGAAAGATTACTTTGACATTACTGTAGGGACTGTGTGTATGTTTGTATATATGTATTTGTATCTATTATAATTCTGGAAAATGCTTATGTCGTAAAGAGCATTATTTTACTCATGCAGATATTGATAAGCAACATGTCATCCTGGAACATCCTTACTTTCTGGTTCTGATTACACCCTCTTAACCTAGTCTATACCTATGCACTGGAGTGCAATAACTCATGGAATATTATGGGCCACGTATATTTCAAGCTGGCTTCTCAAGTGACAGCATAACTCTTTTGAATCTCCTGGTGCAGCCTTCAACAGAGAATGTAAATCCTTGTCTCCTGATGAATTTGAAGAGTGTGGCAGCATTCCCTCTATCCATGCACTGTGCAACAAGGCCCTTACACTTCATTCCATCTATCCTCCCGACATGATCTGCCTCTAAAGGGCGAAACGTATGGGCTGGGGGTAGAATTAGGAAAGAACATCTATTGAGAAGCCTCATATGACAGTTTGGTGGTGGTGGTTTTTTTTTTATTTTTTTTTTTTATTTTTTTTTTTTTTTATTTCTCTTTGCTTGGTGTTTTTCAAGGATTTTTTGGAGAGAATTAGCTTCAGTTCCTGTTTATACATTCACATAATGTGCTTTTTAATACTTGTGCCCTACGTGAAGTGGGTTGGCAGGACTATTCAAAGGTAGTTGAATTCCATGGTGCACTTTAAAATGTATGTTCTTGAATGGAATATAGAGTACAGCACTTTAAGTTTTAGTTGTCTATTCAACTTTC
The DNA here is from genome assembly GCF_003031625.1 of Empidonax traillii. Taxonomy (NCBI): domain Eukaryota; kingdom Metazoa; phylum Chordata; class Aves; order Passeriformes; family Tyrannidae; genus Empidonax; species Empidonax traillii. Next base: position 1,965,745 of record NW_020955348.1, on the reverse strand, counting down.
CTTGAGTTTCAGGGAAAGAAAAGACATTTGTTTTATCTTGAGGCTTGACTGTAACAAAATGCTATTTTTCCTTCTGTTTCCACTGAGTTTTCTGTAAGCTGTATTGGAAAGGACTAATGACAGCTACTTAGAGGAATTTTAGCAAGAAATAAAAGTACATTTGGGCCTGATTCTGTATTGCACTGCAAGCATTGCATGTTTCAAGTGGCCACTGGTGACTGGAACCTTGTTGTTTTGGGGTTTCTGTTTTTCTTAGCAGAGTTTTAAATCATATGTTAGCCTCCTGGATCTTCTTAAGATCTGCACTCCTGTGAATTTAACCTCTTGGTTAACAGAATTTCAAGAAGGGATGCTGTGTATATCTGTGCTGCTTTGTTTTCACCCTTTTTCACGTATACTGTTCTCAGAAAATGACAATTCTTAAAAGGATTGGAGACCATCACTATTCCTTTATTTTATTCAGTTGTCTCAGGTTAATATATGACCTTTTACCTTTACTGAGGAATTTCCCCATATGTCTGCTCAAAGAATTTCCTTGGATGATTCTCTGGGGATTTCATTCCATGTTTTGTAGAAGTGAATTATGATTGGATTAGAAAGGCGTAAATCTTCCTGAGTTTTCAGGAGATTATTTCTTGGATTTCCAAAGTTAGCTGTATGTCACTCTATCTTCACCCATGCCATGGGCCCTGTATCCCTGTTCCAGGTGGTATTGGTTTCTGTCTGCTTGAAATTCATTTGTTTTAAGCTGGAGTTCTTAAATTTGTGCAATCAAGAGCAACTGAGATCATGCAAATATAAGCAAATGGCTTTTGAACAAAACTCTTAAACTGATTCAGAAAGCTTACTGCTGAGAAAACACAGTCCAGCTAACAGCTTTCTATAAGGTGAGATCTATTTGATCCACTGGAATAAAGTGAAACATGCAGAGCTTAAGTTAAATAATTGACAGCAAATCATACTTTTTTTTTCCTTTACGGTGGAAGGCTGATATTGCATATTGTTAGTGTTATCAGTTTGTTATAAAGAGAGATGTGTATTCTTCAAAATTGTCTTGAATATATAGCTGGAATTATTTCTGATTGTTTTTCTGTTGAGAAAAAAAAATGGATAATGCCCAGTGAAATGTTAGCTTAAACGTTTCTTTAAAAATTGGAATGAATAGTGTCATAAGTTTTTCAATATTCAGTGAATGCAGAAAATCCCAGTTTCTATGAACCTCTGTCAAAATGCAGAGCAACACTAATCACACCTGGAGGGTCATGTAAGTACATAAGGATCTGAAATGTCAGGAACTTATTAGTGAAAGAAACAAATATTAGAGATGCCAGGTTCACACTGTAGTTGCTTCCTAATTTAAGGAAGTCAAATATTAGAGCTGCTTCCTAAGTAAACCACATAAGCTTATATTTTTCCACAAGGGTCCCCAAGGAGCACTGGGCAGCTGGCATTCTTCCCTGCTCTGGGCTGGTGCTGGTCAGCTATTACAAGTGCTGCTATTTCACTGAGAAATGAGTAGAGCTCTTGATCAGTTCTGATTGAATGCTGGCACTTTGCACAAGTGTAATTGCCAAGTCCGAGTGTAGCTGGTCCTACCTGTATCACCCACTCTAATTTTAAGTATTCTCTCAATTGTCAGTCTTCATCCCCTTCTGTACAATCTCAGTAAGTGCTGAAGGGCATTTCCTTCCCAAGGATGCTGTCAGGTGGGACTCCATCAGCTTCCTGCTGCTTTTTCATCCTCTTAACATGTACGTGACTCTGCTGTGTGCAGGGGAACATTCTTTGGCTTGGTTGTACTGAGATAATTTCATCAGTTGTAATTCCCCTTTTGGATATATTTAGTATGAAGTAAAGATATCTTTTTCTCCTTAAACAGCTTTCATAGTGACATAAACTAAACCAGAGATAAGCACTCATAGTCCTCGTATGAATGTTGAAGTAGATAGTTATATTTATATCATAATTATAACAGTTATAATTAAGCCACTATAACTACGCTGGTAAATTTCCCAGTGCAGTGAAGCCCTTAATTAGGAGGTAAAGTCTGAAAGGTTTTCAGTTGGCTGATGCCACCCAGCTTTAAAACAACCCCGTGTCCGATTCAGCCAGCAGTATTTTGTGCCTAGTTCAGTGTGGGGTAAGTCTGAGGTCAGAGGGGGACCTTTATGGGCTGAAACCTGTTCCTAATAAAAATGAAAATATAGCTGTAGATGGAAGGAATGGGGTAGAGGATATGGGAAAGAGATGGTGTAGCCAGCCTGGTGGTTTCTACCTTTTTTAAAGGGTGCTTAGTCAGGATTCTTCTTTGGGTCAGATTTGTGCACAGAAAAAAGCTTGTCTCTTTCTGATGTGGACCAGGAGTCTTTGCCACTTCCAGATAAGGTGGCTGCAGTGCAGCCTTGATTAGACCAGAACTCCAGCTGAACAGACTGATAAAGAAGGATGTCGCCTATTTAATAGATGCTGGTGTAATAGCACAGGGTCCTGCTGCTTTGTAATCTACAGGTATTAGCTCCAGACTGAACTTAAAAAGACACTAGTTTTGATTTAGAAAGCTCTAAACTGCTTTGGACTATCTAGACTATCTTTGGACTATTTAGAATGACTTTCCAGTATCATACTTTTGTAGTTAAAATGAGCAAAGGCATCCCCTTTCACTCTAAAGAGAGGAGGCAGGTGTCTATAAATCCTTTGTTAATGTCATTTCTTACTAGAAAAACCTCAGCATGCTGATTGATGTGCAGCTCATTTTGCAAAATACATCCTTTTCTATGAATTTTGGAGGTTATGTGTTTTGAAGATAATTGGAGCTCTGTAAGGGATAGAAGGAGGAGGAGTTGACCACGGGCTTAATCCCTGGTTGTTAAGGAAGGATGTGAATATTTAAATCTTGTCTGGGTAGTTTAAAAGGTAGAGAAAGATTTTGGGTAAGTGCTCATTCTTTGTGACAATTTCTATAAATATTTAAACACAAACTGTCAGATGCACTGATAACCTTTGACCACAGAATTGTTTATATTTTAGTTATACGTAGAATAGTTTAATAAACTGTATATATAAATTATATACACTTAGAGAGCTAGCTGTTATGGGAAACACCCTTTGATTTTTTTCATAGTAACAAATCAATCTGTGTTCAGGAACAAACATTAGACTAAGCACGGAAAAATTGCTACAGTGCTTGGATATTTTTGGAACTCCAATCCTGATTTTCTAACATTAGATTTTGGCCACTGAAAGTAGTATAAAATATCAGTAGCTTGGGTCTCTATAGAGAGACCAAAAGAAAAAAAAAAATCCTCTAAATTACTGAACATATTCAGAAGGGAAGGAGGTCTAATCTCATTTCAGGTGGTGCTGCAGAAAGTAATGAATTGGGGAAATCAGAAACTGTAGCAACATTTGTAGATAAAATCTGGCTGATAAACAGGCACACACACCTTCTGCTGATTCGGAGAGAAATGCATTGAAGAGTTACTGAGATTGATGCAAACGCTTTAGTTCAACTCTCTGTTGCACTCTCAGTAACTCCTGAAATGAGCAGTGTCAGGCAGTTGATGATCAGTATCTGCACAGCATTTCTACAGTGACGAATTTTGCACTGCTGTCAGAGCTGTGTGATGCACAGTGGTGTTCTGCAGGGAACAATGTGCTTGGTTTCACTCACCAGCTACAACTTCAGCTACTTTCTCATATCTCCATCTTTCCTCACTGATTGCAGGGCCCAGTTCTGACTGCCTTTGCACAGGGAGATCTGCAGCTGAAGGCAGGAGAAATTTGGCTGATGTGAGACAGTATGAAGAGTTAGTCTGATAGCTTTTTAAAGTGCTTCAGGATCCTTTGGGATGAGATGTGCTATATAACTTTCAATTATTATGCTTTAAACTGTTCATTTGAAAATGCCTGCTTAAGTTTTTGGCACAGCAAAACAGGACTTGCTGAACCAGAGTTGGAGGTATATGGAAAAGGAAAAGTAAGGGGCTTTATTGAAGTTCTCCCAAGGCTCTACAGCTTGAAGTGCTTCTTAGAGAAGTGTGTACTGCCAGGCCACTCTTTTTTCCCAAGCTCTCACAGCTCTAGTAATACGGTTTGAAATAAAAATAAAATGCAGAAGCTTAGTTAATATATGCCACTTCCTTCGCTGTGTTTAACACACAGGCTGAGTCCTGAACTTACTTGGTCATTTTGATGATTGACCAATTATGTATAATACACTGTACACTTTGGCTTTTTATTTCCTGTTTAATTCTGGAAAACAATTACAGTACTTCTCTAAGAAGCGATTGTAGTCTTTGTAAATGTCATGGCATATTACACATGCTTGTATTTTGGCACTTGTCACAAAGCATTACTGCTTTAAAAATAATTTATGTGCATTATAGATAAAAGACACAATAGATATTGAGGAAAGATTGTGCCACAGAAATAAGTTATGGCAGTTGTACAGCAATATGGGTAGCTGTTTAATTGTCTTAAGTTGTGGGCAACATTTTTGGGCAAAATTTTTAATATAGCTTTGTTGTAACCTTTTGCTTTCCATGGAAATTTTTTTCCTTCAGGGAGAAAAGACCAAAACTTTATGCTAAAAAAAACAAACCAAAACAAAATAACTGAAATGCAAACATGTTTGTTTTGAACTGTCATTAGGAAACAAAATGAGCAGTTCCTGTTCTACTTAAAGTGTGTAGTTTTGAATTTAATGTAAAGCTGTTTATTAGGATAGAAAATGTTATCTTTTTGTTGACTACCTGTGCTTTTTTTTCCTTACTTGAGAACTGTAACACTACATAAAGTTTTAAGTGTATGTAAATAGCAGCATGTTTGAATAGGGAAATATACTTCAGATCTGCCTAATTGTTAAGACTGGGAAAAGCAGACGAGGAATGAGACACTTTCCTAAAGGAAAGTGGCTTTCTCTGTTCAATAAGTTTTCCCCTTCATATTGCAGTGTAACAGTCAGTGGCCCTGCTCCAACATGCACTACACCAGAAGGTTTGCTCAGCTCCATCAACTTTGGTAGAAGAGCTTTTTTTGCTAAAAATTAAGTACATGCATAAATGCCTCCTGGAGCAGAGCCGAACTTAGCAAGGGGCTTTACCCCCTCAGAGCTCAGTGCTTCACAAGCTCCGTTCTGTGAGGCTGTGTGCACAATATGTTCCAGAGCCATGCTCAGTGACTGATGGATCATTTGACTTCAATATGTGCTCACTTTGGATTCTTTGTTCCAAAATGTGGATTTGAATACAAATGAGCCTGAACGCAAGCCAGCTGAGGAACCTCTTTCTGTCTCAAACTATTAAAGGCCTAAGCATATTCAATTTAAAAAAAAACCCTCCAAACCTAAACAAGGGGCCTGACACACAAACTGACCAGAGCTGTAAAGGACACGTGCTTACGTGGTTTTATTTATTTTTCACATGTGTGTAATTGAACATTATCAAAGCAAGTCCACAATAAAACACAGTGGAATGTCATCATTAACATCTGTTTGCCCCGTGCTGTTCAACGGACCCAAACAAGGTCCCCTTTTACAGCACCATCTCTTACACTCTGTTTTCCCCATAAGAGAAGCAAGTGGGCACGGGCCAGGCTTTGGGCACGGGCCAGGCTTTGGCCATTGTGCTGTTGGTTCAGGTAAAAAATAGAGCCCTCATGGGGGATGTGCCTTCAGCTAATCTTCTCAGACAGACACCCCTGTGATTTGTGTACCCTTTCTGATCTACAGTCGCAGATCAAAGGAAAAGGCAGGCTAGTAATGTCAAAGCACACAACTCCCAGACTGTGGAAGTGAAGAACAGCACCTTGAGCTGCAACTGTGAAGGGAATCTGCCATAAATCCTGCTGTGGCAGTAGAGCAGGATAGGTGAAAGCCACCCACTGTGTTTGGCTTGTAGCTGCCACTTGGCTTTCAAAAAACCTGTTCACTTTTATTTTTTTCTTTTTTAAGATACTTTGGAGGTCTCTGTTATAGTGCCATGCAGTTCTGTACTCTTCTAAAAGCAGTGACTTGCATACTTTTTGTGAGAAGATCAGAATTTTTTATGAAATGTACATTTATGTCAGGGGAGAGACAAGCATTAGTGGCAGCAGTCAGGACTTCCAGTCAAGAAAGGGAGAAGTTAATTTCTATTCCAACGTCTGATGCACTGTTTAAGCCTTGTATTTGGACCAAAACCCTGGCAAACTATAGGTAAGCAGCAAAACACTCAATAATCAGGATTATGTAATAAAATTGAAATGGTTTATGGGACTTTGGTGGGTCCTGGGCATGGAGACAAATTTCCCTCACAATTTCCATTGAATTAAAGCATCTGGGGAAAGAGGCAGTGCCTGAATGAAGGCAGAAGTACAGAGAAAGCAGTAAATGGTGGCCTGAGAGGAGCTGGTCGGTGAGCCTGTGCTGTCATATAGTACTGCTATGGGAGTACACAGGGAGCTGCTCAGCAGGGAATGCCTGTTCTCAGAAGCTGGACGTTTTGGCAACAAGGATTCAGCCTGTATGAAGAAGGTGTAAGCTTACCACGCTACAACCTGCATCCCTGCAGTAGGAAAGTCTGTGGTCACACTGCAAGAAGAGGACATCTGAGTGTGAAGCTGGGGCAGGGGGGAGGACAGAGTTAACTGCTCTGGAACTCTCCCATCCTCCCTCCTAATTAAAATCCCACATAAGGGTTGTTTGGGAGAGAGCAGGTAGGAGAGGAAGAGTGTTTCTATACTGGGAAAAATGATGCTGGAAGGAGGATGAAACAAGACAAGCCAGTCTCAATTCTTTGGTTGAAATCCTTTCAACTTTACATGAGACATGAGGAGGAATGGTTATTTAGCCACCCTTAGCCCTGCAGCTGAGTGAATGAAGTAATTGAGGAGTACTTGTGGTATCTTAGTGATCATTGCAGGTATTTTTGATAATCCCAAAGATGAAGCAGAACCAGCAATCAATTAGGTAGCAGAAAGAAACCCTAATGCTGGAAGTTGTGATGGACTCCAAACTGTTCCAGTGGTACCTTGGACTGGAAGTTGTTAAGCTCAGTGGGGTTGGGCACTTTCAGAAATGTATGAAGATAGTTCCTACAGGAATTGCCACTCTGTGGTGACGTGGTTAAACAATGAAAACAGACAGGCTGTTGTTCTGGGTGCTTTGTAATGGATAATACTCAAGTGATTAATGAGTTACTGGAGCACCAGTAGAGACCTAACTATTATTCTGTATGGCATTCATGAACTGCATGAACATAGCTGCTTGGCTGGAGAAAAACTCGAAAGTCAGAGCTTTGAAAAGCTTAAGCACATAAAAATGTGACACTGTTTTTTGTCTCCAGGAAGCACATAGTAATGTGAAATATCCACCACATATTGAAATTGTGTAGGCTTATTTATATATGTGTGTGTGTGTGTATTTATAGGAGAGAGAGAGAAATTAAATTACGTGAGCCTACTGTTTTAAAGCTGTTTGCAGATATTCTATAACAATTTTGTAAAAGGAATGTCTAGAATGAGAGAAATTAACATCCAGTGTCAAAAAAAAAAAAAAAAAGTAAATCAGATTGTCAGATATCATGCTGGTCTAAAAACTCAATCTACAAGAATTAATGGAGGAACTGGACCATGAAAGCCAAGAAATGGGGCCTGAAAATAAACTTGATTAAGAAGATAATGCCCAAGATGTACAAAGGAAGACTGATTAGCATAGACAAGAACATCAGTGAAAAAGCAGAGGAATAAATCTCACATAGGCAGCTGCTCAGATCAGATCGGGACATATTTAAAAGATGAAAGACAACATAAGGAGCAATTTCTCATTTAGACTGGAAAGGAAGGCCTCCAACTGATGTATTCCTTCTATAAATGGCTTTTGGCCAAGACACAAAGCTTCATCCATAAGAAAATATGGTAGTTGGTTTGCTTTTATCCTGAAAATCTATAGACAGACCATGACAGGAATTCCATTATGAGAAAGGGACACAAAATGATGAATAAAACAAACTTGATCGTCAAATATATTTAAAAGTGGAATAGGTAATAGGTTGGGAGCATGAGGGTGGGAATGAAGTTATGAGTGGTAGCTCATGCACATGTGATAAATGCCTCCTGTACCTCATAGTAAAGCTCAACTGGGATTTTTTTTTCAGTGAAAAGGCCCTCAACCTATACAAACTGTGAAAGCAGCACTAGAGTGCAATCTGCTAGTTGTTTATTAATTTATTAATTATTGTGATGTGGGTGTATGAGTGGGAACAATTCTCTAGATGGTGACTTATTCTGCATCATCTCTGCTCTGAAAGAATAAAACAAAACTTGAAGAAGGGTGGCAGATACATGAGCTACAAGGAAGTACACAAGATACAGACCGAGTTAGCTACAAGTGGGGGTTTTTTAATTATTTTATTTTATTTTTTAATTGAGAATAGAAGCTTAGATGAAGAGCTACAAAGAAGAAAGACCTGAACTCGTCACCTATATTTTACCCAGGGTAAGTAAATAGATGCTTTTTGCCCAATATAAATGAATAAGAAGAGATGGAAGACCTAATTTGTTCAATGTCCTCTTGTCACTGTTGTACAGCATTTTGGTGGGTCTAAGTCCAAATGGACATTGCCATAGTATGGCTTCACAAGCTCCATGTGCCCAAAGACGCACAGGGTTGGGTATTTTCGGTCAAGCACAGGCAGTTGCAGCTGTTGCTATTTTTGCCCTGACTCCTCTCTAATCACTCAACACATTTTAAAGCAAGATATGATGATAGACTATGTTGCCAAGACAGAAAAATCAACAGAGTATCTAAGGGAATATGAAAAGAGATGAAAATTCAAAATGTATCTGGAAGAGACACAGAATGGACAAAAACACTTTTGATAAAGGTTGTTCTATAAACTTGGCAATGTCTCTGCTATAAGTAAATATGACTGTCTGCCTGTCTTGCTTTATGTTCAATCTGTCCAAAATTGGGGGTGTGTGGAGGAAATACAAGGACGTCTGTTCTCTTGGTGTAGCCAGCTGAGTTTTCAGGCCTAATCCATTCTGAAATTAAAATTAGCTCAAAGGGTTGGATTCTACCAGGAAGTTTAAAATGGAGAATTTCCTTCATAAATATGGATAAAAAGAAGACAACTTTTTGGATGTTCTACACAGTGACTTCCATTAGAAAAATCAAAATATATCTTTCTTTTTCCAACAGTTTACCAGTGCTCTCCCTGAATTTCAGATCTTATTTTATACATGACTTAGGATAGAAGTCCCGAATCCCTCTTACTACATATGAAGTATCTTTAGGTTTATACTGACACTTTTAATGGTAACCATTCAATCAGCTTTTATAGCACCCAAAAATTTCGTTAACTTCAGCACTGCTGAATCAAACATGAGAAGTAGTAAAAACTGTTTGATACAAACAAGTTAGGAAACACCATCACTAAACACTCCCATTCTAAGGAATAGAAGTTCCAATCCAAAATAAATTGACACAAGTAGAACAACTTGTGTTTCTGATATCAAAGGGTTTTGGTTGCAACCACAAATCATGGTGAATTAGGCATAATCTAGCTATGCTTTTCTTTCCTTCATTGTAAATACTGTCTTTCCATCTCCACTGAGGGCGGACATGTGGGGCGTGGGGGGGGAAGGGGGTGTTATTCTTTTTTGACAAATAGTAATATTTAGAATATCTAAAAATGTTTTCAGGCAAACGTAGGACAAATAAATTCCTTTGTAATGGCAAAAAATAAGTCTTCTGCTGAATCAAGTACTCTGTATATCAAGCATTGTAGAAGATGAATTATGTGACTTTTCTGAAACAGAACACTGGAATTAGTAAAACTATATCATTCATGTTTGAAAAACATACTCTGCATCTACACTAAGAAGCCATGTGCTCAGCAGGATAAAGGCTGTAAAATGACATGCTGGCATCTGACATTCCAAGGATCACCCATCAACAGCTCCAGTGCTTTAGTGGGGCTTCTGAATCACATCATCCAGTTCAGGATCATAAAGGCCGCAGGTTCCTCCACAGCTTCATGGGGTGAAGACCATCCAAGCAAGTGGGGAAGTCACATCAGCAGATGCCTATCTGATCTCCAAAGAGTGCTCATGTAAGTGCACAAAAAATGGCTTTTTTTGCTCTTGCTGTTAGACATTCTAGAAGAGTTTCAAAAGACAAAACTATACTGTAAAATGTATTTGTGGATGTTACTTGCCAAAGTTCTTTATGCATTAACTTCACTACCTCTGTTTGAATTACAGTTTGCTATAACATGATATAAGAGATTGATGGATTACACTGAAACTAGGTGAAAAAGGAAAAAAAGACTGTGGTTTACAAACTGTGTAGGAGGTCCATATTAAGTTGATGTGGAAGCTCTTAAATTTTATACCTAAGATTTCATAAGCAATATATCACATTGTTTTAAGTGATATAACCATTTTTTTTCCTTCTGATTGGCTATTATTAACTAGAAGTAGTCACATAACTGCATTTCAAACTGGATTTTTTAGATCATGTTGTTGTTGGACATCATTGTGGGAATTCTAAATTTTACAATTAGATGAAGTGACTTTTTAGAACCACCTGAATATATCATGTGAATTATGCTTTCCATGGCTTTGCTGATCCAGGGCTAAAATGTGGGGTTTTTTCCCACGATATGCAATTAACTCCCTCCCTTGTGACACAAAGGGTGATGGCAAAATCCAGGTCAGTAGGAACAGAGCTCCACAGGAAAGATGGCTACAGATCCTTAGTATTAAATAAAGCAATTCAATCTTTTTGATATATAGCTCAAACCTGAAAACAACAAAACGATTGTTTTCTTCCTCAAGTGGACAAATACTTCTTATTCTTCATAGTTTTTATCCCATTGCTGTTTCCCAAAAAATGGTGTTGTCTGCATAATACACCTGCTTATAATAATGAGCCACACTTACAATTAGAATTTTCTCTAAAGTTTTCCAGAACGAAACCAGATTTACAGCTGTGTGGATAGATTGTGTGCTCAGAGTATTTAAAGGTACAGTTACTTTCTCAAGTTTTTTAACTTTGGTTAACTTTTTGATTTTGCTTTTTCCTCCAGTGACCATCTGCACATGGCAACTCAGGTAACGCCTGAAGTGCCAATCTCTATTTGTCCCCCACTTGCCCAGACCATGAAAACTTAAATGCCTGGATCCCTGCCTGAGCCATGTGTCTCGGCTCCATCCCAAGGAGATCAGGTTGTCCCCATCTCTGGACTTGGGGCACAACCAGGAACACACCTGAGATCAGGACTTAACACACTGCCAGCAGTCAGAAATTTTCCTGACCCAAAAACTGTTCAGATCAACAGATAGGCTACTATAGACTTGATTTAGATTTAGGCCTGAACCTGACCGAAAGGAGTTCACATATGTTAAGTGGAACTTACGTATACATAAAGTAATCAAGGTATAGCAAGCACTGATATTCAATCTACACTCAGTTTGGGTTGTTAATGCCTTTATTGCACAGTCATGTAAGATTCAAGCATAAGCTGATCTGGTCACATAATGACTTTATTTATTTAGAAGGGTTGGAAGCAATTCCTTCTGTTTCAGTTAATACCTGGAAGTATATCCTGAAAGTCTTTTAAAGCTGTTTTTTTAAGAATAAATACATGGAAAATTCCCTTTTGTGCACCTGTGAACCCGGTAATACTCACTATCAGCACATCAATATCATTTCATCAATGTAATGTTGTTGAGAGTGAATACAGGGAAGTAGTTCCCATTCTTAACTGTGACATATCTACACCCCCCTCAGGCTCCCCCCTTAAATAGATGCAGGACAGAACAGGAATAATCTCCCGATCCTGTTTCACTATTGGGATTTCTTAGTCACATTTTAGCTTGGGCATACAATACTGAGGATCTTCCATGGGCTGGAAAGAATAATTCTGAAGTGGGCACACATATGAAGGGTTTTACAGGGTGGAAGAGGCATGTCTGATTCGTCCTAAAGACTGGGTAAAGGCCCACACAGCCACTGGGATACAGATTGCAAGTTATCAGGCATCTGAAGATCTCACAGGTAAGGGAGACAAAAGTGATGAAATACTTCAAGTCAAATAAATGACTCTACATCAATGTGAGATTTATAGGAGTATTCACTGCATTCATTTTTTCCAGATTCAGTCTTATTCTAGATATTATGCTTTATTTTCCTATGTAAATTGATTTTTAAGATGCCGTGTTAAAATTACTCTAGTAAGTGTAAGGGGCTTGCATTAATTTCTTTAACTGCTTCATATATTTATTTCAGCTTGAAACAAGATAACTAAATGGCTGAAATTCCAGTACCCAGCATACACCTATATCTTGTTATGCAAAGTCATCCTCAGGTAATATCTGTGCCCATATAAAATAATAACAGTTAATGCAAAAAGGAAAAGAGTATATAAAATAGCAACAGCATGTGATACCAATTATGTTACAGCCAAAAATAATACTTCTTGGCATGTTATGCTTAAACTATGTTCTGCTAATGTTCCTTGAGTATAGGCAGATTTTGATTTACACTTAGAAATATTTCTATTTGAGAACCATTAGGAAAATATTTTGAAATTACAATTTGCAAGCATGTGGAAAGAGTTACCTCCCACAATTATGTGAACTACTGTATAGCAGAGCTGCATTAGCTTCCCTGCAACTAATGAACCATGTCATTAATTACAGATATTCAAAATAAAAATTACTACAAGGCAAGACAAATATTTACAATAAATAAAAGGGTCAAGAACTACAAAGTAGCCATTTTATTCTAAACCAATTGTGTTTAATTTTTATGCTCTTTCTCCTCAAATTTAATTTGAAGCACATTAACTGGATTTCATATGTCAAATCTGACAGCTGTAGGTGTACCCCCAATGAGACTTCCATCAGGGGCTGGGAGCACTGGAAGATTTTCAGTAAAAGCGTTAACTGTATTTAAAGATGTGTTTATTAAACTCACGTGACTTGTTCTCAGTATAGGTTTCTCTTGGAAATAACCAGGAAGTTTTCCCTTTGATTATCTCGCTGGCAAAACCACCTTCAGCTTCCAACCACAGCTTCAGGCTGGTCAGGCACTGCATCCCCATCACTCCAGAGGAGCTGGGGCTGCACAAGAGGCTGCAGGGATAGCCTGGGGAAGGCAGAGCTCTTGCTCACCAGAGCCATGGGACGAGGAGCCCTTGAGCTCTTCCTCCTCTCCCAGTGCAGTAAATGGGACCTGGCAGGTACCACCAGCTTTTTCTGACACCTGTGCAGAGGTGATTCTCAGCCTTCAGTAGGAGCTCCAGTCCTGTGAGTCTCTGCATGGTCAAACCACTGCCATGGTGTGAAGGTACAGCAAAAGGCTGTGCCTAGAAATTCAGGTAGGGCCAAAATCTGCTGTGGGGTTTGTTCAAGGTGCTGAGGTGGAGAATATGCACCAAGCTCCCTTCAGTGCATGAGACAGAGCTTGGCTATTGCCTCCATGCTGGTTGGTGCAGCTATAAAAGCACCATACCCATCCTGCCTTCTGGAAACAGGGAGTAAAGATATTTTCTTCCTTATTTCAGCAACTCACTTATTCTGCTGCTGTGTGTTGTCTCGGGGGCAGAGCAGGGAAAATGAGTAGCATTTGCTTATGAATCTTTCTGTGAATGAGAGTTTTCCTTGTCAGGCTCTAACGGGAAACCCTCTCAGGTCCCCCTCTCCTGCAGGGAGAGCGGTGGCTGTTGTAGGTGAGACACCATGGGACCTGCACCACACATGATCTGACCTGCAGCTTCTACCCAGGGTCAAGCTCTCCTCACTGCCACTGTACTCATATTCTACCTGTACATTTGGTATTATGTCAAAGGTTGATTTTGTTTGGTTTGGGTGATTTATTTACTTTCTAGCAGATAATATACAGTCCAAAATAATGTAATAATGTTTTCCTCTGTGAACTCTTTATAATGGCTCGTGTAAGTCACATGACATTACCTTATTGCTAGTTACATCATTGAATATTTGGTATTAAGCATAATATAAAATATTTTCTCTTTACTTTCTTTTCTTTTTCCTCTTTGAACTACATCATTACCTCTCCAAAAGTCGGACATGAGGGTAGACAGATGCACTGACTGCAAGAAGATTCCCCAATGAAACAGACACATAAAAGTTCCCTTAAAATCCACCCCCATGTTTGTAATGAAAGTGTTTGGCATAGTAAAGATAACAGCAGCAGATAAGTAGTTTATCTAAATATATTGCCAAGAACAAAAGCAGTTGATAAGGTATTGCTGCTATCAGGAGGCCAGAAAGTGCCCCAGTTCAACCAGGTTCTGTATTATTTTGAGTTAGCACTACTTGTGTTCACAGTGATTTTTAACAAAAATGTGAAGAACAAGAAGAGGAATTGGGTGGAAGCAAATAGCTCAAGCAGGCTTTGCTGGAATGTGGGAAAGTTGCTAAAAGTCATATTAAAATCAACAAAAGCATTCAATGCATGTCTTGGGGAAAAGGTTGTGTTTAAGAGAAAAGGTCAACTGTTAAAAAAAATATTTGGGCAATATGAAAAATTGCAAATCCTTTCATCAGGAGTTTGGGGCTGATTGCATGAGGGTGTACAGACTTAGCAGTGACAACTTTTACAGCTGAACAATGCTTTTGCAATGAAATCCTGGCTCCATCCAAATCAATGGCAAAATTCCCATCCACTTCAACGCAGCCAGGATTTCATGTATATCTGTCTTTTTTCATTCTTCCTTGATATTTGTATCCCAACTATCTGGCAGACTATTGTCTGTACAGGTCAAAAGCAAAGCTTTCTATTCATATGTGTCAGGGTTACTGTCTGTTTTCTCACCAAGAGAAAAGAAAGAATGAAAAAGTGTGACACATACTTGCAGTGCTGTATCATTCACTTCAATGCTGAGAGTGAAGAATTGTTTGCTGCATCTGCTGGGAGAAGGACAAAATTCAAGCACAAGGGCTAAATGCTGCCTGTGTTTAATTCCTAACTCCAAGGCTTTTAAAGAGCTCTTATTTTCAGCTCTCCATGTATTAAGTTTCGGGTATGGGTGTCACGGGATTTAAGCAGGGGCAGAATTACCTCAATGCTGTCTCCTCTTAAAAATGTTTCCTGAATATGGAAAAGTATTGCATGGGCAGGAAGGAAGGTGACTTTCATCAAACAAATCTGTCATGCAGTGAGACTATTTAACTCATCAAACAAACCCTG
This sequence comes from Empidonax traillii, assembly GCF_003031625.1. NCBI lineage: Eukaryota > Metazoa > Chordata > Aves > Passeriformes > Tyrannidae > Empidonax > Empidonax traillii. Next base: position 1,950,546 of record NW_020955348.1, on the reverse strand, counting down.
GTATTTTTGCCTGTGAATATAAGCATTAACCTAGAAAAATGAGAGAGATTAATGAAAATTCAAATTGAGAGAATGAAAATAAGAGATAAACTGCTGCTTTGCAGATGAATGAATTTTTAAAAATGCTTAAATCCACAGAGCTTGTCAAAATGCACCAAGAAGTGCCCTGGTAAGTGAGAAATGACACGGAGAGGGTAATAAATGTGAATGGGGAGCTTTGTGTTCCCCCAGTGCACTATTTGTACACTACAAAAGCTTTAGAAGAATTGTAATTCTACACTCACTGTTGCTTATCTTGAGAAAAGTACGTGCAGTCTGCAAAGTGGCTGTTGCTGTTCTGTTTTTAAAGCCCATCTGAGAGCACAGGGACATTGCAAACAAGAACCTTTCACAAGTATAACGGGGAGCCTTGGAAAAGTAAGGAAACATTCACACAAGTGAAAATCCTTTAACTGTAGTCAAAGCAAGTTAGAAAAGAGTTAATATATCAGCTGACTTCAGTTTGTGGATGCTGTCATTGTAGGTAAAACCAATACCCATGGCAGATAAAATATACATGGTAATACATGTGCATCTACCAAAGGAATAAGTCAATAGTGAGTGAATCCCACGTAAGGAATGGATGATTACATTGTATTGATCTGCAGGAAGAATTCACCTCCAGGCTACATACAGAGTGAATCCAAGGGTTTTGTATAGAGTCTGTAAATAAGGACGTGTTCATAGCTCTGACATTTTCTAGCCTTTTAGGCCTTATTGTTGTTCTCCCAGCCACAGTGCATGAAGTTATGTCAGAAACATTACTGTGTCATTAACTTAGTGGACAGCTGATCTGATAAAATACATTTAAAAATAAGTATGCGACTAAATTCTCAATTTGGTCATAGTTAAATCTTGCACAATCCATGACAGAGATTGCACAGTCCATCATTTTTGGTGGGATGCATGGGCATGGTATTTGCTCTGCAAGTGCTTTTGGAAATACTTGTAAGTACATCGTTAATCTTCAATAGCCAGTGGTCATTTTTGAAAGCTGCTTCAGCAAATACTCCTGCTAGCAGTCTCTCTCTGCAGCATATTAGTATAAATTCAACCCACTTGGAAGTGCAAACAGCAGGGTTGATGAGCCTGGGATCAGTGCCAGGCCAATGCAGCTACATGGCTTTTGTACCAGCCAGCTCCTATTCTACTAGCTTAGAAAGGAGTTAGGGAGAATGCATCCCTCCATGTAGGATGTACTTAAACATAGCCAGGACACTGAGGCAAACGTTATAGTAACCACTGGTAAAGGATGCCAAATGTGTCATCTCACTCCTCCTTTCAGCTGGGCAGTGGAAGAGAAAAATAAATCCTTTCAGACTAGAAAAATTCATCCTGAATTTCCCTTTTCTAGTTCTTCAAGGTTTCTTTCTCCTGACTTCATTATCTTTCTCAAAGCCATACTGAATGCTGCTTTGTTTACTGCAAATTTGAATCATCAAACTGTCCTTTTTCCTTTGACATATTTTCTAATTTCCTTAGATTTGTATCTCTCTGTGATGATTAGAATTTTGTTAAAGTCTGCACCTTAGATTCACAGAGAAAAATTGCAACAAACTTAGAAAGCTCAATGTAAATCTCATTGCCCACATTTAATCTGGAAGCCACTTAGAGGCAATAAACATGGTAACCTCTGTTGCATATTAGTATGATACTTTTCAAACTGCAGCACAGTCATAATTTAATCTGGTTTACCTCAAGAATGTCTTTGTGATATTTCTGGGAAATTCAAGATAGTGACAATTATTAATTCTGGTTTAGGAGCAAAAGCTACCAGTTGTTGCCAGACAATTGTGTGCTGCTTAATTGCATTTTAATGTTCTTTTTGCTATCTACAAACCCAATTTTTCCACATGACTTTGTGATGAGATCTAAATCTCTGTATCAAATGTTAAAATCCTTGACACTTGCAAAACAGTAAGATTTATGTAATGAGTAGTGGATGAGGAAAATAAGGTTATTCTGACTAGGGAAGGGGAGACATTTTGGTGATCTAATTATTATTCTTCCTCATATGCAGAAGACTGATAAAATTGACCTACACAAAATTTCCCTGCCTTCAAAAATATACACAAAAAAATGATGTAATATATATCTTGGGAAATTGGCAGAAGGTGGGAACTTAACAGGAAACTACTGTATTTCATCCAAAGGGAAATAAACATATTGAAAGGATTATAAGAAATGCCCACTAAGAGTCACAAAATCAATTCCTTCAAAGGATAATTAAAGAAATTGTAGAAAGAAATAATTGAAGTGCATAGGAAAAAGGAGCATCTTTAGAGGGACAAGAAGGCAAAAGAATTCCTTTGGTTTCCATGTACCTAGAATTTCTGGTTTTAAAAAGATGCTAGTTCAAAGCATAGAAGCAGGAAATTACAGACCAAGTTATTCCAAGTCTAACATCCTAACTCTGAAATGTACTCTCTTTCTCCTATTAAACACTAGTCTTGAACACGTATTGAATGAGACCTATATGGTCCTTTTTTGTGGGAAAATCAACTTTTAACTGGAACAAAACAATAGTTTGAACCACTTTTAGGTGACAGTGCTTCCCTTTTTTCAAACTCAAAACCACAGAGGTGCAAAATCCCATTTAAAAGCAGTGAAAACCTGTGCTGTGTGCTGGAATACCTGTGGAAAACAAATCTGCAGGAGGTAGGAATGGGGTAAGAGAACATCACTGTTGCCTGTTCAGATCAAAGGGAGTAGTTCAGAGATGTTCCAATGGGAGGAGCCTCTCCAGAGCTATTCCTACTCTAACAATTCAGAGTTTATTGGACATAGAGGACTAAATTTACAAAGACAAGTATATGCTTCCTTCCTTCACTGGCTGAATCAGAGCCTAAGTACCTGAAGTAGTGGGGTATGCAGAAAAAGCTATTTCTTGCCCTTCCTGTATCTACTTGTAGCTATGGTTTGTTAATACAATTAACTACAGGAAATAAAAAAAGGGTCATACCCCTAAGAAGAAAATATTTCTCCTTCTTACCCTACGTGTTAAGGCTTTTCTGGCAAGGAATTCTGATTTTTCTGCTGCTCTGGCAGATTGTTTGAAAATGAGAGACTGCATTAGCACTTCTGGAACAAGGAATAAGAGCTGAGAGTGTGAGAAAGCATTGTGGAAGCCTTCTTGCTTGAGACACTTAAAAATTAAATGACTGAAGGTTTTAGAAAATTAGTGAAGTAGACTGACACCTAACTAACAAGGTAATAAAGCAGATTGCCCAGGAGCAATTTCTGAGTTGCAGTTTTGCCATGCTCTGGTGTTGACTGGGGCATTTGGCACCTTAGATTTCCCAGGTAAATGATTCTGTTCCTGCCACTAAGCAGGCTCCAGGCAGGAACAAGCAGGAAGCGGAGGCAAGTAAAAGGTCTTAGAGGGCACAACTCACTGAAGGAATGAGCTCATTTGGTTCCTGGGGCACAGTGATCAGCACAGAGCAGCACTCTAACCATTCACGAGTGCAATAGAGCTTTGAGCATTAAGCATCTGTAGTAGCAGGACCAAAAGAGGTCAAGTTTTGCCAAGACTGGTAAAAATGGAACTTTCTCCCTACCTCTAATCTTCTTAGCATAGAAGGGAAGGTAAAATAGAAAAAGTATCAGTTTCACATGCCATAGTGCAAGAGGGCTAAGTCCACCGACAGCCTCTGGGGACAGGTCCAGCGGCTCGGGGGCCAAAAGGCAGCAGGTCAGGAGCTTTGGAGGTGAAATTCTGTTGCAGGGAATGAAGTCCTCCAGATCCTTTCATCCAATTAAGATGAATCTTTATATTTTAAAAAAAATAATTCTTTAGGGATTCTGTTAAATCTTATAACCACATATTCAGGCCTTGGACATTGTTCATTACAGTTATATTTTTAAGATGACAAGCAGACTTTCAACCCGCTTTTAGCCTCCTCTGCTGTGTCTTGCCTTGTCTTGTCTGTGCATTTGAGCCAACAATGAGGGAACTTTCTTTCCTACTTAAGCAGATGTTTACCTTTCAGCACCTAAGCTGACCTTTTGACTTGGGTTTGAAATTTTGGCCCTGCTGAAATGGGTGGAGGTTTTGGCATTGGTTTTGATAGAGCAAGCATTTCATTCCAGGTGCTCTGCTCAGTAAGGCATATAAAATTACAAAACACAGGCCTTTCCTCTTTCTCAACTTCTCAGTCATCCCAGGTATTACTAAACGATAAACACAGAAATCTGGAGGAAACAAAATGGCATCTTAAAAAAGGCTCCTACATGAATAATTAAAATACCTTCTAATATATATAATAGGTGCACCTATATGCACATGCACACACATATATATGCTGTCAATGGGATCAAAGCTTTTCTCCAGCACTTTAATAGGTGGCATGCACCCTCACTTATCTGCTAAAATCAAAACCTGTACATGCACGTGCAGGTGCTGGGAGTTGCTTTTTCATATTGTTGGCACAGGGCCACATAGTAGAGCCATACACCTTCATTTTTTAACAAGCCTGTGTTTTCTCAGGTGTTCATTTATCTCTGTGAAGAAGTTTCTCAGACCTGTAACCTCAAGTTTAGCACGCTAATAGGAAGAGGTGCTCCTGCTGCCAATAAACAGGCCTTTTTCTGTCTTAGATGCAAGGATAAAACAATAGAATTCTTGTTTAAATATTTATAAATATTCTTTGCAAATATAAGAATCATGAGCGTGGAATAGTAACAACTGGCCTCCGAAGCAGACTGCCAAAGGATGTAGTAGGTTTTCCACCACTGTGAGTTCAAATTTTGGATACTTTTCTAAAAGACAAGTTTAGGTTCAATTTACAAAATGCTGTTGCAGAGGCATGAGCCACTGTATGAAATGTATGGTCTGCATTGTAATGGCTCTTTTTGTCTTTAAAAATCCATGACTCCATGCCGGTTCGGGCAATGAACAAAGGCAGGAGGAACTAAGGATTATTTTATTGGAAAAAAAATATTCATTTGAACAATGAAGCTAAGCCAAGGGAGGTGCATATAATCATCCATGTGATTAATATAAGCACTCTGCTCAAGTGGGCCAGTCCTTTAATTCATTGGTAAGTCCCAAAATTGCAGCATGGGTTGACTAAATTTTTGAGTGAGGGATTGAATTGTTTATATTGAATATCTTCTTGGCAGTTTAGGAAGCGACTCTGCTCTTGCTACTTAAGCCCCATTAGAACACTTGTGATTTTTCTGCAGGCAATATTGTCAGTTCCCATTTCTCTCATTTCTCTGTGTTTTGACAGCAATGAGTCAAATTATGGATTTTTTTTTTTTTCCTCATCTGAGAGGCCTTTGCTTTTCTGCAGTTGTCCACTTCAAGAGTTCATTTCTTCTCCTTTGCAATCAGAAGAGTTTTATTGTTGCCCCTCACAGGCTAGGAACAGGGCTCTGGTTTTTCTTTTGTACATTTATTTGATTCAAAGAGCTGGCTCTTGTTATCTAAACTGAAAGTCACTTTCTCATCCATTAATCATTTTATGTTAAAGATCAAAAGTCGGGGGGATTTGTTGTTGATTCTAATCTCACAACATTTTTCTTTATTTACTCTTCTTGTAGATTCTGTATTTGGGAATTTGCAAAACTTGCTTTCAATGTCAATTTCAAGTACTTCCCATAAATAAAAAAAAAAAACTGAAGTAACTTAAAATAGTTTCAGAGACTTCCCCTGCAATCTCAGACGGGATAGTCTGTAGTTTTCTGGTATTAATCTGTGTTTTTATTTTACATTGTAGTATTTTGTTGCCACTTGTTTTTTCTAGTCCTTTTGGATCACTGCTGAAACGTATTAGGTCATGAAAAGAAATTATATCTTTAAAGGATTTTCAACTCCTTCTAATGTCTGCTTACTTTTATGGTACTATGGAAGATGTACCATTTTCAAATTTTATTAGGATCAAAAGTCTTTAGCTTTTACTTTTTTCAGAGTTTCCTGACTGAACCTGGAAAAACAAACAAACAAACAAACAAAAAGATTGCTTAAAACTATATATCATTCTAACTATTTAAATGAGAATAGCTTTCAGAGGGATCACTTGCTCCAAGGAGGACGAGATGTTACAGAAACTGCCTTTTGGGAAGGATAGAAGGAGTATTCAGGTACCAAGGTGTAACCCACATTTTTGTGTCTTAGGGGGACAAGTTAACATCCCGTGTGTCCAGTGCATGGAATAGCAGGAGCCATTAGAGATAATCTGAGGAATAACTGTGGCTAACCCAGCACTGCAGGAGTTGCTTTACACAGGGCTTGCTCTGCACTTGTTGATGTCCTTGAATGATGCCCCTGGCTCCAAGTCTGACACCCCGTGTCCTGCTGTTGCTCCTGCAGGGGCTGCTGCATCACCTGCAGCAAGTGACACCCACAGGCACAGAGAGGTACTGAGGACACGAGGACACTCTTCTCTAAACGTTTGCTGTGACAGGCATTGCACTGCCCAGAGGTCACCTGTGGCTTTAGCACCTGCGTATCCCAGGGGGCATCTCCTGGATGGCTCATTCTCTAATTTCCAGTATGGATTACGTTATTCAAAGTATGTTTTTCTCTTAGTACGCTCTAAATAAAGCAGGGTGAATACTCCTTGAGAAGAGATTTGACTAGTTCTGTTGGCTTATTTTGGTATTTGTAGCACTTCACTTACTTCCTTTAAACTTTCGTAAAAGGGATTTTGAAATTATTATTTGTGGTCACAGAGATAATAAGAAAAAAGGCTGTAGATATGTTATAGGCGCAATATTTACACTCAATTCTATGTCTGATTCTCTTGGATACTGTATCTTAATTAGGTGCTGTCTAGTCTGGGAAGGGACAGGTGGACAGTAATTATCACACACAGGTGGTCTGAGATATTGCCCATTGCCAACAGCTTTCCAGCAGTCCCTAAGGTGAGTTATACTTTCACTGAGCTCTTAGGGGATTTTTAAGTGAGGGCTTTTGTAGAAAATGCTGAGGTTAAATTGGAAATAGTTTGCTAACAAGAAGGACTGTGACTTTCATTTGAAATATCAGACAGGGATAACTAGGCAGGGTCTAGTTTTGATGGTTTTTAAGTTCTCATACATGCAAGCTCCATTTCTACAGAGGAATTTGCATTTAATTCTTCTTAAACTTCCCCTGAATTTTGTTTATATGTTCTGGTTTTGGCTGGAGTAGAGTTAATTTTTTTCACAGTAGCTGGTATGAGGCTGTGTTTTGAACCACCTATTTGTATTTTTCAGGTAGTGCCTTTGTAACTTGCTTTATTCTTTCACTGATGTGTGTCCCTCCCCAGTAAAAACCACAAAACAAACTAGATTTCAAAATGCATGTCCTCTGAAGCACTTTCCTAGGAATTTTGCTGAGCCTAAATGTTTTCACTATGTGTGAGAAAGTAAATATACATGTAACAAAGAGTTCTTCCTTCCCTGGGCAAGAGCGTGTTATATAATGGAAGAAATATTATTCTTGGCATGATAATTAAAAAGAAATCACATGTTTGAACAGTACCAGCCCACAAAGCACAGGGCTTACAGCTGGCAAGGCAAATAACAGCATCCTAGGACAACTTTTTTTTCCACTGTGGTAGTAGTTACATGAGTGCTATGTCAGGAGCCTTTGGCTTTGTTTTTTGTAGTAACATTAATACAACTGAAACCATACTATTTTTTTTTTTTTTTTTGCATATTAACTTTGCAGAAGTAAATTTCTTCACATTTCAACTGGACACTAACAGGTGAAGTCCACACATACCAAACCTAGAACTGTTTCATAATAGTTTAATGATTTCTTCATTTTTCTGTGAGATTTATTATAACAGCCCCAGCATATGAGATTAAATGTTTATGCAATCTCTTTCCTTGTTTTTCTATCTCATTTTATACCATGGCAAGGTTGTACAGTCCAGGTTCCTGCTCTTCTCCCAGGTAGCATTGCCCTGCGTAGGGATATTTTAAACACTGATGTATCTGCCATTTTCAGGGGTAATTTGCACTTTTATTAAAGATAGATAAAAAAAGAAGTGTACATTTAGAATCCTGCATGTCAAACATGGAGCCTTGGGGAGGCTGTAGAGCTCAGAAACCAAATGTTTGGCTTTTTATTTTCTTTTTCTTTTTTTTTTTTTTTTTTTAAACAAGTGGATTTGCTCAATGACCTCATTAAAGCACAATCTTGCTTTAGACAACTACATCCCCAGAGAGCACAGTCAGTACCAAGGAGCTTCTGCAGGGGAACCTTTGGAGGGAGTGGAGCAGTAACACTGCCAGAAGGACGTCTCAGCCTCTGTAATTTTCCATTTTATCTACACTACATTCTCATGGCCCTTTAATTAAGGTGTGATCACAATATCCCCTTAAGAAAATATCTATACCAAAAAGGATGAGAAAAAAACCCACAACTTAAATCTAGTTCTTCCCTCTTCTCCTGGGAGCTCTTCCCAACCCAGTGGCACCAATGCTGGACCTGGGGTGTACCACTGGGCATGCTGGGGAATGATTGCAGCATCACCTTCTGGTGGAGAAATCTCTGTGATTGCCCTCAGGAGAATGGTCTGGGTTGACCACACCTGCCAGCAGCTCCAGAGGAGGCTCACAATTCCTACCTGCTGGGAAGGCAAGGTCAGTGTACTTCTTACACTACACTGACATTGTATCTTCCACAACTGTAGCTTATTGAAAGTAGTCTATAAGACAAACAAACAAAAAAAAAAGCCAATATGAAACCTTTCTGATGAGATAAAAATTGTTAAAATACTCTTTCCCACTCCATTCTATAACAGTGTAATGTCTTGCAGAAGACTCCAGAAATACTGGGAGAAAGAGGAGAGGAAGCACATGTGACCACCCTGTGCAATCTTCTGTCTCCTCCACCACCAGCAGGATGAGCTGATCTCACTCCAATCTGCTCAAAGGCTCAGGACTTCCAAGCTGAGGAAACCTGGGAAGAGATAGTCTGTGACAGAAACCTGAGAGATTCTACTCTGAATCTGCAGATCATGTAAGAGTTGTTGTTTTCCAGTGTGTTCTATTTTGTGTATATGCACCAGGCTGGTGGGTTCCTTAGGCACCCTTTTTGAGGTCACAGTGTATTTTAGAAGGTTTGCTTTTGACATCATGTGGCCAGAGTCATTTGGAGGCTGATCATGCACTAAAGAACATGTCAGGAAACCACAAGACATAATTTCTCTGTGTGGCAATAATCTGCAGGGAGCCTGGATAGCTGTAATGGTACATTGCTGCTTGCTTTACATCTGACTTCGCATTAACTCTTCAATTTGCTTGCTTTGGCTTCCCTGACTGTTAAATACATACACTCAGGGTCACTTTGACATAGTAAAAATTCAGTTTCTGGCATCAGCTCCTTAGTCTCCAAACCCTGGAGTTCCTCATGCCAGCCCTGCTCCCACGTGCTGCATGGGGTCACGTGCACCGTGCCACCAGGGGTAAGTCTCCATCTCACCTTCCCTTGCTAATTTGCTGTGACAGTGACTAATTCCAGAGGCATAGGTAATGAGCTAGGGATTTTCACCTGAATAAAATTTACTATGAAATTTACAAGGATTTTTTTTTAAACTGTTATCATATAAATCATAGTTTTAAAAACATCTCTGTCTACCACTCCTGCCTTTGCTGTGCCAAACTCCAGCAAGAAGGGAACAGCTGATTTTTAAATGCTTTTTCTGCTTTTAGAATCCTCTTCTACTAATGCAGAGGCTTTGCACTTTCTACCAAGTCTGTAGTATTCCCCTCCCTATTTCCCTACTTCTTCTCTCTTTCGATCATTTAGATTTAAAGAGACTGGATAAAATCAGGTAGTTGAAACATCCAAAATCTGTCCTTGGAAGAGGGGTTTGTTGTCCTCCTCTCCCCACAAATCAGGATGATGCTTGCAAGCCTGCAGAAGCACCATTCCTTCTCCCGTCCACAACCAATTTAGGTAATAGGGTCTCTTAGGCCCAAGAGGGGCAAAATGTATTGAACAGGGAAATAAGATCCTCATGAACTTCTGGTACTGGAGGAAACAGTGAGTAATTATTGCTAGATCTAGTTTTTGTTAGAATTTACTGCTGCTTTTATTTAAGAAAATGTGCTTTAGATACTTTATATTCCTTGCTTTCATCTAGTAAAAACAGCCAAAATAATATTCAATAAAAATAGCCTGTTATTTGAAATACATTTCCTTGAATGACTATCATCAAAAGTAAATGAACTTTAACAAAATTAATTCTCTACTTTTCCATACTAAAACCATTCAACCTCAGATTTATGTTCTCTGTGACTTTAAAATTATATTGAAGAGAGGCAGGCAAAGACAAACCAAATATTAACAGCAGGAGGAAGAAAACCCCAAGTATCTGGCAGAGAGCACAATAGATAGAGCCCTTCATACCCAACCTGCTGTTTCACCTTGACTTATAAAATGGAAACCGGCCTTCGATCTGGGTGACCTGCAGAAACAGAAACACATAGCATGGAAAAAAGAAATAATAAAAAAAATAATCAGAGCAGCAATGTAGCTACGTATAGCTGAAAATATTTGGCTTGGCTGCAGTGTCAGCTTAAAGCTTAAGCAGTTCTTGATTTTTCTTCAGGTTGGTTTACGCATCATTAACAAGGGCCGTACTATAGTTAGCTCGGTCACACAGAAGCTGCTCCCAGGATCTCAATATCTTGAACTATGCTAAAGGTACAAGTCAGAATAAATATACCATGTTTATAATTTATACTTGAAGTGAATAACGCTGCATTGTCAAATCTCGATTAGCCGTGGCCTCTTATTTGGTCTGAGGATTATCTTTGCCACGGACCCTGAGATCTTGGATCTGGCAGATTTCTTAACTAAGATAAAGTGTTGTGCAAACAGGGCTCCTCTGCCCCCCGGGCCAGCCCAGCTCTGGGAACAGCCGGGCAGAGCCTGCTCAGCCTGCTGGGTCCGGCCGGAGGGTCCCGCTCCATGCAGGAACCCACCCCTGCTCCTCTGAGCCTCCTGCCCCGAGGGAAGGTTAGGAATTTGTCGATCATTATTTTGTCTCCTGTCAGGGCCACTTTCTTTGCAATTCTTTGCAATGCTTTGGATTCTTCGTAATTCCACTCCTTAGAGACCTTTCTCCCAGACCCTTATGGGAGGGGTAAAATAATGATTGGCAATTATTGCTTTATTATTGGAGGAAGAAGCAATGCAGTTCATTAATAATAAAGGACTATAGAGTTAGCTATTCCTCTCATCATGAACATCTCTTTGTCAGGGTTAGATGATGTCCAGAGAGCTGCAGAGCCCTCTGGAAAGCATTATGCCATATCTGCACAACCTGCTGTTACCCACGTAACTGTGATCTCTGTCATAATGTGAAGGTTTGGAATGAAATATAAAATAGGTGCAAGAACACTCATTAGAAGTTCTTATCATGTCAGTATATGAGAGAGAAAAGATTTTCCCTTATAAATAGAGACCTGAATTAGGAGTTATAAATGCCTTCTGTAAAATGCTCTCAAAATGTAAATGTTTTTCTTCAGGTACCTTAAGACTGATTAAAACCAAAACAAACTCTAACAAAAACAACCCAACAAGATTTTTAAAAGCCCTTTCAAGAACTCTGTGAATAGGTACAATAATAAATGATGTTTCTCAAGTGAGGAGGGGTTAGGCAAATGCAGCTGATGGCTCTATTTCCAGCTCTAATAAAATATTCCAGAGTGTCTTGCAAGCGATACTATAAATGTGAATACAGAAAAGCTGAACATTCTTTTACACAGGCAGGTCTTTTACTCAAGCATAAATATTCTTAGTCTGTTTTTTTGGAGATAGAGACTATATCATTACCAGACCAATGGCTGGAATTCCTCTTTGAAGAAGAATTCTTGTAAATGCTGTGTCTCTGAAGCCAAATGCTCATAACATTTCACTGAATATCCCATACAAAGACCAAATCGTGCTAACTAGGAATTTTCAGCATTTATGCAAAGTTAATATTATATAATTTTGAAAAAAGAGAAGTTATAAAGCTACTTTCTGTGTAAATAATTTGGAGTTTTTACAATTACATAAATGGAAGTCCCCTCTAGACTTTTAAAAATGTTTATGCACCTAAATCCCATTGAATTAAGTGGAAGTCAGGACCATAAATATTAATGGCTACTTTTATTATATACTCTTAATTTAAATCTGTGCTTCTTAAGAACTTTTGAAAATTTTCCAACTTTTTTTAAATTAAAAAGTAGAAAAGTAATTATGCAAGAAATTGTATTCCTCAAACAGTGTGTTCATGAAAACAAATGCACTGTCTCAAACTCCATTAAAAGAAAGTCAATAGTATAATATATTACCATCATGTAAAATGTACAAGAATATCTTATAGTCTCTTTAGAAAATTATTTTCAATCAACACTGGGCTTTAAACTATACAGAAAAACAAATAATAATTCAATTAGATCTAGATTTTTTGAGTTGTTTGTTTGAGGATGTTTGGCTTGATTTAAAGAGCTTTCAGATATTCTTTCCCTTTTCTTATGACAAGTAACATAAAAAATAAAAGATTTCCCCATATAACAGTAGCCACTGGTGTCCTGTGTCAGGGTATTAACCTTTTTAACCCTGTCAGTTGGCTGGGGCCAGGAAATATGGACTAGTCTTTTATTACTCTTCTGTGTGCCACAACTTTATTATGCATCACATTTTTGCTCTTCTGAAGTGTCTATAGCACTAAAAAAATAGTCTTGTAAAGAGAATGCAGTGCTACATGGCTGGAAAGGTATGTAGGACTGAATATCATATATTTTATCAAAGCAATGTCCTTCTTCATCCAGAGCACATTATTGTTGCTCTGTAAAACCTTAACATCAAAGAAAGACTCAGGGTTCTGTTTCATATTTTGTAAAGGTGATCTCTGAGCAGTTCTATTTGAATTATCCAATAGTTTGCTGTATATCATTTTGTTGATGACAAGAAAGCTGTCTCATACCCTTACTGGTGTCTGTGCAAAGTTGGTTTGTCCTTCAAGTCAGTACAAAGCCATATAGAGCTGATTAGCAATAAATATTTCAACTGCTATTAAAGAAATATTAGTTCCTACAGGCAATGCTATTGTCCATTGCTTATACATACTAAAATCTGTTCAGAGAGCTTGTACACATCCTCCATTAAGAATAATACTGAAAATTATACAAGCACTTAAAAATCTCATCACGGTAAGATGGCATCATATTGCTAGTAGAATCAAAGACACCCTTTAATTCATAGGAAAACGTTGCTTTATTGCTTAATTGTAAATCTTCAGAAATTTACATGTTATTTTCAGAAATCCAGATGGTGGTAAAAGAATGTTATCTTCCACTAAATATCATTTTGTTAAATGTATAACAGCTTTGGTCATTAATGGCAAGCTGCATCCAATTCTCTTCTCATTTCTGGGTTTACAGATGATGTAATATCTTGGCTTCTTACTCCTTCCTCTTATGTCCATTTCTTCCAGATTGTCACCCGTAATTTACCATATAGATGTCACCCATAATTAATCCAGATTGTTACCCATAATTATGCAAAAGGTTTGCCTCCAAGCACTATTCCTTCTGACCACCATAGTAGCAACTGGTTACAGTGACTTGGAGCAAATGTCCTCAAAGCACAGCAATGCTGGGGCAGAGCAGGGTCCTTCTGCCTGCTTTGATCCTGACCATCTGCTGCAGACAAGTGGCCCCACCATCACCTTTGGCTGGGGAGAGCTGCCTTCCTGCCTGTACCTCCTGCCTGCACTTCCCAAGGATCCCCTGCACCTCTGCCACCACCCTCCCACCTTGGAGCCAGAAATGGGCAAGGTTTCAATCCATCTCTGATACGAAGTTCATGCTTTGATGGAATAACCTGATTGGCCCACAGGGCACCACATGAGCTTCCACTTCCCAGGTGAGATTTTTTTTTTTCTCCTCTGTGTGTGTGTGTGTGTGTGTGTGTGTGTGTGTGTTTCTGGCTCAGCAGCCTCCTTTGACTTGACTCCAATGTCACACAGATAACCCGAGGAAACTGTGACATTTATTCCCCATAACTCTGTCATCCTCCACAGCGGGGTATTGCTGATGGGAAACTTAAGTATGATCCAGGGAGCATTCAAATGAGACTTCAGCACAATTAAATGCAATTTTGTTCCCAAAATCTCTCTCTTTCTCCTTAGCAACTTTAGTCCTTTAGAAAACAGTGGCAAAGACTGTGGCAACACTCCCTGCAAGCCGTTTTTTTGTGCTACAGTGGGATTTCAGCTTCATTCCAATCCCTCTGTGCACCTCTGGCAGCCTTTGGTAGACAGCTTTTTGGGCAGTGGATGTTTTGGGGATGAATTCAATCAGGAGAGCAGTAAAAAATAAAGTGAGGGGAAGTTTTCCTATTTGGTGAATGATGCAATACTTCAATAATCTGGAAATAGATGGACTGAATAGCCTTTACTTGCCTGATTTATAAGTGAAGTAGACAAAATAAAAGAGAATATACTTTCAAGAATAATCCTACCTCAGACTTTTCATCTGAAACTGGTTTAAGTTGGTCACTATCCACATTTTCCATTTCTTAAACTAATCAGTATTCACAGATTCCTTCTTTTTTAATGCTTACTATTCAAAATGCCAAATTCTTAATAAATATTAACTCATTCTGATCTGCAGTAAAGCCGCAGCAATTTCAAACTTTTATATGAAGTCAAAATTCTGAGGGCTTGTTTACTTAAGAAATATGCTTTAAACCTTCATATTACAATTTAGATGCAAATGGTTTTTTGTGTTTCTTTAAACACTATACATATTATACAAATAAATACTGCCCTGTTTTACTGTGATAATCAATTTTACCCATACCAAAAAAATGGAATTTCCCTGCTCAGCATTTGTAGCTGAAATTTTTTTTAGTTTTAAGATTTTGCTTTCATTTTTTAACCAAGTAAGTTTTATGGTAAGAGTAATTAAAATTGGAACACACTGGGTTGCAGCATCCTCTTGGATGGATTTCATGCTTTGCACTCTCTTGCTTTGCCTGGCCTGGCCTTTCCCTCTCTTCCTTCCCCTATTATCTTTTTTTAGTGCAGCAAATAAAATAGCTTTATGCCAAATATCACACATGGCTTTTTTTTTTTTTTTTTTTTTTTTTTTTTTTTTTTTTTTTTTTTTTTTTTTTTTTTTTTTTTTTTTTTTTTTTTTTTTTTTTTTTTTTTTTTTTTTTTTTTTTTTTTTTTTTTTTTTTTTTTTTTTTTTTTTTTTTTTTTTTTTTTTTTTTTTTTTTTTT
>NW_020955348.1:1933475-1935108 GCF_003031625.1 Empidonax traillii | reverse complement strand
TTTTTTTTTTTTTTTTTTTTTTTTTTTTTTTTTTTTTTTTTTTTTTTTTTTTTTTGTAACAAAGGTTATCCCTTTTTTGGCATATTTTTCTAATTTACAATATGTTAGTCCATCTTCATTTTATTCTTACTGTTGGCATAACTGAGAGTTTGGAACTCAGTTCTACATTGTTGTCCATATGCAATTAAATACAATCAACTTCCAGTAGTAAAGTTTTGGTCACTTAGTTCAAAATGCTGAAATAACATATCCTGTTTTAAGGTTTTGGTTTTTCTTCAAGACACTAATATGGTGTTCATTATCAAAGGACAAAGGGCACTCAGAATTGTAATAAGGACTTTCTGGTTTTAAATTCCACTACTTGCATTAAAACCACTTACTGCCACTAAGAAAAATGAGTATAACTTTGTGAAGTTTGTGGCAAATAGGCAGTCTTTTGATATCTTATAGCAGAATGTTTCAGTTAATAGGCCTGTACTTGAAAGTACCCTTTCACACCAATGGTTGCAAGTGCATTCTGTGTTTTTGTTTAAGTTTGACATCCATGAAGAGACAACCAAGATCTGTTTCTTATTGTGCATTAAAGAGGATTCTTTGGAAATTGCTGGATAACTTAGCAATATGCTCTGTATCATTTCTACTGATGACAGGAGAGATGTCATCCCTGGTGCATCTGTCTTAAGTATCCTCTTGGATAACTTCTGTATATTGCAATCTGCTTCATTTCTTCAAATAGGAAGTGGTTACAAAAGCTTTGTTAATTGGCAAATACCAAAATATTTTGCTTATTTGCAAGAAAAAGAGACGGAGCATGCTGACTCTTGGGAATCAATTCCCAATAATAAGAACTATTCCATTTACAAAAAAAAAAAAAAAAAAAAAAGGGAAAAAAAAAAAAAAAAAAAAAAAAAAAAAAAAAAAAAAAAAAAAAAAAAAAAGAAAAGGGGAAAAAAAAAAAAAAAAGAAGAAGGAAAAACACCACAACACTCCTACACTTAATTCAAGAGCAGGGCTGTTTTGCAACAGAAATATGTTGAAGCATTTCAAGCTTTCGGGCCTTTGCCTGGTTGTGTTTAATGATCACAGCTGTACCAAGCTGGTTTATCTTCCAGTCAAGACAGCTGGTCAGTCCTGGAGATTGACTTTTTTTGTATTTTCGTGTGTAGATTCATTTTATTCTGTTTACCACTTTTGTACTTGAAACAAAAAAAGGGTCCTTCTCAAATGAGGTGCAGCTCCAAGGGCTGCCTATGCATCAGCCCAGACCCTGGCTGAGACAGGGGGGCCTTCAAATACAGAAGGGACAGATGGGTGGTGAGCACTGGTCAAAAGAAATCTGCTGTGATTTAGAAAATACTTTTACCAAAAATGAAGTATTTTTCAACATATCTGAGTCCATGGTGCTAGCTGATGATGCTCAGTTAGCATGTTTGTGTTAGATTAGGCCTGCAAATATTTAGACTGCCCATTACACAGTATCTCAGTGAAGACTCTCTTTCTTAATCAAAAAGCCTCAATTTTAGGGAGCCCCTGTTACATCTGGGGTAGGGGGTGCTGGAGGTTGATTTTTTTTGTATGCATATACTTTGTTTTCTTTTAACATCACTGGTGCAGGCAACATTTCTGTCATCCT
>NW_020955348.1:1881910-1933293 GCF_003031625.1 Empidonax traillii | reverse complement strand
ACAAGTGCTAGCTGATGATGCTCAGTTAGCATGTTTGTGTTAGATTAGGCCTGCAAATATTTAGACTGCCCATTACACAGTATCTCAGTGAAGACTCTCTTTCTTAATCAAAAAGCCTCAATTTTAGGGAGCCCCTGTTACATCTGGGGTAGGGGGTGCTGGAGGTTGATTTTTTTTGTATGCATATACTTTGTTTTCTTTTAACATCACTGGTGCAGGCAACATTTCTGTCATCCTGACCTACACTGTGATTTTAAGATGTCATCAGAAACGTTTCTTTTAGTGACTGCCAATCGTTAATTGCTTCTCCTGTATGTCTCCACAAACATTACATGTAGGTATATTGGTATATATATTCATGTGTTTTATGTTTGTATAAACATACTGCTAATACTGTGTTTCTCCAATAGAGAGCTCTATAAATCTAGACCTCCAGAGATACCTTATAATGACTTAAACATTACACCAAACAAGATTCCAAGGGGACATGATCAGGATGTAATAATGGGCCAATGTCAAAAAGGATTTATGATTATTATTCATATGACTCAACCATATGCTCCAGCTACTGCTGTAATCTTGCTTGTCTTGGTCTGACATCTGTAGTGATAATGAGTAAAATTGCATTACGCCACAGAAAAAAATCAAGACACTTAAAAAATAACTAGTGGGCTGCCAGGAGAAACATTGACCTCCTCTGTAGGGTCAAGAGATGGTTTTAAAATATGCTGGATGCTCCTGACAAAGTTGAAGCACTCTGAGGATCTGGCAACCAGCTGTTCTAGCTTTATTAGAGAAGAACTTAGATATAATTGAATTCCTAAACCATATGTATTTATCACTGCAGTTAAACACCCTGCATGATCCAGTCGAGTTGACTTTAAAAAAAGGAAGTTACTTATTTCATTTTATGTAGGAGGACAAATGGAGATTGGGAACGATGTGTATTTCCGGGATCACCTGAATAGTCATGGCACCTATCTGTCTTTTCTAGTTAAGCATCAAGTTTTTGAGTGACTACAGTGAAAAGACAGATATCTCTGGTTTGTTTCCCTCTAACAGTCTCGGTCTGTCTTGGTCTTTTATGGAGCAACCCTCAGCCCTGGCTGGATCTGAACCTGCTGCTGGCAGGGGAACAGTAGCTTATTTGTGTCATTTCCAGGCTTCTCTGTTCAGTAGGAATTTAGCAAACATGCAAATACCTTCTGGAGAGATGTGAAGGCACTGAGAACTCCTTCCCGCTTCTGGACTAATATATAGTGTTGTGCAAGGTAAATACAAGAGTGCAGACTTCCTTAATTTCTGTCAAAGTCCATTAATGTTCCGTCACTGACTGCAGCACTTAGGTGGGAGGTGAAAACTCATTTGTTTCTCACTGAGAAAGAGAAAACATAGGTGAAATGGTCTGATGTCAACTCTTGTAATCCTGCAGTGGTGGTTAGCAGATGGGCAGCAAGCAAAATTCAAAGTAGCTCATGCATAAAGTGGGCTAAATCACAAACCACCAAAGTTGCTGTAAAATCATGGCCAAATATACCACTAGAGGACAAATATTTAGGCAGTGTCAGTCAGTCAGCTAATGTATGTATCAGCATATTAGTGAGGAAATCCCCAGAAGCTCTGTGGGAGTTTTTCTTTTTGATCTGCCACCACCTGCCCTGCTGCTGGCATCGGCACTGCAGCCACCAGGCAGGCGGGAGCAGCTCCCCTGGGACTCCAACAAGTTGCTCCTTAAGGCAAATAACCACTTCATTAATGCAAAGGCAGACTGAGCAATCAGCAGCAGGTGAGGAGAAAAAGGGAACCAGAGTAGAGACCAGCTTGCCTGCCTGCCCCAGAACTGTGTCAGCAGAGATCCTTCTCTGCTTGTTTATAGCAGCAAATGTTCTTCATTGCTGTCAGACTTGCACAGTCTCCATTCTGCTCACACTAAACTCTGTTGCCTCTCCTCATCCTGCTGAGATCCTCAGCCAAAAGACATGTTCGACATCTGTGAAGCCTGAAGTCTTGGCTCACGTGAATACTAGCACTGGTAGACAGGAGATGTTGTTTTAAGCACCTGACATCCTCCATCTGTCTTCTTTATTTTTAATTATTTCTTGTCTATGGAGTGACCTAATCAAACAAGCTCCTGTCTGATGTCAAGGTTCTTTCTTTGCTTTAATCTCTTCACATTTCTATATAATTTCTTTTTCCTCTGGAACTATCAAAGAATTTTCTTTAACAAGCCCATCAATGAAAAACAAAGTCTGCATTCTTGAATTCTAAGTCACACATAAACCGTAAAGATGCTGTTTGCTCAGTGTTGACAGAAGCAGTCGTCTGCCCTAATTTACCTTCATCGTATGTTTTTATTAGAGCTGTGGGAGCATGCATAAACTCACCAGGGGGATATGCACATTACAGGGCTCTTTTCTTAAACTCTCAGCTCTAATAAAAACACACGGGCTACAGTTCTGTCCTGTATTGGGACAGCAATACCTCTCTGTCCTATGTCCTTTTCATATCAGAACAATTGCCTCTGAGAATATTCATTTACTGAAAGTCATGACAACAGGAGGCAGGAATGGTCCTTGAGGAATGATCTTGGGGAATTGTCTATTCCATTGATGTTCTTCTTCTCAGTCCTGCAGAAGAGCTTAGTGATCCTTTACCTCTAACCCAAGTGTCAAAGCTGATATTCATATTTTAACCAAATAATTTTTCAGATGCCTATGGGGACAGAGTGATTCCATGCACTAGCATTAATGGCTCTCCAACAGTAACTAAAATGGCCAAGCTATTGCTCCAGGCTGACATTATTCTAAGCAGGATTTCCATCTCCACTGTGAAATTTTTGAGGCTGTACTGCTAAGGGCCTTTTTTTGAGGCCCAACTGATAAGTATTAGATATGGATGTATACATCCACATGCATGCACATCAAATGGAGACCATGTGAGCTCAATAAGTAGAAGGGTTTTCACTGTGGCTGATTGGGATGCTTCATACTTAACTTGCAGAAATCACCTAGATTAGAGAAAGGTGTCATTTGATCTTCCATTTTTCCACAGATGCTGCCAAATAGTTTTCTAAATCAGTCCCAAATGTGGCCTGGTCTCTCTGTTGGGCCAGTGTGAATACAGTAGTGGTTTTGTTCCTCCTTGCTACCTTTTCTTCTCCCCCTGTGCCTCCTCCTAGACTTTGGGGCAAGAGTATTGAGCCCCAGAATATCACATAAGTTAGACAAAACAAAGCTCCAATGTATGCTGGTTGTAATAACCTGCAATGTCTCCCCTGTCATCCCAAATTACTGCAACGTGGTTTGTTTCAGCTCTGCCTACCTACTGGAGAGTAGTGCTTCCTCCTCCTCAGCTGCACTGATGCAGGGTCAGGTGTCAGCTCCTTCTTGCCCAAATGTGCTGGCACTGTGCTCTGCTCACCTCAGGGGTCAGGGGCAAATGGTGCTGACACTGATCACCTGCAGGGATCTTCATGAGCCATGTGGCTTCTCAGAAATGCTTTGGGGCTTGCTGGAAATTAGTTGCTGCCAGCAGGTGAGTCAGGCACACAAGACTCCTCAATACCTGACTGATGCCTTTGGCAGTGGCATAAACCAGCCTCCTCTTTGGGAATTAGGGGGAAAATTTTCCCTCCATGCCAGGCTGGCAATGCTGCATATTTGGCATCTTAGTTTCAAAAATAACTCTTCTATGACATGCTATGAAAGCCATTTCTCAAAAGATCCTGGGTATGCATGTAGAAAGCTCTCTGCTGTCATGAGGAGATAGGTCTTTGGTAAGTAATGACATTGATTGATTACTTTCTTAATGAAGTTCATTGTAATTTTTGGTGATTTACTTCTTACTTTACCCAGAGGTTTGTCCTGGGTGTTGAGAAACCACTGCAGTCCACAGTGGATGGGCAATTGAAATAAATACTCTGCAGACCCTCCTATGCAAGGCACATATTGTTGCAGTCTCAGGTGACTGTACTTTAGGAGCTAATATGCTGTTCCAGCCTTAGAGTCCTTACAGTCCTAAAATAAGCCAGGTACAATGAAACAGGTCTTTGAAAAATCACGTCAACCATGCAGAAACAGCTTAGAAAGCCCTTGATAATGCTTACAGCAAGTGCTAACAGCCAAGTGACCACAAATACTTGAAGGCAGTGGACTCATCCTTTCAAAATGGTGCACCCAGAAGAAAATGTTTTCCTGAATTACGTGGTGAGGAAATCCACACCTAGCACTTTATTGCAGTCCTGTGTACCTTAAAGAGGGCTGAGGGTGCACAGTGACACATCTGTAATCTCTCCTGGTGTACTTGTTGGCACACTTGAAAGATTAGGGTAGAAAACTAGTAGTACTTCAGGTGAATCAATGAAAGTACAGAACAAAAGGGTAAAGCAGAGGTTCTCCTGTAAATCAGTCAATTGAAACATAACTTGTACTTTTCTTCCACTTGCCCCCTCGAAGGCTGCATACTGCATCCATCCATGGACTGAATCATCAAATGGAGATTGTGTACATTCTTGCATGTGATGTTTTGTGCTCTATTTCTCTTACTGTTGCCTTGCTGTTACATCTATTTGTCTTTCTTTAGCAGGGTTAATGATGGAAAGGAGTTTGATTATTTTGTAGGATGCCCTTTGCTGTTGACTTCCACATAATTTTTCTTCTCTTTACCTGATTGAAAAAACCCGCAAACATGGCAGAATCCCAGAGGTAAGGCCTGGCACAGCGCCAGCGAAGACCCCACCCAACAGCAAACCAGGTTTTTTATAATACTTTCTTGAAGTGTGAGTATATGAATTTGGAACTCTAAGGGATTGAAAGGGCTTGTTTTGTTTTTATTTGGTTTGCACAATGTAATTTTTTGCAACTTTTTGCTTGCAGCAATATTATTTAATGATGATCTCGGCAGTTCCTGGTGTCAAGCAGACACTAAGAAAAGAAGTCCTGTTTAATCTTGCATTTATTTTAAATCTTTTTTTGAAAGTATCAGTAGAGCAAAAGAACAACTAGAAAGGCAGATTTTGGGGCCTCAAATGCATTTCTGCTCTAGTTTCAGATTACATGGCTAAGGGTAAGGATGTACGTGGAAGAGAAATTGCATTGTTTTCTGCCTGTGAATATCCAAGGTAAGATACAGACAGCTCGAAGAGAATGACTAGAGTCTCATAGCAACAGTTGTTTAATTTATTTCATAGAATCTGTCTTTTAAAGGAGTGTTTGGGAGGAAGAGACTTGGAGAATCAGGCCATGTTCGATAGGACAGCATAAACACAGGGATTCAGGAGGCTGTGGAAGTGGAAAATACAGATATAGTGATTGGCACTATGGTTAGATTAGTGCAGAAAGGTACATGAAAGGGTTATAGTTAAGAAATAGGCAACACTCTTGTGCCCAGCTGTCCTTGGATCTTGCAGATGACAATGTGGCATCTGGATGTCATGTGGAGGAGAATGGTGTGAGAAAAATCCAGTTCCCAAAGCCTAAAATAGGTAATGTCTATTGGTGCCATTGTTTCCTTTTGATGTTTGCTTTTGATAATGTCTGCTGGTGTCATTGGTTCCTTTTTTAGCACACCCAAAGTTCTTTGCTCTGTATGTAGGAATTCTTGAACATTGTCAAAGGTGATGAAAGCAGAATAGCACTTAAAAGTGTATTTGTACCCTGTTAACAAAGGTCTTTTGGAACAACTCAACCTGTTCCATTGCCACTCTACCAAAAATCTCAATCGAGGAGCAGTGGCCAAAACCAGCTCCAGAAAATTTCCTCCCAGTGGCCACAGTGTGAGAATAGTCACTGCCACACTCATATGATAGGGATTTCATTTCTTTCAACAGACCTTTCTATCATCCTTGCAGTAGTGGTTTGTGAAATGAATGAGGTCCTGTAAGTGAAAACATAAGTAGAGAAGTGACCTTCATAGACAGAGGTATAAAATAAAAAATCCAGCATCACAACAAGCCAGCAGTGCAGTGAGCAAAGATGGAAGCAGACAAAATAAATTAAAACAATGTTGATATCTGCTGTATTCCCTGGTATCTCAGAGGATATGAAAAGTCTCCATATATTTTCATTTTTCTAGTTGCTTATATTCAGATTTTTACAAGCCCAAAACCTGCCTTATAGATGTTTTCCCTGTCATTTAGTGACAAATTAAGGGAAGGACTACTAAAACTAATTGAGTAGTAATTTAATCATAAATGACATAACAAAACTTTTATTTTCAGTAATAATTTTTTACTCTGTTCTGTGCTCTTTAATTTAAGATTAAAACCACTTTTTTAAACCACCATCTTAAAACTCAGAATAAAAAAAAAAAAACTTACCAAAAAAAAAGCAGATGAATGCTAGTTTCAGGATGTTTTTATTAGAATACTTTTAGAAGAAATTGTTGGTGAAATATTGTTCTTGTAGCTCAGTTTTCCTTACTACTGAGGAAAATCAGAAGCAGAAAAAGAGGTGGTTTCTGGTCACACCACAAGTCTACGGAATTAGGGCTCAGTCTCTGCTTACTGTTAAAACTCGTAAAATGTGTAGGCTCGTCGTGTAGTTCAGTGGAGCTGCTCTGATGGGCTGGAAACCACAGCAGCCCGTTCACCCGGGTCACCTCTGACCAGATGTACCAGCCAGTGCTCCGACTTTCCGTACCTGTGTCCTCGGCGCCGCCGGGAAGGAGCCGACACAGCCCTCTGTAAGCAGAATTCAGCCACAATGGTGTGTCACGCCAGAAGAGATTTCTTTACTCCGGAGATTGATGCGTTTTGTAACGGCAACAGAAATGCCTTTCCATGTGGATTCTAGCAGGGACACACAGAGCTCAGGAGATCTAACCCAGGGAAGAATTTGAACAGCGCATCGAGGGTAGAAAAAGCAGAAACAGAAAAACAGGGTGGTTTTGGGTCTTTGGATTCTTTTTCTTTTCATTTTGCTGTTTTATATACTGAGTTCCTAGAGTTTCTGGGAGTTTGAATTCCTCTACCAGGGATAGAAGACCTAGCAAAGGCAGAAACTGGGCACTTTTGAGTACCTGGTCCAATGTTTTCACTTAATGCATGTATGATATTTGACATAAGGCTGCACAGCCAGCTATGCAAGCAGCATGGCATGAATATTTTTGCTTTTGGTGTTTATTAATGTTTTTCACACTCTTCCATCACCTGTTGGGGTTTAAACTAAAGTTATAAAAAGCACTACTGCTACATGAATATGACAAAACTCCAAAAGAGGGTAAAAGCCAGATTACTGCCTTAACAACTCAACTGGTTGAAATATCTTCTCCTCATAATCAAATGGGCCTTTCTTGTTATCACGCTTGAACAAACAGCTTAATAGGTGATTGAGTGCAAGAGTGTACAGCTTAATGTAAGAAACTCCTGCTTTGTCACCAGCCACATGGGAAGAGAAATGTAGATTATGCTGCGAAGTTGGTTACAAAACTGCTCTCAGTCTGACCTGAGGATCAGGTTGTTTTCAGGTTAGTTGCCTCTCGGCTGAGTTGTCTATTCCCGTTCCTGTGCTGCCCAGAGCTCCGCTTTTCTGGAGCAGTGAATGTGTCCTCAGGTGGCTGCTGTACCACTGCAATCCCTGGGGCTTGCTCGAGGGATAGGGAGAGTGGGGGTGCAGGGACTGGAGCTACTGAGCCAAATAATTCCTGATTTTATCTTGAAAACTGGCCAGGACTCTCCCAGTGAGTCTACCCAGGGCCCCGAGGCTCTCACTGGTGGAGCCGAGGCACTCATAGGTCTGTGAGGGGCCAGGGCAGGATGGATTAAATGGCTTGTGCTGTGAGATTTTCATAACCATGGGTTGTGTCAGTGGAAGTTGTAACTCAGCTTGTGTGCACCCACATCACTCGGTGATGTGGGAGCTGCCTTTGCCGCGAGGGCTGAGATTACAGAGCAGTTTCCTCCCCGACCTTGTGACCACGCGCGCACACGTGCGTGCTTCCAAAATAATCTGTTCTGGGGTATGAGGGGTTTTTATGGTGGATTTGCTACATGACAGAAAATGCAACAAAATCTTTTGAGCTTTTTGGAGGGTCATGAGAGGATAGCAGTGATGCTCGTCTTACTAGTCAAAAAATTCCAACCTCCGTCTATTTCAGCAACAACAAACACAACTACAGTGGCTCTCTTGGTGTGCCTCTTCCCAAGTCTTCTCTAGTCATTCTTCTCTTTTCAGGAAGCAATGCTTTCACTTTCCTCACTGCAAAATCAAAAACTAATGCCCTCTGCTCTCTCTCCCTTCTGTCAAAACGGTTCTTCCTATTCGTAGAAAATCCTTGCTTCTCATTCTCCCCTCAATTCTTTTAGTACTAGCTGTTCCCTTTCTTTGAGCATGCCTCTTTCTTTTCCCAGTGGGTAGAGCTTGCAGTGTCACCATCCCTTGGTAAGACCCCAGATGAATGGAATTTGGCCCCATATTGACCACCTAGGCAGGATCCTAAACTCAGGGTTCAGAGGGGAGTCCCCCTGAGGATTTCAGTGCAAAAGGCACTGTTTTGTTCTCTTCCACACCACTTTAAGCAAAGGGCTGGATTACTCACTTGCAACAGTATTTCAGCCCCAATGGTCCCATGGTTTCCATGATGCATTGGCTGAAGTACCTCTGAGAACAGTAATTTTCTAAGGCCCCTACACTGCTTATTGTTTATTTCTATTAGCATGGTGTTTTGATTCAGAGAAGTCAAACCCTCCGTCTTCACTCTGCCTGTCACTCTGATGAGCAGAGTTGGCCCATCTGGACCTCAGAGGAGGATCTGGTCCTGTTATTTTTTTTCTAAAGAATCTTTCTCTGTTAATTGTGTCTTCTGCACTTAAGCCTGCATGAAGGCATCTGACATTTTAAAGCAATCTCTGTAACATCTCTAAATTAAACACTCTGTCTTGTTTGTTAGTTTGGTTTATCTCTGCTATCATCTACCATGAAGATGCAAGCTCTACATCCTTTCAGAAAACAAACATGACTGACAGCAATCGTTATACAGAAAAGCTGAAGCAAACCACGCTTTGAAGGATTTTCTGTTGGGATTCATAATAGCATGGAGTTAAAAGAGGGAAAATAGGTTCCTTGGAGCATAAGATCGTAAAATGCTAATTTCAGTGACACAGTGGTGGACTGAGTAAATATAGAAAGGATTTATTATGAAGTTCTTTAGTGTTGTTGGCACTAACAGCAAATTGCTGGGCAACATTATATTGCCAAAATCCAGGAAATAGCACAAACATTGAACCACTGTATTTTCAATGACAATAATGACTGAAGCTTTGGTATTGGTTGGCATCCCCACAAAAGGCACATGTTGGCATGTTCAGGAATGTAAATGATAGATCCGCTGCTTGAAGTTTATAATTATTTAATCAAACCCAGACTGCAGAACCTGGAGGGACATCATGTATCCTTAAAGGAGAAGAAAGAGGGAGAAAGAAAGAGAGAGAGAAAGAAAGGAAAATCATACTTTGCAAATGATGGAATGTATTGGTCCTCTGGGTGTGCCCACCACGCATCTGTGACTGCTGCAGAATTCGTGGGTGATCTTTTCCGCTTGCCACATCACCATGTACTTAAGTAGCCCTTCGGAAAACAAGTTGCCGACAATCTCTTTTATGTGCTGGTGGAAGTCAGATCAATTATCTCCATTTCCTTTCATGGCAGAAAGAAAATCTACAGATCAGGACAGGAAACCACTCATTTGATGAACTATTTCTACACTACTATACACAGACACACATATACAACCTCCCGCCTCCTCTCCCGCAGACAGACACGCACTGAGCTACAAGGCCTCTCTCTTCCGAGACACACACACACAGAAGCACGTTATTTTCAGCTCACATTTCACATTTAGATTACTATTAGGAAATTTCGAGAAGAGTTGTTCTGTTTCCATTTCTTGAGGAGGTGGGGGGGAAGAGATAATGAACATTCCATTTTCAGAAATAAATCTGCCGGCACTCTGTGTTCTGGCTGATGAGGGCCTGAGTAGCAGAGCTCTTCTATGTTCCCAGCCCCGGCTTTGCTGCCGACTCAGCTTTCAATTTAGTCCTAGCGTGATGGAAAAAGAAAAAAGTCTTTCAAAAGCAGTAATTGTGTGTTTCTGGGGAGAGAGAACAAATTACTAAATCAAATTAGCATTACATTTCATTCCTAGACCCTAGGAGATTCAAGGATTTACATAATATACTTTCTTAAATTACGTTGTTAGTGTAAACATTAAGATTCTGCACAAAATCCCTGAGAAGTGATGCAGTGTTAGCTGATGTCATCATGTAATATTTTAAAAAAAGAAAAAAAGGGAAGAAAGGCTGTAGCTGCATATATCAACACATGATTGCACTATTTTTAAAAACAAAAAGGCAGGATTTTATTATATTCTCAATGATTTAATGACTTTAATCCATTCACTCTGCATGTTAGGAATACTCGTATTGTTTTTTCCTTTTCTGTCCTCACAGATGCAAATATTTGCTGTGGGGTATTCCTGGCTGTTGAAGATGAAATCCAGGCCCCACAGAAGGCTGTGGAAGAGTTACTATGGATTTCTATGAGATCACCATTTGACTCCAGAAGGCTAAATAAAGGTAATCAATATTATTCCATTTCCCATGCCAAATTTCCAAATCTAGTGACCTCCTCCTTCTTTGTATCACCAAATTATCTGTCATTCTCTCTCACTTTATTGATTTCTTTTTTGCTACATTAGGTTAGGGCCACTTTTCCATGTGGGGCTCTGCAGCCCATCACTGCCCAGTGGGCAGCCGTGCTCTTGCTGACACCACCAGCCATGTGGCACCAGGCTGCCTCTGGCTCAAGCTCTAAAATTCACTCCGATAAAAAAATGGTGCAATGATCACAATAACATTTTAAAAATGGCTCCCACATCTAGGGCATGTGCATTTGATAACTGATCAGAGTATAATGTAGAGAATGTTGTTGTTAATTTTATGTTTCATGTCCGCCAAAGAGCTGCAAATGGTAACAGAAGAAATCAACTAAAGCTGCATTTATGTCCTAAGAACATTTAAAGGATAGTCAGTACTGTTTTAATTGTTGGATTGGTACTATTCATTTGAAGAGCTAAGCCACTGCAGCATGAAGAAACACACAGCTTATGTTTAATTCTTTTAATTTAAAGATGACTTGAAGAGAAGTACAAAACAAAGGCAGCTCTGAAACAAGTCAAGAAGCTTCATAATCATAAAATATTAGTGCTTGGTTTTATTTTTACATTGGATTGAGCAGTTCTGTCAATCCTAGAACACCCTGTGTATGTCTTCTCTGCTTAATAGAACAAATGCTCCCTACAAATTTGTGCAATGATGTGTAATATATTCAGGAAAACTAATTCCTGAAGCAATTTATTGTTGGAAAGTTATCTCTAAAGCCAAAGGGAGAGGAACATTTTGTATAATGAGGGCTCACATTCCATACACAATTTCTTTTATTTAATCTACCTATGTATGGAAATCTATAATTTAAATAGAGGTAATAATTGGAGCAATAGATTCAGCAGCTGAAAGACATATGAAAAGTATGCAAATTGGAAAACATAGAGTTAAAATTTGAGGCTTTTTATGACTTTTTTTGTGGACAATCATCATGAAGGTAAAAGTTGACTGCATAACATAATGTGCTACCACTTTAAATGCACCCTTCTACTACCTGGCAAATGGACATTTATATAACAGAGCATTGAGAAAAATGAACAATGACTCCTTCTTCTTATCTTTTCTTTTAGGTTTCTTTTCTTGACAAGGAATGTGGAATTTACATTTAAATTTCCTGGGGTTTGTCTGTTTGTCAGCTCTAAGGCCATCTCTGTGATTTACAGTTTTTGCATTTAATGGTTTTCTCAAACAAAGTAAGAAACATTCTTTTTCAGTTTTCCTTTTGAAATCTCCAGTACTAATATTAGGTTTTAAATGAAAGATGTATGTTGATTTTTCCGTGCAGAGTTCTTTTGAAAAATAAATTAATTACTTATATAAACCAAAATGACTCAAAGCAGGGTCACTTGGGAAAGCCTTCACTCATTGATTAATTTGTAAGGATCAGCTGGAAAGGTAAAGGAATATCTAAAATATCTGATTATATTCATATGAAAAACATAACCTAGGCACTTTTTTTTCCTCTGTGTTGCAAGAAGTTTCATTTCCTGCTGAAGTTTCTGGGTGCACTGCTTAACTGCTGTTCTTTTGCAAAGCCTGAAATTTCAAATGAGCCTGATCCATTAACCACATCCAGGTCCTCTCTGCAGCTGATCCCAAATCCAGCGAAATCAAGGGGAGACCACGCATGAAGATCAGACATGCCAGCTGTTCCACGCAGGTACTGCTTCTCTGACTGAAGGAGCAACATCCATTCCCACCAGCAGGAATGCTACACTGAGCTTGTTTTTAAGTGGCAGTTTAAAACTGGCTCTGTTTCTCAATATACATAATTCTCAGTATTTGAAACATGTAGAACATATCTTTTGTATGTCAACAGGTTCTTTGCTAATAATATGTCAAACTGCATCCCCAGATGTCTTGAAGACACTCCCCAGGTATGACTAGTTATGCATTAATACAAATAGAACTGGGTTTAGTTATTAACTCACTTATGTTCCAAAAATGTATTTCCATCCCAACACTTTCTTTTTTCTTTCTTACATTTCACAAACTATATGATATATTTGTGATTTTTTTTACTGCCATCATTGTGACTATGTCAGGTCTTTTATCCTGCAGCGAGAAAGTCCAAATAGTTCCTTTGTGACTGTCCAAGAGGGCTGTATGCACCAGCAGTCTGTATTTTGAGAATTAAGAAAATGTAATTCAATGCTGAGATATCTTTTGCCCCTAGCTCATTTTCTGATAAGTAGCTGCCAACTTTTAGCCCTGTACTCTCTGTCCTCTCCAGCACTGGAGCTTTGTGTGTGTCAGGGAGTGTTGGCTTGTTCCCGGGGCAGCGCCAGCTGTGCTTGAGCCAGGGGCGTGTCCCTCCTTCTGCTTCTCCATCACTGTATATGTCTTCAAACATTGAAGTTGTTGATGGCAAATATGTGACCTTGTCTGTACTTCAGCAGCCTCAGTTAAATTATATCTCCTCTGTTAATACTCATCTTCCATTTGCCATTTAAGGCAAAATCTTTTCTGCAGAGCACACTGCTTGGTTAAAGCATTTGCGTGTGATCACTACCTGGACTTTTGTCTTGCAAGGTCTCATTTGGACAGGTACATACAGAGCACAAAATATTTAAATGTGCTGCATTTATTTCAGTTGTATACACAACAATTCATCCATATCTCTGTGTATCAGGGAGTTTTGTGTATAATGTGAATAGCACAACTTTTCCAAACAGCACTTGTGTGTCGACAACCCAAATCTCCATTCATCCTCTATTAGCAACATGAATAAATTTCTCCAGCCCTTCAATCCAGAAAGCTAAACATGTGGTTGACCAGTGAACCCTTAAATAATGACATGGTCTAGGCTGATGTCACTGGACATAACGGTGATTCCAGAACAGAGAAATCACCCAGTATAGTATCAACATGTACAAGACTTAAAGCTTAAACTGAAGTTTTTTCTATGAAAAAAAGGTTTTCATAGATAGCATTTTGCAAAAAAGTGCTTATATAAACAAAAATGCCAGTAGAGAAAAAGCTATATGTTCATGTAATTTCTTTTTAGGAAGAAATACATTACAATAAAATATGTTTCATCACTCTAAATAATCTTATTTTATTTTTATGCCATATAACTAATTATATCTGTTTAACATTGTAACATAATACAATGGTGAAGAACATCCAACATAGAATATTTCAGTGGCTGTAAGCCACAATGTCCTGCAGCTTTCAGTCTCCTGTCATTATTAATGTTTCAAGTCATTTTTATGCCTTGCAATAATTTATTTTTTGATTCTAGAATAGACATTGAGTTGGAAGTTCTATTTACTCTAATCCTCTTTAGAAAACACAACACCAATATCAGGAGGCAATTCTTTGCAAATTGAGGAATGTAGTCAATATTATATACATATATCCATATCCTTTCTCTGTGCCTCAATTCCCCCTTTTGTAAAATGGAGAAAAATTGACCTTCTGTTGTAAAGCACTTATGATGAATTGTTAATGGAAAAATGTTCTGGTCTTTCTTATCATGCTATTCTGGAGTTTTATGACCAGGTCCTCTAGGGCCAACTCCTCAGAAGCATGAAACTACCCAAAAGCTGACTCACCTGCTGTACCTTGAGACTTTTTCCAAAAGTCTTCACCTCACCTTTCCAACTGGGCATGTATTGTGCTTGCACTCTCCTGACTCAGCTTCTCCAGTCATCCAGAGCAAGAGGCAGGGCATGCAGTCAACCCTGTCCTTTCCCCAGTGCTGCTGCAGTGTGTGCTAAGGGACAGACAAGATTAGGATCATGGGCTGCTTTTAATCAAAATGCCTCTTGGCTGTGCACAGTTACAGACATGCTTTTGGTTAAAAAGAAGTGTGAGCATTGGGCAGCACCAGTGCACTCATTTACTTAGACAAAACCATTCCAACTGGAATTACCTTTGGAACTCTCTCAAATGCGTAGTGTGAACTAACAGTGCAGTACAGCAGGGTGATTGCATATGGGAAATGCTTTGCTGCATGCTTAAAATGAGCCCTGTTGATAAACTGAGTACTAGTGAAGGAACTGGTTTGCACAATCAACCACAGAGATTTTAGCTATCTTCTTGCTCTGGAAGGTAGTTGTATGGCAGAGAGCAGAAGACCCAGCATTGTAGTGCCAAGGGTATCTCATGGGTAATATCCAGAACCTTGGGAGGAGAGGTTATGTGCCTGGGAGTGCAGCATATGCAAGGGACCTTAAAATCTTATAGGGTTGATATTAAAACTAGGGAAATAGCAAAATTGATGTTAAAGCTCTATTAAATTCTATTCTGCACTGTTTTCCATTATGTTTTGAAAACCCAGTTACTTCAGCAGCCTAGCTGAGAAGAAAAAAAGATTACTTTTCTGCAAGTGGGAGGACTGACAAGATTACAGCAGCTGGGTGTCTATTACGCCAAGCTACATTGTACAGAGCTAAAATGAATCTTCCTACAGAAAGCTAATCAAGGTGGAAGAGAAAAATTGGGTTCATTAACAATCCCTGTCACTGAAAAGTCAAATCATTTTTCACTCTTTAGTTGAGTCCAATTACAGAGATATTACTAGACATTATTTTTCTGTGACAGAGCTTTGACAGTGGTTTTTTTCTTTTTTGGCACTTTGCTTATTGCTCACTCGCATTGCACCCATTGCTGAGTGGAGATTAACACCTGTTCCCATTTTAACAGCAAATGATGGATGGTGCCATTACTGGCACAGATTTATGTGAACAAAACTAAGGCTGTGTGCATTAACTTTGTAGTTACAGCAATTACCACAATTACTTTCGAATTACAGCTTGCACACACCCTGTAACAAAGCTGAAATACTGAGAACAGCCATCCTCCCATTTTCTTGGAGAGGGTTGGAGGCAAAATGCAAGCTTGCTCCATGCCTCCCTTGAGTCAAGGGAAAGCTATAAAGCACCCCCTTCATTTTGCCCTCTCAGCTGGTGATTTTCATAACACTCCTCCCAAATATATCTGTAAGGTTCTCACATTTCAGTTTATAGCTACATTTGACTCAAATATGAAACTGATATTTATAAAGCCTGAGTCAAATCTCAAGTACTTATCTGGATTTTTGAAACCTGACCCATGTGAGTAAATTAATGGGCACAGTTGTACTTTGGCTTTAAATACGTATCAGCTGTACCACTCGGTATAATTCACCTCACCTGGCATTGGCTGTCGAAGGTTTGAGTTCCAGGCTCAGTTTCCCATCAGAGTTCCTTCTAGAGCTGTTGAGGATCAAGGTATGTCACTCATTCCAGCAAAGACGGCTGATATTCATGGCATTACTTGCCTTTCAGAAGTGCCTACTTCTTTCCTTCGACTATAGAGGGAGCCAAGACAACTGACTTAGACCTGGAGCCCAGCTTTTATTTAGGATTAAAGTCACAGCCATCTAGATGAGGTGAAGGGAAATTGCCATCCCCAGACAGTCTCTTACTGCCTTTGAGCTGGACCAGCCAGTTTGGCAGCTGCCTGTCCCGCAGCAGCATGTTCTGCTGGGTAAACTTCTCTAGCAACCCAGAGATACCTCTGAATGTAACTTTTCTATTTCTCTCGTTGGCAGGCTGAGCTCTTTAAAGTGAGATGCACAAAACTCACAGCCCATACTTTCTGAAAATGTACTTGAAAATGTAGTTGTAAAGAGGTCTAATAATCTTTTAGACTACTAAATCTATAGCTAATAAGTACACTAATAACAATTTTCTTTCCTGCAGCTAACATCCTTTCTTTGTTTTGTGGCATGACCAGAAAAAGTATCTTTGGGATTTAATTTGGTATAAAATGTTCCCTAAAATACTTCTTATAAAAATTGTTCTCATAAAAAATATATTTTTCCAGAAAGAAAAGAACAAAAAAAAATTTCCATATCACATTTCTTGGAACCAATTATACCCATTCATGCAAACCAACCCTTATATCTTCCTGTTGACAACACTGTGTTTTCTTTTCTTTTCTTCTCTTTTTTCCTCATGCATTTGTAGCGTGTGGATCAAAGGTTTATGAATTCTTGTCTTTTCTTGAAGCCACAAGCAAAGTAGCAACACAGCCAAGTTTTAAAAGTTTGCAAATCATTAAGAAACAAAGCAGACAAAACACATAGTGTTCCCAAGAGACTTGAGACATGAAAGCATCTGTGTTGTGATGAACGTACACAAAATCTGTTGGGACTAGACTCAGTTGTTTAGTAGGACTTGGAATGCACTATGATTCAGATCTCCTGTTGCAACTTTCAGGAATCAGTCTATATATTTTGCCACAAATCCCCCAAATGCTCTCTCTGTAATGGAACTGAACCTGTCCATTACTCTGGACTGAACCTCAGATATTTGGACACTCTGATCTCCATCCAGATTTTAAGTACGTGTCTCATAATACTTGTTCTACTTGAAGCTCTGCAGAAGTTTCTTAGGTTTTGGTTTCTTTACAAACTTTATATGAAAAACTCTGCTTATTGAATTTAGGGGACCTTTGCCACTGCAGTCAGGATTTCCTGTCTCTTGCTGTTTTCTGCCATGGTCCTCTGATGGTAGACTGTTTCTGGTCTCATTTTCCCCTTGGCTTTACCTGGCTTAACACCAGGACAGTATCAGGCAGGGAGCTGGCATGTGCTTTATTCAGGGCTAACGCTTTAATCAGGCTACACTGAGGTACTAAGTCAAATACCTTCTGCAAGTCTAACACCTGAGTATTTGCCTTCATCAAAATTTTTGGTAAGACTTATTTCTTCATATAGACATTTTGACTAGCACCAATTATACTCTCATTCTTTAATTTTGTACTAATTGAACCCCTTATCAGCTTTTCCATTACTTTGCTTAGGACTGATGCCAGAATAACTGACCTGTAATTACTGGGATCCTTCTGCTTCCACTCTTTGGCTTCTGACAGCATGGCATATTTCTACTGTTCTCTAACAATGTTTGGATTTACAGTGCATGGGATCTTTCATATAAAAATATTAATCTCTAATAAAAAGATTTTAACAGTGATGTCCTGAGCAATGTGATGCAAAGGATTTTATGATCATAGGGCCATGTGATAGTATCACATTTTTTCTCCTCAAGTACTAAACAGTAGAGTCTGTGTTTGTCTGCATGTGTCTATACACAATATATATAATTTATGTCTTTTCTATAATATTAGTAACATTGTTGATTTAAAGAATTTGGTAAAGTGTTCATAGTATTTTAAGGAATTGCAGGGGAGAAGCATACACCTGAAAAAATGTCGTATTTTTCTTAGGAACATATATTTCCTTAGCTTTCTTTATCATATTTCTACTTTTTT
The DNA here is from genome assembly GCF_003031625.1 of Empidonax traillii. Lineage (NCBI taxonomy): Eukaryota > Metazoa > Chordata > Aves > Passeriformes > Tyrannidae > Empidonax > Empidonax traillii. The sequence continues at coordinate 1,915,373 of NW_020955348.1, read as the reverse complement.
TTTCATTGCTAATTTATGACACCGTTGTTTAACATGATACAGGTATTTGTACATCTATGCAAGTGAGGGAAGGTTTTCCATATAATGCAGCAATGCTGTGGTATATTTTGGTGTTTTCTGCCAAAAAAGAGAGACATAATCACAAACATTGCTCATATGTAATGAAATTATCAGAAAAGATGTTCTGATTGAATTTAATCCATTCTGTGCTGAATAGTGCTATTTTGCATCCAGAGCATTTATTCTATTGTGTTCCAGTAAAAACAATCTCAGAAGAAGAATAAAACAAAATAAGACCCCCACTAAAACTCCTCCTTTTTCTCTTTTCCATTGTCCTTTTTTTCCTGTGTTTAGACATGAGTTGTTTGGCAATCTACTTATTCACCTAAACTCATTCACTTTTTATTCAAATGGTCAGTATAGATCTGTCACTGCACCAGTGCTCACCAACGTAGCAGCTTGAAGCTTACCAATGACATCCTGACAGCTGAAGCCTGCATTCTCAATTTACTGGGGTTTGTATCTCTCCTGTTTACTGTGGTTTCACAAGAGAATCATATTTTATAAACACCTGGTAATTTAGTTAAAATAAGGAACTGGATTTATAACAAGAGAGTGCGTTTTTTAAGGTTTGGCCTTCAGATATAAAACAGATGTTTATGATGCTTTTTAAGTGTCCAGGAGATCTTGTCTCAAGTGTCTGGCTTGCACAGTTATTTTTAAGTTATATGTAAGTGTATATTATTCTTTTTGTTCATGTATTAACACAAGTATATTATTTCATAAATTAGTTTTGTTTTCTTATTATGGAATAACACTTTTGGTAATTGCCCACAGTTCTTCATGTAAATGTGCTCTACAAAGGTGTTTGGATTAGAGATGTCTGGCTGCAGTTTTATTAAACAAACTCTTAATTAATCTCAAATATTATCTAGCATGCCAAAGGCCTTCCCTTTGTAGACCATGTAGTTTATCTGTGGAATCTCCACTCACTTGGGTTTTCTTACTTCTTATATGTGCCAAACCCACCTGAGTTGTTTCCCTGTACAGAGCACTGGCTGTAATGATGCAGGTGCAGCCAAGAACTAAAGCTTTCATATTCAGCTTTGTGTTGCCAAATCACCCACCTGGACTGGACTACTGTCCTCACACCATGGAATGCTGCTCTCTCTTTTATAGTTGCATCAAAGAAAAACACAAGGTCAGTTTGTCTCTTAGGACGTCAGTCTTTTCAAGCATTGTTCTTAAAAGAGAACGTTTCAGAAAGGAGAGCTCTGGGCATAGTAGCCATTGCCACAAAACTGTTTCCACTAGACTGTGCAGGGTTTACCAGTTCCTGATCTCTTGGCTCAGCTCTTATTCCTGAATAAGAATGGAAAAAAGCAATCGGGATTAGTCCTTAAAACTTCTCAGAAGACACAGTTTAGGGTTAGATTAACCATTTAGTGTGCCAGTCTCAGATTCTGACCCTGTTTCTGCTAATTTAAATCTAGTGTAAGACTGTTGACTTCAAAATTATTCTAACCAAGGAAATTACATTCTGAATTTTGGCCTATTTTTCTTTATGCCATCATTTCTGTTCTCTTTCATCTTATCTGCTTTGTGTCAGTCTTTCCTCTCCTTTTACCTCAGCTACTGAGTCCCCTCTGCAGTTCTATTTCAGATTTTGTTTGCCTCCAATCTTTTTCTCATTCTTATAATGAAAACACAAATCTTATTCAAAAGAGTTTTTCCTGGACTAAGCATGAATATACATAAGAAGGACTATAATACTTCTTTCTGTCTCTTCTGATTACAAAAACAACAACAAACAAGAAAAACATTATGGAACAGTTAGTGGAGGAAAAGGGACAATTACAAGTGAGCCTAAATTTAGAATTATGAGTTTGAGTCAAAGCCTTCTGAAGACCATGAGAGTCTTTCCACCCACTTCAAAAGCACACCTAGCCTTACTTCGCTCCTTAACCCAACCTTGGGTACGAGCTGTATTAACAACCAAGAGAAACTGCCTTGAAGGTTAAGCCTGCCTTATTTTCAAAGGGAAAGTTTGACAAATTTTGCCAGACTCTGGAACTTAATTAAAATACTGGAAAATTTCAAAGTGGCAACTATGTTAAGATGTTTTTTTGTCCTGTATTCCTTCTTGGCTGGATCAAGAGAAGTAAAGGAGAAAGGAGCATCTCTGATTGCTGGTAGTTTTTCTTTCATTCACATGCCTATGCAAACTCCAGTCACAAAGAGCAAAAAGGATTACTTTGACCTCCTCAATATCTTATGCAGAACTAAATTTATTTTTATATATTGCCCTGTTATTAAACAAAGAATATGTCTGATGTCTTTAAAAAAAAAAGTATTACCTGTCATACTGTTCCTGTGATGATCTTATGTATCAGAGCTATATTTAGAAGCACCTTTTGCTTTAATAGAATGCAAAATGAGTCTGTAATTATATTTTAAACCTAATTAAGTGGAAGATTAGTTGCTCCCCTTTTGACAGGACCAGCCACTCATTTGCTGCACCAGAAGTGTAAGGTAGAGGTGGTGCCCACTTTGATGCCATTGGGTCTCTTAGCTCAAGACAATTGGAATCTCCTGCTTGTATGAAAAACCTTGTCTTTTTTTTTTTTTTTTTTTAAACTTTGAGGGTTGTATCCCATAGCAGTAACCATTTTCCAATGTTTCTGATGAAATGGATGTTGTGAAAGAATACTGGCTTGAAAGCGATGCCCCATGGCAGTGCATGCACCTGGGAGTCCAAAAAGCATCCAGTGAGGTGACCTGGATCATACTGGCTGTGCTCATCTCTACCATAAACAAATTTCCTTTTCTGAGTTATAAGCCTGTGTGTTGGGTTTGTGTGCACAAAATGCAGGTATGGCGGGCTGCCTGAGGAACCCTGGGGGGTTTTAGCTTCCAGCTTTTTCCCACTTCAGCATGGGATGCTCAGCCCCTGTGTCCTTGAACTTTGTGGTGACACCTGTATATGAACCTTTCATGCAGCAATTTACGTAAATGTAGATTTTTATACAGTAAAACAAAAACACTGAGGTGCATATAGACGTATTTAACCATGCATATTTAGAACTATTTTCTAGCATTGATGTAAATTTTCAAGCCTTTCTCTCTGTTTAGATTCTGTTTATAGCATGTGCAGATTCACTATTTTCTTGAGTCAGAAAACCAAAAGAAAAATTAAGACTAAATTGTTCTCTCATCTCAGTTTATAGCATCGTCTGATAAAATGGAGGTTTCTTCTCCAGATAAACTGTACAAAAAGTGTTCACTTTGTCAGAATCTGCTGAGTGCCTGTAAAATGCTTAACAGAAGGCTTGTTGTGACAAAGGAATATCACCCCTAATTGTCAAATCCATTCCAAATAAAGATGGGAGAAGATGAGTGAGTAATGTTTTCTGTCAGCAGTCAGGCCTTTGGAAACCTCGCTGTGGACAATCAGATCTAATTTTGAACTTTTTGTGTTATCAACCACAGTTTCATGGATTTTGTTATTTTCCTGGGTTGTGTTCATTCAATACTTTAACATAATATTTGACTTGTGGGGAAGTTGGATGTAACAGAGCAGTGTTTGGGAAGGGAACTGCTCAGCTGATCTCCATAAGGTGTGTGCAGGTCTGGACCAGCCCAGGCTGGAAAGCAGCAGGGTTGGGCAACAGTTATGTTCTGACAGAAAGATCCAGAGCCAGCAGCCCAGGTATAACAAGGGTTCTTGGAGTAACATCTGTTGGGAATGAACTAAGTTTCTTCACCCTTTCATACTGTCCCACAATGGCAGCATCTTATGGTCTCATTTCCTCAATTCCTTTTCACTTTGTTTTGGAACCCCTTTGTGGCTTGTTCCCCAGCCTCTTTTTTTTTTTTTTTTTTCAGTACTATGTTGCTTAGAGGTATTGTCTTCCTTTCTCCAAGGTCTTTGCACTTCTAAATGTGGATCAGACAGCCAAGAGAAAACTGGATCCTTCCAGTTCAGAGACCAAATTTGTTGGTGTTGCAGAACAACCAGCCCTGGAGATTGTTGAAATAAAGGGAGGCTGCACACTCATCTCTGCCTGGACATTTTAAAGGCTTATTTTCAAATAACTCTGTTTTTGGAGAAAAGAAAAACCACAGGATACACTTATGAGGGAAATAATTTCTAAAGCCATGCCAGATCCTCAGCTCTTTCCTGTGGACCGGCACTGAGAAGCAATCTTTAGGCTGCCTGCAGAGGACATCTGGTGATCCTGTGGTGGAGGGGAGTCATCGTGCTGCTTAGCCACTTCAGGACATCTGCTCGTTTAGCTTTTGGAGAGTGATGGGACACAGCCAGGATTTGCAGTATTTCGAAATAGATCTGTCAGCAGAATAGTCCCTGGAGAATTTTATTTCTGTGGTGTAATTTCAGGTTGGTCCTCTCTCTGCTATTTTCAAATTAACCAGAAGGAACCCAGTGTATGTCCAGATGAGACAGCAGAGATGCAGCTTTTGCCACTTCTGTGGACTCTGCCCAAAAATAATTTTCCAGATAGAAGAGACCTCTTCTGAACACTGAATATAATTTTTTTTTTCCAGGAAATATCTTAGCCAACAATAAGGACAAGAAGTGTGTAGCTTTATAGTCAGCAGGAGTCAAGAATTAGGAATCATATTAAGCCACTGACAGCACAGGGCAGTCAGCATAGCTCTGGACTTTCCTGGACATGTCCTCAATGGGAGATGATTGCAAGTGCCTGATGTGTGCACTTCATGTTTCTGTGCCAGAAACGCCAAAGCTCCAACTATCAGCACTACCTCTCTGGACCTTTGTAACACCTTCTGCTCCACTGCTTTTGGATTCAAAGCATCAAAGACTTCATGGCATGGAGTTGTGCTTTATTTGCTACAAGCCAAATGTACATAGAGTTGGTCTTACTGTTCCTACTTGAACAAAAAAGCAGCATAAATCATTCACACCTCTGCTGTGATGGAACAAGAAAGAGGTAAATCTGCCTGAAAAGTGGGTGGATCATGAATGAGTCACCTTCTCCCATTCTCTTCTGCCCTCCTTTTTGGTAAAGATCAAACCTTTATTAGGGAAATAAGATAATAAAAAACAGTATGCCCATAAAAAACAGAAATGCCCATCCTCTCCCGTGCTACATGTAGCAGATGTAGAATTAGACAATTTGTTTTGTCACATTTCTAACAAATTATTCTGTTTCATAAGTCTCATAAGCACTTAAAGTGTGTTAATTGGGATTGATCCTCCGAAAACTCTGATGTTTTTGACTCCTGGATAAGTGAGCACTCATGGAGTACATGATGTAACTTCTGTACGGACAAGATGGACTGGGACCTATGGAATGACATCACCCTTCTTAGCTCAAAACTGAGTTGGTATGTACCAAAAAATTAAAGCTACTTTTATATTTATAATCTAGAATGCCAATAAGGGAGGCCTGGGAAAGTTGTTAGGACGATTGTGTCTAACGTATATGATATTCATTTAACCCTGTCCTAAACAGATAAAAATACCTTGATTTTTAATTTTTTAAAAAGTGTGTTTTGGTTGTTATGCAAAAGAGGAAATTATTCTAATTAGGTATCAAAATACATGTAATGTGTTTGAATTCATGAAAGTAAGGCATTAAAATGAAAGGAAACAGCAGTGTTTGTGTAAATGTGAATTCCTCTTCAAGCATCTTATGCATTGAGAAGTAAACTGAGCTATGGAATAAGCATGTCTAATGATTATTGCCTTCAAAAAAGATGTGCATTGTTTATACAGTCATTGAATTTGGTGCAGAATAATTTAATCCAGTAGATCTAATCTCCTAAAATCTTCTTTAGATTTAAACCTCTTCTGCAGGTCTTCTAGGGACAGATGAGTTTCTAGAGACATAAATTACAGAATTTAATCACATTTTAAGACTGCTGGCACCAGTGATATGCATAATTCACGAGTTTCACATTGCAGACATGTTGAGGCAAATGAGCTGTTGTAAACATGTAACTAGTGACTGTGTACATACAAATCCAGAAGCAAATATTATTCATACTTCACTGCACAGTGCAAAATGCCTTTTTTTCTATTGAAATATAAGGGCAGCATTTTATGATTTTATGACAACAGAGATGAGGTTGAATAGGTGGATTTCAGTATTTCTGTCATAATGGAGAAGGCCACACATTTTGCTTTCTACAAGCCTTAATTTTTAAAATACATAAATCTTAATAGTGATTAAAATTTTAATTAAAAATGCATCTTTTAGTGAAGTTTTCTTCTCTGCTTTTGTTCCTGAGAATCCAAGATCCCTTTCCTGAACTGTCTCAAAACAGTAGAAGTTTTTGAAGCACTTCATTTGCAAATCTCAACCACAAAAGAGAAGCAGCCACCTGCAAGATACCTGAACTGCCTCGAGGAAAGTGGCGACGGCCATGTTTACAAGTGACATGAATGAAATTATTTATTCAGGGCACTCCTACCATTATTAAAGATCCCTTTGTGTCCTCAGTGCCAGCAAAGAGAGACAAGATGCCAGTTGGTACTTTTTCTCTGCTTCTCATTTGTTCATTACCATTCATCTCCTCCATGGCATTAACCACTCCATGAAGCAACCCTCTCCCAGTACTCCTCGTGTCTTGAAACATCAAAAAAGCCACCCATGATTCTGAGAGATGCTGCTGGCTTTTGTAGTCATGCAGGGCAACAAATGGAACAAAAGGCTTCAAAGCAGGCAAATTAAGAGTGATCTTTAAGATAAACATGTATTATTCAGGATCATTATTTAAATTCCAGGAAGTCTGAAGTCCATACCTCTTGCTTTGTGTCTCCCAGAGCCTGCTCTTTGTCTGCTGTTGGGTTTTCAATGTAGGACTGGGGATGATTGACTTTTCCATTCATTGCCAGGCATAACTATTTTCTCACTCTTCAGCAATGCCTTCAGATTTTAGTCACAGTCAAGTTTTGTGATCATTGCCATGAATTCCACCAGGTCTGAGGAATAGGAAGATGTTATACATTTCCAGCAAGAAAACTCAAATCACCATTCTCATGTTTCTGCCACACTACTCTGTCCCTACCCAAAGTAATCAAAAAACTTCACCTTCTGAACCTGACTTTATATAGTCTCAGTGATACCTTTTGTATCTATTGATTCACTATTTCTGAATTTTCTTTATTTCTGTCTTTTCATATTTATTCTCTTGTTCATCAAAGAAAATGGAAGAAGGAAAAAGTAACTGCCTTCAGTTGTTCTGCTGGGACTGAAGATGGGTAAGCTTTGAATTTCACATACCAGTGGCATAAGAAGGGTGTAGGAAGAATGAAAATTTCGTTTATTGAATATGAAAATGTGAATGATTGGAAGAAAGCACAAGTTTACTGCAGTTATCACTTGAGTGGAGCTCACTTTTGACAAGGCTCAGTGAGGGAAGCAGGGGAACAATTGTTTATGCTTTGGGTTTTTTCCCATTCATACTAGAAAAATATGCAAATTAGAGCTGTGTCAAACACAGGAGGTCCATCTCATGCAAGGTCTTGAAATATGGCATTGTTCCAAACTGGAACAGTGCTCCGAAATTTCCAAATGTTCAATGAGGGAAAATGTCACAGAAAAGTAATTCAACTCATGTTCACAGAATCGTTTTACTTTGTCAAAGCTGAAGTTTTCTGTTTTCACTCTGATTTCTTTATCTTTTTTTATATGATGCATCTAACCTGATGCTAAATAAAATACCTCATTCAAAACTTCCAAGTCTGACAATACTGGAAAATGGCATCTGTTAGGGATATCACTTTGAAATCAGAGTTACCAAAATCTTCACAGATGTCTACTGAGATTGTTGAAAAGTTAATTTCAGTAATTTATTAATTACCTAATTGCTCATTTGGGACGGTTTGCAACCATTTACTCAACCATGTTGAATGAGTCACCCATCGTAATAACACCAAGAAGCATCTGATAAATACCCAGCTAATTCCATCTGAATGTGGTCTCAGCAGTGCCCAAGGAGACCCATGAAGACATGTGGAGGGGTTATCACAACACAGGCTGAGTGTAGGCCTCTAACCACCCACTGCTTCAGGTCACAAACCTTTTCAGATGAAGGATAAACAGTCCTGGTAGACAATGTTAACAAGTTTCCTTCATGATTTAAGATGGACTGCAGGTTGGGTTTTCCTAATATTGGATCCTGTCAAATAGCTTTGATTTGGAACCAGCAGGACCCAGGTCAGCAGATGTGCCCAGACCATGCCAGGTGGGTTCTATGCGACCTAGAACAGCCATTGACCATAATGAAATATTTAATGGCTGTATTATGCTTTTTTAATAATTTCCAGTATTTACCTAGCACACAACCTGGGTGTGTACCAGGGAATAAGTGTTTTGAAGTGATTGAAGCCAACCCTGGGAAAAGGACTGTCCTGCCCCTTCTCAGCTGCCACGATGTTGATCCCGTGGGGCTTGTTTGTCCTTGTTTGTTTAGTAATCAAACAGGGGCCCTTTTAGTCATTGTGTACTCAGTGTGGCATAACTGGCTCACATGTGGTCACGAGGCAGCTCCACAGCTGTCCTTCCTGCTGACTGCAACAGGTATGACCACAGCAGAACCTCAGAGGGCATTGCCCACCCCTTGTCCACACTGCACTTACAGCTTGACCAGCACGGTTTGATCTGATCTGTGACAGTGGCTGAGCTTAAACCACCAAGCTCCTCATCATAATTTGTTGGTAGAGAGTAGACCTATAAAATGCAAAGCATTAGGTTGGAGAACTGGGGTTGGAGAGCTGGTTAACTCCTGCCATTCATTTATTTCCTTACAGGGCACCGATAAACTCCCATCACAAAGAATTATCATTAACTAGTGCACAATTATTTGCTTAAGAAGCCTAATAATCAATCATCAAATTTCTCCACTTGTTTTGTGGCATTGTATTTCATCACTTGGTAGAGTATGAAACATTATCATTCTTTACACAAGTTTGTTAACGGAATATTTATTTGAAGAGGTTTCAGTATAAATAAAGATTTTCTACATATATTTCTTTTAACAGATTTATTTTCATTTCAGCTATTTGCTTTCCTGTGAAAAAATTATGTGAAAAAATAATCCAGAAATGTAAATGGCATGAAAGTGGAATTATCCATCAGATGGAAGGGGTGATCACTCCAAGTCAGGTATGCGGGTTTGGGTGGGGTACAGCAACTGGCTTCACTAGTTTATATGTTCAGGGCATTTCTCCCCATGGCCCTCTCTCCCCACTACTGTAGTTCATTTATCCTTTGAGAAAGAAAAAGGAAGGCTGGTATAAATTAGGAATGGTAATGTAAAAGCTTATATGCACTGCATAAAAGTTTTTCAAATTAATATAGGCATTAAATTGCCAAATTTTTTTCCATATACTGCCAGTATTAAACATGACATGCCTGCTAGGGTTGGTATAAAGCTTTGTCAACATTTTTGGCATAAAAGGTCTCAGCCTGAGGTCAATATTTTCTCAACCAAATTTTGTTGTTTCAGTTGCCTTTTTACACTCATATATTGTAACTCAAACATTTCCAAAAAAATGAAATTTGGCAGGCTACTAGTCCATAATGTGGTCTGATGCCTTTGGGTATTTTTTTAAATGTAAATCATTGAGATATTTAAGGTTTGAGGTTTAAGAACTGTGCACACACTTTAACAACTTCTTTTAAAAATATTTAGTATGCATATTTACTACATATGTATCTTATAGAGACTAGAGATTAAACTGGAGATTACTTGCTAAAATATGCAAACTGCTGTCCATGAATAAACATCCTCATGAACTCCTATTGAAAGTTACTTGTTTAAAAAAAAAAAAAAAAAAAAAAAAAAAAAAAGTTGTTTAAAGCTACAATAAAAGCAAAAGGAAGCAAGATGAGGGGAGGAAAAAGAAACGTTTAAGTAATTTTAATGGTTTAACTTGGCCATTGAAAATAAAGAAGTTCTTTTTTTTCTCCTGGGATCTAATCCAAAGCCCACTGAGGTCAAAAGAAGGCTTTCCACCTATTCCCATGTGTGCTGGATCTGCTCTCTGCTCTGCTGCTCCCTCACTGTGCTGTGCTGATGGGCTGCAGCAGCAGCCACTCAACTCATCTGCCCTGTGCACTGCAGAGGTTTGGGGTGGGTTACTGGTGGCAGAGGAACTCTCCTCTGGAGCATCCTTCCTCTGTAAATTTGAGTCAGATATCCATTTTGCCTTGACATATTAGTGCTTATCAGTTATTCCTTACAGTCCTCAAGCACTGAAATATGGGAGTCAAATTGTAGAATCCTGCAAATGTGCAACTGTCCAGCGTACCTGTGCATGTAGGAGTGTTATGTGCCACACAGCACCCTCAGCCTGAGAGTTCAAGATTTCAAGCTCATTTCAGAGTAATTTTTGGCTTCAGCCCGGGAATACATTCCATCATTTTTGTTAGTTACAAATGACAGGATTTGTGTAATCAATGAACACTGGCGCCATTGCATGCAATGCTCGTTAGAATGCAATGCTTGCAGTTCCTGGACAATCTGTTCCTTATGGAGATCTCTGGGAGCTTGTAAACTCTCCCTAAGATGCTGGCAACATCAACCAAACATCTCAGACACATTGTCTTTCTGAACCTGAACTTTTTTAATGGTGGTTAAACATGTTGTCTGCTTTAGTTTCCTGTCTATCTTCATCATAAGCCAGCACCTGTTTCCAATAAATTATACACAGAGCTGTATCAGCACCACCTTGGCAGCAGCTGCCACCCTGAAAAGCAGAATGCCCTTGAGGACAATACACCTGTGAACACATACAGTGTTTATTTAGCTGAAAGGCAAAACTTTAAGTTACATAAAGCAATTATCTAAAGCCTAATGCATGCCCATTATTAACACAAAATAACCTTGTTCTTTAAAACCAATAAAAATCCATTTAAAGGCATTTTCCAAATCCCAGGGAAGCATGTACTAGCACCATGGATCTGCTATTAGCCTAGGACTTAAATGGTCTGGTGGTGGGAACACGTGTGGGGGAGGCTACATGTGAAGCTACAAAGTAATAGGGCACAGATTGGGAGTTCATTATGCACAGAGATGAGAGAAGAAGCCAAATCATGTTCAGAGAAACTGCTGAACAACAGACTGTTTTTTTCCTTTTAGGTTCCACATTATAAAGAAGCATTTTTTTGCTGAAGTATAGAACTACTGTGTTTAAGACAGTGTTTGATCTTTCCATCACTATGAGACAGTAGGAAAAAGCAGTTCTAAGAAAAAGGTTTTCTTATTACGAGAACAAACCTTTCATTTCCAGTTCACTACCAGCACTGTCCTTTCATGTAAGAGCAAGCCTATTTTAGCAGCAGTAAGTAGAGTTGTTGTTTGCAGCAGATCACAGGATAATGGCAAGGAAAAAATCTTGTGATCAAAATAAAACACAAGTCTGAGATAAGCTCTCAAGTTTTCGTAAAGCAAGAAGCACCACTAGGAACTAATTCCTAGTAAGAACTCTGTAGCTCAAGTGAAATGTAACACACATTTTCAGTTTAATACGCTTTCTTTAAAGATTATTTGGCATATGAACCTTATTAATCATTTAAAGGGGAAGACATTTTCAACCTAGTGTTTCCAAAATTAACACTAAACGTGAAACGTTTATATATGTGTGTGCGTGTGTGTACATATTGTATGAAATGCTCATAAAATGCTTTCTGCTAAAGTCACATTTTATAATACTGTCATTGCATGTCTGATGCCTCCTGATGCCATTTAAGTGATCAGTCAGAATGCTCTTAGGTGAAAATGTGTTTTAACACTTCTGTTTGGCTAGGCCTGAAAGCTGTAGAAGGACTTGCTAATGATTATTTCAGCCTTCTAAGGTGTCATTTTCCTAAAACCTTACAGTGCTGATTATAAATACATGCAGAGTGGTGGTGCCAGCATGAAGATATTCTCCCACTAGTAATTTTGTAGAATTAGATCCAAAAAGTTATGCCATATTTTATAAAATGCAAAATAAAATTCCAAGAGAATAGCATTAGCTTATTTTCGCAATAAATACTTTGTCTTTCAGATTGCCAATAAACATATTTTATTTAATATTTTACTATCAGATAGTTTAAAGTTTTAAAAAGCTATATTTTTTACAGCTTTCTTAAAACTGCTCTATTTTCATCTCAGAGCAAGCATGATACATTTCAGAGATCCAAGCTAAAACATATGGATTAAGTCAATGATTCCATTTCTAAACCTCCAAATGACTGTTCTGATTACTCATGCAAATCTATATATTTGCCAGGTTTCCTAAAGACTTTACTATGAGTAAAATTAAAAGGAATATATTTAATTCTTCTAATGTGTGTGAGAATATGATGGCATGATGATCTCCATATACAGATACAAACCTGCTTCTTGACTTTAATTTTCTTGGCTGTGTTTGATTCTAATTGAATATAAATGCTAGGAGCACCCAGCTAAGATTCCAACCAAAAGGAAATCCAGCTATGGCTACAGAACAAAAACTATTTATTTTCCCCTGGAGTGCGTAGCTTTTATTAAATGTCAACAAACCTAAACCCATGCTTTACTAATCTATGGTGTGTATGGGAAATAAGTCACATGCACAAATCACTGAAGATAATGTTTCCTTTGGTTTAGATAAACAGGTTCCAGAGAACTGAAATCTCACACCAACATTTAAAACCTACCCCTTATTTTCCCTTAACATGTGTCAGATCTCCCACTGGTGACCAAAGAATGCCAAGCTGGGATTTCACCCTGGGGGCTGGACACAGACCTAAGTCTCCTCCGTGAGGAGTTTATCCATTACTTCCTTTCCTGTTGACTTTTATGCATGCTGTTAACTCAGGATGTTGCTTGTTCTCAAACAGAAAATGGAATTACAAGTGGAAGATGCTGCTGTGGCAGAGCGTGGCATACTTGGCATTGCAGCCAGTATGTCCAGAAGTGCTGAGACAGCAAAAGGAGGGTGGAGCTGTGAAAGGCTGTTTACCTTCTCCACAACACCCCAGCTGCAGTGTGGTCTTCTTTGTGTTAGCTGTCATCACTGGGTTTCTCGGGGTGTGGTGTTTGAGCCAGGTAAATGTAGGGTTGGCTTTGGTTTCCTGTCAGATGGCATCCAAAAATAGGTATGAAAAGAGACGCACCGCTTTCTAAAAAGCTAAACAGAGGAAAGCACAAATGAAAAAATTTGGGTACAGTAGACAAACAACCACCAGCAAAGCTGGGTATATATCAAGTCATCTTCTTGGAGAACTTTTCTTCTCAGGCACAGTAAGGTGGCAAAAGAGCCATTGCTATGAGAGTTTCTTTTATTGCAATGCTTCTTTATTATTTTAATTAAATTTCTTTTAACTCGTGGAGATACACAAAACAATAAAAGAAAGCAATATTAAAGTTCACAGTATGCAAGATTCATCTTGTGTTCACAGGTTTGGTGTAACTCATTTTAAACCGATGTTTGCTTGTTTAAGAATGCACACCTGCACGTTACCACTTGTGGTAAATAAGTTTATTAGCCAAGGAATGTCTGAATTCTTACTGGAAATCCCATGTAAATGCAGTTATGTTTTCTGTTAAGAACCCTCTTTGGTAAAATATGCTATCCCTCTTCCATACTCCAGGGAAAAAAAGGTAGTAAATTATGTACAAACATGCGGGAAAGATGCAGGTGAAAAGATTCACAAGGCTCAAAAATGTCACATGTCTTATGATTCAGTTTGTCTTTCCATATATAATTTAAGCATTTGGTTTCATATTATATTCATGTCAGATCAAATGTTCCTCTCAGAGACTAGGACTTTATTAGTGTCTCATTTGTGTTTGTTTTTACTTTGAATTAAAACCTAAAGGTGGTGACAGAAGAAATTCTGATGCTTGGCATTGGATTAATACTTGAGAGCCATTCAATTTTGTTAATCATCCATTTGAAGGGAATTTCCTTATGCAAAGAGATTGCTCCACTTTGGACAGAGCAATTTTATTTCATCTCTGAACTCTGAAGGAGCAGAAGGGTGGAAAGAAAGTGAGGGGAGGCAAAGGAGCAAAGAGAGACTAAGCAAAGTGGGAAGCTTTGATCCTTTCACCGTGGAGCTGAGGCTGTTCAGAATGAAAGACTCTCTCACCATCTTAAAAAAAAAAAAAAAAAAAAAAAAAAAAAAAAAAAAAAAAAAAAAAAAAAAAAAAAAAAAAAAAAAAAAAAAAAAAAAAAAAGAAAAAGGAGGAGAAGGAAGAGAAACAGAGAGATCAGTATGACAGGAGACAAAAAGTGAAGCAGGAAGCAATGCCTCAAAGTAAAGGAGTGATACCAGGCTCTGAAAGAGAAGCTTTGCAAGGAACAGAAGACGAAACATCCCAGCTTCCTAAATGCAAGGAACTTCCAAAAGAAGTAAAGAAATAACAGCAATAGAAGACATTGAAGTGACTTCTGATTTGCATTGCTCACTACATTTTTTACAATATCTAAATTATAAAATAATTGTGCCATAACTGTCTGAACAGTCCAGAGCTACAGAAAAAAAACACATGACAAAGCCTTCAGCAGTTGGACTGAGAGACCGTATTTCTAAAGCAAAGACACCTGGGTGGGTGACAGAGTTTGGGGAAGGGGCAGTGCTGGATCCCACTTGGGTCAGGGTAAATTTGAGAGAAAAGGGATTTAGCAGCAGCTCAATCACTACAGTGTATAAGTAATTATAAAACACATGAATTCAGAGCCTGAAAGAGCTGCCATCTTTTTTTTTCCTACCAACAGCTATCACTATTCAGACATTTGAATAATAGAAACAGAGTGCACACCTACCCACTATAATTTATGTCATCCGCTTTCAACAAGATGTCCTCTTTAAGCAAAAAATCCTTGAAAAATCCACGTCAATCCTTCATCTCTCCTCTGGAGAATGTATATTTATATTATTCGTAAGCCAAGAATGGATCATCATTCACATAGTCAGAAGAAACATTAGATTACTTATACAGTTTGGCCAGCCTTATTTTATTCTTTTTACTTCATTTTTGGACATTAAATGGGTGCCTCTGCTGAGTGTAATAGGACTACCTGGAACCTTACACAGAAAGGAGTGCTAAAAGACTGGGTGAATGTTGCTGCTTATTTTAGCAAGATTCTGCTATTTCTATAAACAAATAATATAAGGACAGTCTTGGGCAAGTTATAGCAAGGTGCTGGTTTTCTGAGTCCTTCTGGAAATACTATTTACAAACACTCAGACCTTTTCTTTGTCTCATTCAATGTCCATGCTCAAAGAGAGCAGGACTTCGCATTAATTTAGCTGTATATGTTTGTTATTTCAAGTAAAACTCTCAAATCATCAAAAGGCCTCCATGTATGAGGTATTTCAAGAAGGCAGACACAGGCACACCAGATCAAAGGTACAGAATACGGTCTGATTAAACTAATTCTTTTAAAGTGCATCCGATGAAATTTTCTTTGATTCAGGGAACATGAAAACCAAAGTACCTTTGAACAAAAAGTTCCAATGAAATCCAATATTTTTTTATAATTTAAGAAATTCAGGGGTTTTAATGTTTCTTTGCTTTTGCCTTCTTGTATGTCAATTAGAATGGGACAGAACTATTGCATGAAATATATATGGGGTCAAAGCCTAAAGCAGAGCCATCAATAATAATGTCTGCAGAACGTCTGGGCTTTCTTTGAATTTCATGCCACTTTAGAACAAAGATACTTACAACAGTCTCAGCTAGAAGTGACATTTTAGGTTGATTATTAAAATATAAACATAGACCAAACTTTTGAAGGGCAAAATTTACATGAATTTACAACTATCCCTTTTAAATAACTTGGAAACTTTTTTCTGTTCAGCATTTATCCTGTTCAGCTATTACGTAGCTGGTCTCACTTGATTCTGTCCTGCCCATCTGACAAGATGTAAAGCATCCCCCAGACCCAAGACATGAGAAACATCATGGAAAATCACATCATACAGACTGTGACTTATGAAAGCAGTTAGACATGAGTCTTTTCTATGTCTTATTTTAGGCAGAATTGTAGTATATCTGCTCACTGTATGCTCAGCTTTAAAGATTTTTTTTTTTTATCTCTGTCCTTGCATTCTCGTTAGTTTTGATACTTTTGGTCACCAACCAGCATGCTGCTATAATTTCTTATCCTTTTTCTTTGAGAAAAATGAAGAAACACTTTTCTGGAAATCTGAAGGTCTTGTTGCCTCTCCATCAGCTTTGGTTTCTTAACTAGCTGGCTTTTGTTAATCCTCTTTCATACTGCTCAGTTGTCATGTCTCTCACTTCCACAGCCTCTTGACTTTCATCTTCAAACTGTCCTCCAGAAGCTCCTGACTTCTCTGAACAGACAAGACTTCCTTATGGCATTTGTACATTCTTGAATCTGACTCTTGTGTTCCGGTGAAGGCACCTTCTGTAGGGATTCTGCTTCCCTTGAGTTAGCTGTGTGCTGTCTGTTGACTGTACCGCATATAAAGTCACCAACTCCATCTATTTTTCTACTTTCTGTGGAGGCCCAAATCTCGCTTCAAAAACTATTAGGTGAAAGCCAAGATTATGAAAAGTTTTCCCAACAGCAAGTAAACTTCACTAATTATGTTTATAAAGATGAGGTAACTATAATCATCATGAAGGCTCTGAGCTTTCAGCAATGGCAAGCACAAAAAAATTCACATAAATAGATATCAGTGGCTGTTAATGTACTGCCTGGCATAAAATGAGAAAATAAGAAATAAGAAAATGTCTATTTAAAAGTATATTTTACCTATTTGATAGATATCTAATGATAGTCACCTTGACCACCTGTTGTCTGTCTCTTGCTCATTGTCAGGATATTGATGCAAGCATGGGCTTTGGACTGCTTATATGAAACAAAAACCTAAAGACTCACCAAGTGATTGAGTGCAAAGGGACCGAAGAAGCTGTCAGACATCCTCATGTGTTGTCTGTGCTGTAATTGTTTCCAGTGGTCAGCAAAAAACGAAACAGAACCATAAGGTTTTCAAGATTAGGCTTAATGTCTCCCACATAGTCTAATACATGATATGGCCCTTTCCTGGAACACTGTATGCACTGAAAGAGAGTGATGAAGCAGAAGAATGGGCACTATGCCATTGCATCAGATGAAAGGGACATTGGTGGATATTTGCCATGGGAATACTTGACTGTAAAGCACTTGATCTACTGTCTGTTAACTCATGGGAATGGAACTAGTAAACTTGGGAAACCTCAAATAAATTCCCATTGTATATATAATATAATCCAAAACAGAATCTTCTTTGGGAACAATTGCTAATGATACTGGAAGTCATCCTTGTTTAGTGGAAGAAGAGACAATTTTTTATTTTACATTTCAGTACAGACTTTTATACTGAAAATTTTTACCCAATATTTACAAGATGGAAAGTCTGTCATTAGTGAAACCTTAAATTTTAAGCATCAGCTTACAAGAGGATTACAAAAAATATATTTTAAAAGCCTGCTTCTGCCACCGTTGCAATGACAAGAGGAACCCTTAAAATTACCTAAATGATAAATTACTCTTTCAGAAGAATTCTTGAATGAGCTCATCTTTGTACCCTATCCACCATAGTCATGGTTTCTGTTACAAACCAGATGAGCTGAGCGTGTACCTTAGATCTTTTTTCTAATTTATGAAACAAATGTGTAGTAAAGACTAAGTTAGCTTCACATACAAACATTTTCACTGACATCATCTAAAACCATCTAAAGGTTTTGTCACTGTATGTACAGAAATGAAATTATTTTAAAATTCTTCCTTAGTCCAAAATTTTCCTTAGTTTGCAAAGTATTTTTTTAATCAATCATCTACAGATACATCACACTGAATAAATCATGCATTTCTAAATAGGTTCCCTAGAGGGATTTTATTCAGTATTTAAGAGATACCATTAAGTCACTGGAATAAGAATACACAGCTAAAGTATTAAGAAGTCCAGAATAAAATAACTGATGTCAATCTATAAAGAACTTCTCTTTTACTTACTAGACCCCAAACAATGTATAAACATGGACTAGTAAATGATATATCAAATATAATTAATTTATAAAATACATATAAATACTTAAATAGTGTGGTATTGCAGTTGGGGACATGAAATATAATGGAAATTTTACATATGCTCTTTTAGAAAGTAAATCAACTGGGCTGAGCTTAATAACTCTTCTGTGTTATAATAACAGTTTAATAACAATATAATAATTTTTTTTCCTGCCTTCAGATTGGCTCTTGTTTTAAGTTTTCTTCTCTAACTCTTGAAAGCAAGTTTCTGTACTTGCTTTCTAAAACTCGGCATCTCCATTCAGATTTTGTCTCAAAACATCTTTCTTGTCCATTTCTTCTACTTCCACAAGACATAGCCAGAGAATAATGTGTCTCAGCTGCCACAGAATGCATTCCACCAAAAGAATGCAACCAAATTTGACCCAAGGAACAAGATACACCACGCAGTATATAAAAGCCTTAATATTAAGTTGCCAGAAGGGTATCTGGCAAGCTCCAAATTAAATGTCTTTTCAGCCGACTCTAAATACTCTGTTACTCCATAACCTTCCCATGGCCCATTACTTGTATGTACTCTAAAGAAAAAAAAATTACTTTCTTGGAAAGACAAGTCTTTTCACAATAACTCCAAGGTGCAGGTGAAACTCAGTTTTCCTGTTTAAATTATGCTCAATTTTCATTCCCTTCTTTGTCTACATCCTTCTCCCTTTCCCTTTTTCTGTGCTTATTTCCAAATGGATTAAAATCCAATTAAATTCTTTAGAAAAGAAGAGAATAAAAAGACAGGCATGTGTGTCTTCTCAGCTGTTTTTTTAAAACTCTCTCAGCCCTAATAAAAATACTATAGATCTAGGCATTGCAAACCAACATTATTTTTGCTGTAAAATCACCACGTGCATGTTCTTAAATGTGAGTCCTCTGTGCAAGATCTTTTCACACGTGGAAAAACAGCTGACATTTCATCACTTTCATGAAGGAATGAATAGAGGAATCATGAGAGAAATCTGCTGCTGTTCTTTCTACTCACAGATGCTGCTTCTTCAGTATCAAGATTGTGCATGTTGATATTATGAAAGTCATTTTCTTATATAGTGTCTACTGCAGTGTCTGTTACATGAGAAGTTTAAAGTATTTCAGTGTGCCCTGCAGTTTTCACAAACTTCCTACAAAATGGGGAGAAAAACTCATTTCCTAAACCAATCTTCTGCTGAACCTAATGCAACAACTAACCTGCTATGCTATTCCACAGAATCACAGGATGGTTGGAATTGGAAGCGAGCTTGGAGGATGCCTCATCCAATCCCCCTGCTCAGGCAGGATGACTGAGAGCCAGTTACCCCAAACCATGACCAGGTGGCTTTTGAATTCCCCAAGGCATGCAGACTCTACAACCTCTCTTGTCAACCTGTGCTAGTGCTCGATCAACCTGACAGCAAAGATGTTTCCTGATGTGCTGATAGACCCTCCTGTGTCCAGTGTGCCCATTGCCTCTTGCCCTGTCACTGGGCACCACTGAAAAGAGCCACCCTTTTTCTTCACCCACCCTTCAGATATTTATTGATGGTACATTGTTGGTGATTTATTATTAATGATATCCCTCAACCTTTCCTCCTATGAGAGATGCTCCAGTCTCTTTCTTATCTTTGTGGCACTTCACTGGTGTCTCTCCAGTAAGTCCAGTATCTGCAAGTAAGGATTGGTTCAAATCAAAGCAGAGCCTAGGTTAGACATGCTTGAATAAGGCAGCAACACAGTCAGTGAAGCAGAAGGTAAAAAAGCTGAGCAAATAAAAAATATCAAAGAAAGATAATGTGTTACACCTTGGATCTTGTACTCAAAGCCTTAGCACACAGGAATACAACTTGCCCGGGGCATGTTCTGTTTTGTTTCTGATGTGGAGCAAAGAGGGAAAACCAGGCATCACAGAGAAACAGGAGGTAGGACAGAGCAGAGGTGTTTAGAGGAAACATGAACATGTGGGTGCAGATGTCCATGTGTCTGTCTGTGTGCATGCCTACAGATAGTGTCTGCTACTGCTAAGGCACTGTAATCTGATGCAAACTGTTTCATATACTAAAAAGCTGTATTAGTAAAAAGATCTTTTCAGAAATAGACAGATGTGGTATCTATGCCAAAAAATGACATTGCAAAGGGATTAACTGTTTAAGTGGTCAAATTAAACACGACAGAAACAGTTAGCTTCCCTTGGCCTGTAGCTCCTCTGCATGAGGCAGCCTGTCTCAAGTTGCCAATAGCTCATTGCTACTAAGGCTAGGAGACAGTAACATTAGGAACTGGGACATTTTCCAGTCTCTCACTGTCTGAACTTATGCCTTGTAGTCTTATCTGTGTTAGGACAGGATCCCCCAGTCTCCCTGTGCCTAAACCTGGGCCGTAGCAGAGAGCTGTCCCAGTGCAGCTATTTCTACAGCACTGTCCGTGCACTTGGCTTAGACATGTTTATTCTGGCAAAACTGAGCTTTTGCTGCGTAACATGGGTGAAATAAGCTACCCTGGTGAATACATTCTGTCATAACTAAGTCTTCGGCAGGGACTTTTGCTGACACAACAAGGGATAATACTCATCGACTGATATTGTAGTTTTTTGGGGAAGCCTGGCCTAAATCCAAGAATGGGATGTATAACATGCTTATTATTATTATTAACAGTCTTATTCAGATTAAAGGCCTGGCTTGATACTTGATTCAGGATACTAGGAATAGCAATGTGTGTATAGAAGAAAACACAGGGACGTGCAGAGGTGTGCCAGCCAGATCAGTGGCTATTCCAACACAATTGTTGTGTTTCTGGCACTCAGCTTTACTCTTTCAAAGCAAGCTCAGCTATCTTTGGACAGTTCTGCCATAAGATTAATAGGTCTCTTAAAAGAGTATTAGCTGGTGTCAGAGACCATCAGCTGTCTGTTTGGGGTTTTTTCATTCTTTTCAGTAGGAAAAACCCACTTTATACATAGTTAATTCGTTGCTTTAATCTCAAGTTCCTTAGCAAAATATGTGAGATGTGCTTTAGCCCTATGCTAGAAATATTGATTTACAGTATAAAATGAATGAAGCTGCCCTAAAAGCCACCCTAGTCCTTCCAAAGACTGTACCTGGCCTCTTCTCCCTCCCCATTGCTCAACTATTACAATTTACCCCTCTTCTGTGTGCACACATACTGTCACTTCAATGCTTCCTGCACCAATGCACAGACTCTCTCTAGGCTTAACAAATGCCCACAGTGCAGCTGTTGTCTCCTTCAGGCTTGGATAACACCCCTGCAGCAAAGGTGAACTCACCTGCACATTGCCTTGCCTGCTCCTGCCACAACTCAATGCCGCGTTTTTTGAACTTGTGCCTTTGTAACATACCAAAATTATCTCCTGTCACAGCTCTTGAGTTAGTGACTGAGTCACTTACAAACACAATGGCTTCCTAACCGTGGGAAGGTGTGCTCCTTCCCACTCCCGTTTCACCTGTCATTTCAATGATACAGTGCAGTAGTAGTGTTTTGGAATAGATATGGACATTTCCCTACTGTTCACATCCTGAATGGTTCACTGACCCTGCTCTGGACTGCATACAATCATCATCCCAGAGAGGTTGACTTAAATCAAAAAGCATAAAAAATAGATTCTGCAAAGCTCCTGCAGTCCTTATACAAAATGTCAGAGATTGTTTAAGGCCCTAAGTAATGAAAATCAGCTTTGCAACCACTGTAAATTGAAAAAGGAAAAACAAATAAGCCAGCAACATTTGCTGCTGATACCAGGTTCTGAAAGATAATGAAAACATTTGCAAAAGCATTGTATGGCACTGGACGCTAAAATGGACACACAGTCCCACGCAGACCAAAAGGGAGGCACTGAAATATTTACCAGTGCTCCCAAGGAATGAGATCTGGAACCATAACAGACGTATCTAGGAGAATATTAGTGCACAGCAAGCTAAATCATAAGGAATTATTAGGAAAGAAAAACAAAACTGAGAACTACCCTGTACTTGTATTTTGAATATAAGGTACTATCTTGGTGTCCCACATTTCCAAAATAGTAGAACCAGAAAAAATGCAGAAAAGGGTACCAAAAACTGGTCAGTCCTGTGGATTGGCAGGCACAGAAAGATAAGCTGTGTAGGACATGATCCCCTTGCTATCAGTGATGGGAGAGACAGAAGGTAGCTCTTGATGGACCTCTGATCAACCTTTGCTGTTGGGGGTTGTAACATGTAAATCCTTCATGGAGCTAGATCTGCATAGCCTTGAGTAGCTGGAAGGAAAACTGAAGATCAGGGAGGAAGACGCAGGGAGAAGAAAACAGAGGGAAAATGTCAGCAATCTCTGAAAGAGTCAGTCAACACAGCTGGAAAAAATGTTCTGGATAAGGAATTGCAGCCGGTAGAAGTGCCAAAGTGCACTTAGATTAAACTAGAGCCATTCTGAGCAGACTGTCAAAAACATGCCTGCACAAGCAGTATCTTCAGTATCGTTCACAAAGCAGCTAGTGTCGGTGAGGCTGACTTTACCCAAGATAATTATGCATTTTTTCTACTTCTAAGTATTATCTAGATTTACAAAAATAGCAACTGCTAATCTTCTACAATGTCTATCTGGAATTCAGCTGGACTAACAGACAGGGATTCACACACTCAGCCACCTGAGTTGCATCCAAAGTCTGATGAGCTACAGCAAACACAGCAGCTGCAGAGCCTACCACGATCCAGAAGCTGCCCAGGTGTCAGATGGCCAAAGCACTAATACAGCAAATTGCTGGGAAAATGCTAAGTACAATACATCATTGATTCTGTATTATTTGTGCTACATTTCTCATTTATGGTGTCATGTCTGACTATTGCTGTAACTTTGATCAGAGAGGGACCTGGCAAAGGGCCATTCTAACTGTGCTTTGGATCCTTCTTTCTGGGAGCAGCCTTGGTGTGGTCAGTGTCTCCCTGTGCAGGTTGTCTGTTTGCCATGTGTTATGCTTACATATAGACATATGTACACACCCATTAATAGTTAATTCAGTGCAAGAATTTGATGGTGAGACAGAGGACCCCAAGAGAAAAGTTCTTTCCTGTTGAGATAAAGCAGCTACTCTGTTAGCTTAAGCCAGCAGAAACTTTTTTTTAACGTTACCCAGAATTGCTTAGACTGAGATTTTCTGAACATCTATGCATTTGAAAAAGACTAAACTATTTGAAAGGAGCTATTAGCATGCATGCTTTAACTTCACTTCTTTTTCATGTTTGGCTCTTACGGAAAAATACCAGATTTTGATATGAACATCTGTTTCATGTTTTTCTAAATGCGAGCTTAGTATGAAAATTAACCCCTGAATTTTTGGTTTCAGCAGACTTCTAGCTCTTCAGAGTGCATTCAGGAGCCTTGTCTTTCTAGTATTGCTAGGAACTCAGCTCAGCCTATGACCACGTTGTCTTCTGGAAATAACCTGGCCAACACTGGATGTATTCAAATGTTTAACAACCTTATTTTTCAATTAGTCACCATTAGCAATTGTCACTTACTTTTGCTGAGGCACTCCAAGAGCAGCTCAGCTCTCAGTTTCATGCAACCCCATTTAACTTTTATCCCAAGAAAACACGGGGAAATAACAACCATATTTGCTCTTTCCAGAAATGTATTTTAGTTACCAACAGGCCTAGCAGATGTTTAGCAATTGTGAAACCACTCTACAGAACACAAGTCTGAGCTTGATTTAGTGGGCAGTTTGTTCTCACCACCCCAGAGGATGAAGGCATTAGATAATATCATATTTCCATCTACCAAAACAAAGGCAATTTTCTTTCCTGCCAGTTTAGGATACATTAGCTAAAGGTAGCAACAACTAGCAAATATCCCCAAAATGCCAGAGTTCCTTTCATTGTGGGTGAACACCCAAAAGCCGAAGGTTTTCTGAGTTACACAAACTGCCAAGCCAGAAAAAAAAAAAAAAAAAAAAAAAAAAAAAAAAAAAAAAAAAAAAAAAAAAAAAAAAAAAAAAAAAAAAAAAAAAAAAAAAAAAAAAAAAAAAAAAAAAAAAAAAAAAAAAAAAAAAAAAAAAAAAAAAAAAAAAAAAAAAAAAAAAGGCTTTTGGTACCTCCTGCTTCAGGCTGGCTCAATAACCACTCAAATGTGTTTCTTTTTGACAGATTGGTAGTTCCCATTTAGAGTTAAAGGAAGGGCTATACAAGGGGGGAAAAGAGAACTAAATAAGAAGAAAGTATTTTATGTATTTTAAACTCTTCAGAATGTTTGACGTTGATCTGGGTGAGTTTCAGATACAATTCAGCTCTCACCAGTTTGTCTATCTGTGATAGTAACCAGGTTCTGCTCCAGCCTATAGAAACGGTAGGTATTTCTTTCTGTTACTATAGGAATAAACATTCTCACCACAGTGAGAAAGCTTTGCACACATTTACACTGAGAAACTCCGGTAGTAACATCTTTCAAAGTTGCCAAGACACTGTTCGTTTCCCCTTCAAATGTACAACGATGTACAAGGTTTGCTTCTAATACCTGTTCATGTATTTTTTTTTACATACTATCATTGTGTTTCTGAGGCCATCAGTGACATCCAGTGGCCAACTAGATTAAGCCTAGACATGTTTTATAGACATCTGCCCACTGCTTTCCTTAGCAAAAAAATCAATTAAAATGTTAACCGTGCAATTGACTTCTTTAGTTTAATTCTCTCACAGGTGTGATGGGAATCTCCTTGGAGAAGAACTCTGAGGATTGGATGCTCACTCTGTTCCCTCCCTTTGAGATGGTGAAACCCAGCTGTTCCATGGGAGGCACAAGGATGTGATTCCAGCTCTGTATTCTATGACAGTATCAGCCAAAACTGAACCTGAAATCTCTCGGGATGTGAGTTGATGCACAACTATAACTAGATTTTTTTGCTTTTGGTGCAGGCAGACATGAATCTCAATATGTCCTGTCCATTTCATTAAGGAGATTTAACTTTTACAAATTTATTTTTAATGAGCTACTAAGTGTGAAGCACTACAGAACAGGTAAAACTGCACCACAAAAATGTCAGCCATGCTGTAGCTAACAGAAATGTAAAAGTAAAATTAGGTGTGTTAACAAATTTCCAACACTGAATTTTAAGCTTCCTTGCAGTGAGCAACCATATTATTAACTCAGTTAATACCTTTCACTGGGTAAAAAAAGAGATGTTCTGGAGAATGGGATGCTCAGCCTCTGAGCTAGCAGGGCAGCACAGGGGTGTCATATCCAGCCCTGGCAGTGCAGCCCTCACTCTGGGTGGTGGAAGTGAATGTCGACCCCCAGACACCCCCTCCTCCTGTCCATCTCTGGGAAGCACCCGGGGCGCTGAGTTTGGGGAGTCACCTTATCCACAGGTGATTGTGCCACACGTGGTGAGAGCGAATGGGGGGGTGTTTGCTCTCACCTGGTTGGCCCTTGCAAAGAACAAACCCATCACATTTTTGTTTGTAAAAAAATCACTTTGAAAAGAAAGGGTATGAAAGAAATGGAAGTTAAGGACGAAAGCTTTTGTTGGGTAGTTCCTGGGCAGTTCAGTTGCTGCTTTAACACTACAAAGCACAGACAATAGTACTATGGTTGATACCATCGTGTTCCAACACCAGTAGTAGTCATTTTACTACTACCATGACCGTTTTGTGGTGTCTGTCATCTTTTACTAGATAGTCAATTTTCCTGTGACCTGTTCCAATAAACTATTATGTCTGCAATTTGCAAGAAATTGAAGAGCTAAATGCAGTGCTCTGGAAAAGGACATTTGTGCCAGCTACTACCATTGTCATATTTGTGATTTATTTTCCCCCCCCATTATCCTTTCTCCATTGCTGGCACAAACTAAAGAAATGGGGCTGCTTATGAAAAATAGTTGTGGTCATCAGAAACAAGGAGAAAAATAATAAATTCCAGAACTCTAGTTTAGAATAAAGTGGCTCATTTCTGGGAAACATAGTATGAGTACAAAGTAGCAGTGAACAAGAACTAAATGTCTGTTGTTCATTAGCCCACCAGATAATGAATTAACAATACTTCATGGACTAGAGCATGCAAAGATGGAATCTGTGCTCATCTATACTATCAACAAGGGGGGAGAACATTAATGAAACTGAAACTTACTCTGCATTTGACCAATACTGTCAGAGAAGTAACCACCTCTTTGTTTACAGTACTTTAAATCCCTTTAAGTAAGTAAATAATATACATTTAAGTGATCAGGGAAGGCCAAACCCAAACCCATGGTTTCACAAGCTTACTTATCTGAAGTACACAAAATAGACTTTCATTTAAAAGGTAACGGATGTTTACTGAGCTTTCTTGATTCTTGCCAAGGACAGGCTGACTTACAGGGCAGACAGTCAGACCAAATATGCACCTTCCACTTGTAGGCAAAAATTTTTCATCATTTCTTCATACAATCACAGTTAGATTTCTGCTTCTACTCTTTCCACAGTAGCCAGCAGCCACTTAAATGGCAGCTTTGTGCATCTGGTAGCCAGAGAGCAGTGGTGAGGGACTGCAAATACACACATTTAAATACTTGTAGATGATATATATTTTTTATAAATATATAATACAATATACTATGTATTGCATGCTATATATTATATAGTGCATATATATACTTTTTTTCTTGCCAAGTACTTGTTCAGAATCAGCACTTTAATCAGCCTGTTGAAAGTGTCATTAAAAATATCAGCATTCAGTTTCAGGATATGAGTTATGTCATTATTTTCCAGGCAGTTTCCTCTGATTTCACAGCGAAGAGAAAGGGCAAAGCCTGCGAAACTGCTGCAAATGAAATACAAAGTGTTGGGGATCATTTCTGCAGTAATTCCCACTGAAAGCCAGTAATACTTTTAGAAACTTGCAATTATACATGCAAGGCATCGTTACTGGCAAGTACCACTGCCATGAAAGGCTGCAGAGTTGGTACTGCGGTTACTGACGGTTTGCCCTGTTCTGCTCTATGGATTCCTTTCTGTGTATCATATAAAGGTATTCTGATGATGTTTCACCACTGTAATATACAAACAGCATTTTCTATGAGGCAGAAAATTAAAATCCAGGGTGGATACCCAAAGGCATTGAGAAAATATGTTAGCTACTTTATTTATGCAGTTATTTAAAGAACCTCGTAAGAGAACTGGCACAGCTAAGCCCCCAGCACTCATTTGGACAATGAGTTCAGGATCTTCAACTCACCATCAACTGTATATTCAGCTCACTGCAAGGAGCTTTCACCATATGTTTTCTTTACACTGTGCTGATAACACACAGCAAACGCTCCATGCTGACTGAAGAAGTGGGATTTTTAAACTAATTTTTGCAGGGAAACTAACCACACCTGTGTTTTGGAAAATTAACTTTTAAAAAGCTCCTTTACACTTCTAATGATGGGGTTCAGGTCTGCTAAGCTCCTTCTTGTTGCTGGACCTATTTTCATTATCATTTTCTGGCTCCTCAGACAGCTGATCACAGCGTTGGCAGCACTATTTTTCCATCTAAGGTTTGTTTCAGTTTTGATCTAGGTAAGAGCAATTATGGAATTAATTATTGGCTGTACAGCTGTTCCTCCCCACTCCCTGCCAAAAGGCAGCCTAGCACGCAGTCTTCCCCACACAAAATGCTAGTAACAGGGCAAGTATGATGTGCTTAGTCTAACATATACACAGCAACTCCCCTCATACAGCCAAACCAGACCATTACAAGCAAATGCTCTCCAGGAAAGCTGCCATGCACTCAGTGTGCCTGCCCCCCTGTAGGCTTTGGGCACGTGCTGTGAAAACACCTCTGGTATCTGTAATATGGAAAATATAAGAGTCAGAGATGTAGACCAGCTTGTACTTTAAAAGCATTTTTCCCCAAATCCACCAAATCCTCTATCCACTTATCCTAATACTGGACCTGTGTCATCAGTTGTAGTAGAATTATTTCTCAAGCACATTTCTTGTAGATTGCCCCTTTTGTGATCCTGTGCATTTCAGCATGCCATCATGGAATTCTGCTTGTCCACTTCCTTTGTCTACATGGACATCTTTCTCTAAGAGCTAAAGATAAAATTACCAATATTTCAGCCTAATTAGTGGCACTTTTCCCTTTCCATCTGCTTCCCTGTGTCCTGCCCAATTACTGGCCCACAACCCATGACCCATGTGCTTCAGCAGAGGGTCAATTATTGCTATAAAATATCTTTAAAGAGCCCAAATATTCCTATGTGTCCTTGGAAATTCGTGTTCCAGCATAGTCCAGCATGACTTCATTTCATTTGCAAGGTCTGCTGCTGGGCAGCTGCTGCTCTCAAAGCCACCTCTTGCCTGCTTCCCAGCTCAACATGGGGATAATGATCTAACCAAGTGAGTGAGCACAAACCCTTAGTTTGGTTCCTTTGCTTTAATCAAAACAGTAAACATGCACCTTCTTCTGCTAAGATCCAAGAAAGTGCAAAGCAACTTTGATGCTCTAAGAGAAACTCAAGATCCTGTGGGACAAAACACAGCTGCCATGAAGAAGCAACCTGGGCTGAATTTAAAGCTCCAGCTTAAACAAATGTCATCTGCTACTGCTGCAGTTCAGCAGAGCTCTTCCTACGGCTCTCACCAAAAACATCATCTCAATCCACAATCCCCACGGCAGCTCAGCATAAAAGCATCTATCCTTCCAGTGTGCTGCATGTTATTGTCACCACTCCTAAATGGAGAGCTTGGGGCCTACAAGGATGAGTCAGACTTTCAAAGATAGCGCTAATTCTCCATTGTTATGTTTGCAATTTGCAATTCATTGGATTACATAAATCACACCATTAGCAACCAGAAACATTCCCCCGTTGCTTCAGAAGCCAACCACACCAAGGCTTCTGACATTTGAATAGTGAACCCTTAGAATGAATTGCTTGTGTGCTATTCAAAAACCAAAATCATATTTTGAAGAAATGGCAAGTAATTTTAGACAAATAGACTGCATAATGTAAAAAAAATCTGTGAACCAAAAAAAGAACTTCTTGGTACTTGTTGTTAATACTTTCAGCCTTAACCTCTTCAAAACCAAATCCCATAGCTAGGTGTTTGCACTTTGGCTGTCTTCCTCACAACAGCTTTACTCAACAGCTAGCAGAATTGTTCTTTTTTTTTTTTTTCTTTTGAGGATTGTTTTCCTCTGGAAGAATTGTAGAAGTTAAATAAGAATTATAGAAGTGGTATAGAAGTATAGAAGTGATAATAGGGCTCTTTCTGGAACCATATATTTATTTCCTAATCAAGTATATTTCTATCATTGTCCTCATAGTCCTGTGTAAGTGAAATCTGAACTGGCCCTGTAATATCTGTGAAACTGTGCTTCCACGTCAGACTCTCGCACTGCTTCTAGCTTTCAGTGACTTTCAGTGAGTTGTCCAGTGGCTCCCTGCCAACCTGAAAGTCTCAGTAAATGCAAAGCAACTCTCTGAGGATCATTTTGGAAGCACAAATGCTTTTGGTTTCAGTAATAGAGCAGAATCTAAAAAAAAAAAAAAAGTTGGGATATTTATTTATACAGCAAAAATGGGTATAATACTTTTTATCATGTTGTTGGAGTTTTAATTCCTAAACTACATCTTAGAAATTCTGAGCTTTTCCCCTCCTACAGTGAATCATGAATGTTGAAGAAGCAGAGAAACAAATGAGATTTTTGGAGCAAGATGATCTTTCCGGTCCCTTCCAACCCAAACTATTCCATGATTATTAATAACTGAGAGATCAAATTTCACCCCTTTGGTACATGTAAATTTGAAATCATCTGAATGGCTTCAGCTGAGTCACTTCCAGACATATCTGACGCTGGAATGTTGCTTCTCAGTGATATTCATCAGCTGCTTTTAATGTCTGTGCTCGTCATTTCAGACACAGAGACAGGGCTGCATCCCCCACACAGCACATTGGACCTGCAATCTGAGCACATCTGCTCTTGTCCAGTAAAGTACAATAAGCTTTTAAATAAGCATGTGCTCAAGACTAGATATGCAGACCAACACCCACAGCTCCAGCAGCCAAGATTACAGGTGAGGTCTGTAGGTGGTAACATCTGCTGGCAAATGAGCGTTTGAGGTGGACTTGAAATCCAGACTATTAACCCTGGGGTTTGATGTTGTTGGTTAGTTGATTGGTTGGGGTTTTTTTTTACATCTTTGAAGAATGACAAAAATTTTTAAAGCAGAACTGGGCAAAGAATTTGCTGGAAAAACAGGAAAATAATGAGAGTGAGCGGCTGTTGGGAACCAAATTCCCATCTACCCCAAAACAAACAAGAAGTAAGTTGCATAAAATTCTTTCTTTGGGACCAGACAAGTTTCATTCCAACTGAAGTGTTTAGAGTTTAGGGGTTTTTTTAGAGGAGTTATTTCTGGCTAGCTTTTGTTGACCTGACTAGATTTTTTTTAGATTTTATTTTTGTAAAACAAACTGACTGAAAACTTAATCCACCTCAGCTGCAGAGATCACTTTTACACAGAACTGCTCATGGCAGAGCATCTATCATTTCTTCTCACCAATGTAAGAGAAATGGTGGGCTCCACCAAGCTTGGGTCAGAAATGATCACAGTATCTCTGTGTCACCCTGTTCAGGTGTGAGCACAGGCACTTGCAGCGTGGCTGACGGGGCTGGGCATACCCACCTGCCCACTCAGTTGCTTTTTAAGTCACAAAATACTGTACCATTTGCATTGATCTCAGATAAAAAAATATCTCTCTAATTCAGAGACATTCTGGGACTGAAATGCAGGGGTAGGGATTTGTTTGCTTGCGTTTTAAAGGTCCTGACAACCACTCCTTTCTCAATAGTATGCTTAATTAGCCAAACTATCTCCTCTGAGGGTTTACTGATTTAGTAAATGTATGAGATTGTATCATCTGTTAGAGGGAGATCTGACTCAATAGTTTTTTCCTAAAAAAACTACTGTGAGAATGCATGTACAGATAATCCTAAACACACAATGCTTTCTTCTTCACCAGATAATACGCTATACTAGTTGGTCACTGTTGTAAACAAATATGCAAAATCAGGAGACATGCATTACTAAAGACAGGAATAAATTCTGATTAATAAGGAAGAGACAATTGTAGGAGATACAAGAGTTAAGTTGTACTCAAAGCCCATCAAGGTGAATGATCAGCTGACCTAAGTGGTGGTTCTTTTTGCTTTGCACTCCAAAATGACTGCACAGGCACTGATTATAATAAAACAAATATGGGTTGTGCTTGCCACACCGTGCCAGATAGCAGATGCATCTTAAAAGACAAGTAATTATAACCTTCCAAGATTATTAGATTAGCGAAAGTACAGCTGCAAAACAAAGTAGACACGAACTTAATTACCATGCTAATTTTCTCTTGGTGTGAGAAATACTGACTATACTGTAATTGCTTATTTTATACATTTAGTCTTGCCACTACTACTGTTTAAGTTACTAAAGCACTAAAAAAGATGGAAACTGCATTGCAGTTGTGAAGTTTTATGCCCAAACAGCCTGTGAGTATTATATGGTTACAGACTCTTAAAAATTAAAAAACTAACTTTCATCCTTTCTAGGAGAATAAAAGCTGGAGCTGCTAAACACTATGGAGAATACAAATATGTTTGTGCAAACTGTGTCCCTCTTCTATTAAGCACTACTGAAATTTTAATAATTGATGCAAAATTAAATGCTTTTGTGAAAAATCTGGGGATTTTCTCCTTCTCCAATTAGCATTTTAGCATTGATTATAAAAGAGTCTTTCAAATGAAAGGAAAGAAGGAAGCAGCAGGACATTCACCAAGAAAATGCTCAGACTGGGCCCGGACTCCTGAATTTACTGACACTTCTACTCAGGAA
Organism: Empidonax traillii; assembly: GCF_003031625.1. Taxonomy (NCBI): domain Eukaryota; kingdom Metazoa; phylum Chordata; class Aves; order Passeriformes; family Tyrannidae; genus Empidonax; species Empidonax traillii. The sequence goes on along the minus strand of NW_020955348.1, from coordinate 1,883,511 downwards.
AAGTGGAACTTGCCACTGAGATCTGTGTGATTGCAACCATTTACTCATGAACATTGAAACCCCACAGTTCCTGCATCTTCAGTGTCTTGAGATCAATATATAAAAAAGAAAACTCAAGAGAAGAGTGTCTATGCTGGATTTGCTGCCTGATAGGTATAGACAGTTCTGCTGATGTGGGATCAGAAAATGTCATTGCTCAGGTGTCAAAGAAGCATCAGATCAGCTTCCTTAGAAGACAATTCCATTTGGGCATCAGAAATATATATCATCCCAATAGAAGAACATAATGCCTCTTGTCCAGTTTACTTTAGATAGCAACAGCTACCATTTCTTTTTACTTGATAATATCTCCTACACTTGGTACTGGTATTCAGCAACTAAGAGCTGCACAGCATAAGCCTTCAGAAAACAATCTGCTCTCAGATGTTTGTGGACAAGTCCCATAGAACCTGGTGCATAACTTCACCTTATAAATTGTTTTTGTCAGTGGAATAATGTTTCTCTGCAAACTGTTCTGGATTTTTGGAGCAAATGTAAAGTGCTATTTCTAAACAGTAATGCTATTTCCCCCTCCAAAGCAGAATATGCTTCAATTTTTGGCAGGAAACTCGTTCTCTACCCTGGGATAGCTTGAGCGAGTAAAGGGAACAAACCACTATGAACTGAATACTTTAAAAAGAAAGAAAGAAAGAAAACTCTCCTCCCGCTTGCAAACAGAAGATCGGTTCATTTGCGCATGCTGTGCAAAACTTGCCACAAAGTCCTTTGTGCCATCAGCGTGAAAAGAATCCTTTGCCCAGGCGGGAGATTAGGGTGGCCAGCGGGAATCCCTGCACCCGAAATTCAGATCAGAATGGGTAAGTTCATGGGAAGTTGGGATTTTAAAGGGATTGTTCTGATGATGCCAAAAGAGCAGCAGCAACAACAGCCAACTCCACGGTTCCATCCAAATTTCAGCTTTCTCTCTCAGTGAAGGTACACTGAGGAGAAAGAGTGCGAGGGGCTGGTTTTGCTCACCTTTAAGGGTAATATGCAACAGTGAACCACAAAGGTGCCAGCAGGTACATCAAGCATCCCACGTGAGACCCCCCAAACGCAGCCTCTCCCTCCGATTTGCATCGGCAAACCCCTGAGAGATCGGTGCTGGTGCTGGCGGCAGCTGAACGCTGCGGTCTCACGCAGCACAATCCATGCATCAATCTTCCTTACAGTGGTGTCTTATCTTGGCTCCCAGAGTCGTAGTCAACTCCAGAAACTATGAGGGCACCGGGGAGCGGGTGCGAGACGCGGGAGCCGCAGCTGCCACTCCCCTCCTGTGCCGGCAATTGTGCTGCCACCTCGGGAGCGCTGCCGGCCGCCCGGCCTGGTCAAAGGACCTTTGAATTAACCTTTTCACTGGGAAAGAGATTGTGGCCCTATAGAAAAGTATGAATTCAGAGCAAAGCCTTTCTGCGGGATTAGTCCATTAGAAGCAAAAAGAGAAAGGTTTTTTTGTTGTTCTGCAAAATATAAGTGATTACGGGATTTAAAAGGGGGGAAAAAAATCGTCTGCTATAGTGGGGAATATCAGCGTTGGAACAATGCGTGCTCTTATCCTCCGG
>NW_020955348.1:1880219-1881467 GCF_003031625.1 Empidonax traillii | reverse complement strand
TTTTTTTTTTTTTTTTTTTTTGTGGTGTTTTCTTCCCTCCTCCCCCTGCCTTTCAAAGTTTCTCCAAGTCAGTTATTTGTCTATTAACAGCCAAAGCACCACTACCTGCTCATCTCACCTTTGGGAGAGAAGTAAAAGACTGCGGAATTCCCATCAACTTAGAAACAAAGGACATTTTTTGGTGTTTTCTTATTAGGATATCCATACACATGTGCTTAGGTACAAAGGAAATTTTTTCAATTATCAATTAATGGGGGGGGGGGCATTTTCAGTTTGATGACAAATATGAGTAACCTTAAAAAAGCAAGAAATTTTTTTTTTCCCTAAGGGCTGGAGAACAGCACTTAGTAAATAAGAAATCTGTTCCCTATACAGTATCTGGTAGAAAGAAAAGAGTGAGCACCTCTGTTTTAATTCATTATATAACCTTAAATAAAGGCAGGGTTCCTACAGGTCCCACAGAAACTAAAGGTAAAAGGTTTTTCAAATTTCAGACCATGCAGTTCTTACGTCAAAACTATTCAGTTCGGATCTTATGATCAGACTTTCAAATAGATTCTGATCTTTGTTTAGAAACCATCTGGCCAAAGAAAATTTGCCAACTATATCCCTTTTTTTTTTTCTTTTTTCACCTCATCCCAAAAATGTGTTTTGCGATCAGCATTCCCCTTTCCATCCTTATGTGTCAAACGTGATAAAGAACTTTGAAATACCCAGTGCATGTTCTTTACACATAACAAAGTTTGTGTAATCACATTCCTGTAGCAGTAAAATCCCATATTCCTTCCCTTTACAGATGGTGCAGTAATTATCATTTAGTTCTCAGAGTATAACTCAAGGTGTGGAAAAGACACACAAAGTTTACATGCATGCTAGCCCACCCTTTTGCAGAATTTCAAATGTAACCAGTTTTTTGGTCGCATGGTCACATTAAAATTCCCCCTTTTGCAACACTTTACGCAAAAAACAAACACCTGGATTCAGAGTTTCCTAAAGGAGTCATCTGAAAATAGGTACTTTCTGCCAAAATGTCACAAAGATTTATGTGCTTACATTCACGGATTAAATTGAGGACAGGTGGGAGAACATTCAAGAATGAGAAGGAATGATAGCAAATTTATGTGTAAAAAAGGGGGGGGAAGGAGGGTAGTTATTATGATTTCTGGTGGTTTAGATAAAACAGACATGGATTTTGCAAAAGGGAAGGCACCGTGCCTGGAAATCCATCCTTCAGCAGTGAAATAATTA
>NW_020955348.1:1874290-1879733 GCF_003031625.1 Empidonax traillii | reverse complement strand
GAGGACAGGTGGGAGAACATTCAAGAATGAGAAGGAATGATAGCAAATTTATGTGTAAAAAAGGGGGGGGAAGGAGGGTAGTTATTATGATTTCTGGTGGTTTAGATAAAACAGACATGGATTTTGCAAAAGGGAAGGCACCGTGCCTGGAAATCCATCCTTCAGCAGTGAAATAATTATCTGTGAGATTGGATTTCCTTAAAGTGAAAAGAGAGGCATTTTGGAATTCAAAACATAGTGCCTCAACCACGTCACTGAAAGGCACTTGGATGCCACACCGAGTGCTGGAGCAGATGTTTATGGCCAGGACTCAGTGCACCAGCACGGTGCCAGCAGGCACTGAGACACTGCAGCTGCCCCTTGCTGTCCTTCCCTGGTCGGGATCATTGTGCCTCTCCCAAGGACATCCCCTCCCACCACAAAATAGGAGACAGCACTGGCTCCTGCAGAGGAGAACTGGATGGTCACTGATATTCCCTGGAGCCCCTCAGACCTGGTGGCCTTTGAGCTTCGCAGGAAGCCCAAGAACAGCTGGGCACCAGTCACAGAACAGCAGTGCAACACCTCGGTCAGGGAGAGAGCAGACTCAAATCAAGCGAGATGAAGTAAAAGCAGCAAGAACACCAAGCTCTTAATGAAAACCTCATTTGCATTTCAAACTCTTCTCTAATCTCTAGGTAGTCTTAAATAGGATCACATGCCTGACCCATGGCGAAGGGATGCTGGAGTCTGACAAATGTCTTCTTATCTTGATTTTGGTGGTAGATGGGGATGGGGGTGTGCATTAAAAGTCCTGTTGTGTCCAAACCCTATACAGGACACTTTCAAACTAAATTTTACTCTGAAGAAAACTGTAACATAGCTCAATAGTCAGCCAAGCCAGATGTTACTTTAGCCTCTCAAAAACATCATCCCAATTATTATCAGGATCCATAGCTAAGATACGTTGTAAATCAAGCTGTTCAGTGCTCACTAAATTCCTTTTAGATTAAAATTAACTTCATTCCAATCCGTGCACCCAGAGCTGGCTGTGTATACATTATCGTTCCTTTCAAACAGTGATGCTCTCAATATCAACACATTCCCACCTTTTAAATCACAGAGGATGATTATATTGAGGCAAATGAAAACTGATGCATATTGACAAGCTTGCTTCCCGTCCCCCTTCTCCCTGTAGGAAATGATTGTAGAGGTAGGCAGCCTAGTGTTTCACAGAAGTACTGTGTTTTATGTAAATAAATATATTGCTAGGAACAGTCAAGGAGGTTAAAGGGCACCTGTAAAGAGAAAACTATGGTTCCTAGACCCTTTGTTAAGTTTATTTAGTAGAGGGACTAGAGAAAGCTTCAGACTGGGCTGTAAGGTGCTAATGGCCCGACCAGATAAATGTTAGCTTCCCGAGTCTGGGTGCCAGAAGAAACTGTAAATGGCTAAGAGCTGACATAGAATTCTTCTATCCAAGAAAAACATGTTATTCTGCACCAAAAAAAAAAAAAAAAATTAAGGTATAGAGTATTACATTTCAGTATAACATTGATGTATTATTCTTTTTCAACCTCTGGCCTTCAGGACCGTGCAGTGTTGTTGTTCTATGCATAAATTTAGCTTTAAAATTTTTAAGTAGAAACTATCAACCTATGCTTCATAATTTAAATTTTATTTTTATTCACTCTTGTCTCTAATTACTTCTTAGAAACTTAAAGCTGAATTAGATTTCCTCCCTATATTTATCTTTCCTGTATCACACATGAATAAAAATTTATCAACATGGAGTACTTGTATAAATTCTGAACCACTGGAATTGCTTTTCTGTTCAGAACCAAACTGAATTATTTATATAGGGACAATGACTGTGGGATTAGACCTTAATTACAGCAACACTTTTACAAGAAAAATAGCTTGAATTTATCAAGTTTATAATTGGCATTCACTAACAACAACCTGCTCAGTGAGTATTTCACAAGTAGCTTAACAACATGTTTCAGGTGATGCCCCCTAAGGCATCAGGGGCATTTTTCCATTTGCCCTTTACCTGCAGAGTTTGATACCTGACCACGATGAAGATAACTCTAGGTCATCTGGATCTGTCTGTTGTCTCTGAACTCTGAAAGAAAGGGCTTTTTAAAAATTATATCTAATTATTTCACCCTGCCAGGTACAACTGAAGCTTTCATAAATTCACTTTTCTTCAGATAACATAGAGTTTCCCGTCTAAGGTTCATCAGTTTAATACAACCTTCGGAACTATTTAAGTTAGGCTAATATTTTATAGCTATGTTGCTTGCAAACTCTTTGAATAGTGGCAGATTCAATCTTTTCCCAGCAGGATGCTAAATTTTGGTACTTATTCACCTGATGGGATCAAATCATGTCCTCATTTTCATCTTTACAATCACACTGAAACCAGTGGAAATAGGCAACTGGAAAAGAAAGTAAATGTAACGTGAGGTCACTGTTCCTTTTTTCTCAAAGATAAGAAATTTTCACATAGCAGCAGCCTGTGGGAAACAATCCATTTTAGACCAAATTAGTCCCAGTGGTGATGTTGATTTTTAGCAACTGAGTTACACCAGGGATACATTTAATTCTACTGTTCTTTGTTGTTCTCATTAATAAGCCACATTATGTCACTCAGTCTGCATGCAAAAGTATGATTAGTGTTACTTAATTACTTTGTTTTTGTAAGAAAATCTACCCGATTGGGTTGCATATAACCAGTAATGTGGCCAAATCAAATGTGTGCACTCCAATCCAAATATTTTTTTCTTTGTTTCTGCACATATAATTGCATGTAATTTTTAGTTGTGTACAGAATTTTTATGATAAAACCCCATTAATCACATATTCATCAATGCAGCAGAAATACATCCAAGCAAACATGGTATAATGTTACAAACATAAGACATGTTTTAGGACAGAAAGAGGCCAGGATTCCCATCTTCATCTATCCCCTAATGTTACATAAATGACTAAGTCATCATATCCATGGTTTTCACATGGAAATATAAACACCACTGAAATTCCATGCACTATAAATGGCTATGACTCTTAAGCGTTTAAAATTACCAAGAGTACCATAAGAACAGTGTACTCAAGATACACTGAAGGATGAGGACAGCCCAGGCAGTGTTGGCAGCGGGTGCAGATGATGTGGGGCATTAACTGCCATCCAGGCTCCCACATTATCACCTTCCCTGGTGTCCTCACATACCAGGTTCCCTCCAGCTCTTGGAGTGTTTTTTGTTATACTTCTGTCACTTGGATTATTTAGCTCTGAAGGTCTAGCATGCAAGTCTATGGCTCCTGAGAGAATGGGGTGTCAAAGTTTGTTTAGCTCCTGAAGCCCTATTCTGGCACTAATTAAAAATAACCTTTCATGTGGGGCACTGTGGACCCAGCGTCTCACTCTTCTGCAGAAACAAGGAGTCCAAGTCAGGGAAGTTGCTCCTCATGTACAGAAGCATTCAGACGAGGAAAATTTTTCTCTGTCTGTGCTTTTGCAACTAAACCAAAGCCAGGCCATATTTTAATCTAATTATAGTCCTTAACCAGCAGTGTGTTACCAGCTCAGGGATTTTTTAATTTCAGAGTCTCAAGAAGACAATTCAGAAACAAGCGCTGGTTGTGAAATCCAGTCAGGCAAGAGACTCCTCTGATTTTGAAGTAGAGATCTGTGTTATGTTGATGGCACTACTGGCTCAAATATCATATTTACATTCTAGTTTTTAATGGCTTGCAGTTAGGAATCAGACAAGCTGTTCTGTAGGTGGTCTTAATTATATCCTGTGTGCACACTGCGTGCTGAGAGGAGTTTGCTGATCTAACAAATGATAAAAGACTGAGCAATACCCACTGTACATCCAAATCTTTACCCTGGCAAACCTTATGCTGATTTTTCACAGGAGTTTTGCCTCAGTAATGGCTATAGAATTTGGCCCATTTTGATCACATTACTGATTAACAGTTCAGTACCAGGAATCCTGTCCCTTTGGTCCATTCTAGGTATTTACAGCTAATTCACATTATTACAATTAAAAAAAAACCAAAACACACCAAAAAAACCCCAAACAAACAAAAAAAAAACCCCTCCACTTTCTATCTTCTAGTCTTCTTTAACCTCCAATTTCTCTGTGATGAAAATATTTTATCCATTTAATGTTAATATGTTTTTCTAGCCATATCTGGTTAGCTAAATATGTAGATGTATGACTTGTGGGATTTTCAGGAACACCTGAGTGCTTGTCTTTCACTAAAATCACAGGAGAATGAACCGTTAAATGTCTAATGAGTCATACCAAACTGACTGATGAAAAAAAATCACATAAGAAAGCTCTGACAAAGCAGGAGATTTATTCTGCCACCCCATAAGCCAAACCACTACTCAGGTCCCAGTGCTTGAAGTCTGCTAAGACTGTCAGTCTCCTTCCTCTTTAACTCAATTTTTTCATGTACTTTAAAAAAGGGGTCTCTAAGATACAACCTGATCTTTCAATCAGTACATAGCTCAGTGAAGATCTTAATCCTGACTGAGACTAGAAATTACTGAGCTTAATTAATTTAACTCCAATAAATGGTAAAACCTAGAAATTGTGGTGACACCATTAGATCTACCTGGCACTTCCCATTTTTTGTTTCAAAGCTGTATTTGAAACAGAAATGCTTGCAAAGGGGCTGCTTTTTTGGCGGCAAAAAAAGCTCTGGGACTGCCCTGTGGCCTGGGCTCATAGTGATAGCTGCAGCCAGGGAGGTGTTTTGGAGCACAGCTCCCAGGAATTTGTACTTTGGAAACACTAGTGGGGATAATTGGGAGATTTACCTCCTGATCTGAAGTAACATGAGACATCATGTAAGAATAAGATTAAAATTATTAATTTGAGGCAATTGCAAGGACAACAGTCCTTCTTTATGTCACTTTATCATAATCCTGAGATAACCCCTGGAAGAAGCCAAATTTCAATTTCCTTCAACACCTGCTAATATATCTGAGATACATGTTGTAATCCTTGTTCCTCCTTCCTGTATCTTGCTGGACTTTGGCTTTTGGGGAGAGATTTCTGTCACTGTTCTCTAATTGAATATAGCTCTGCTTACAGCCATGAGTTATTAACACTGTGAAAGTCCCTACAGTATCTCAGCTCTTTATCAAGTTTAGGAACAATTTAAATAACAGTTTAGCAGATAAGATACTTTCTTACTTCCCCTCTTTATCCTACTGCCTTCCTGCAGAGCCAGTAGAGCAGGGAATAGGAATATCAGGGCTCTTCATTCTCAATAAAACACTGCTATGCTTGTGAATAATCATGGAAGGACAGGAGAAAACACTCCAGCAAGTCCAAACCCACTGCCAGCCCTGATGGTCAGGCAGAGGAGAGAGCTGGTGGGTCCCTAAGCATGAACCCTGTCTCAGTGGGGTGGGGGCAAGGGGAGCAGGCAACAAACCCTG
>NW_020955348.1:1864210-1874083 GCF_003031625.1 Empidonax traillii | reverse complement strand
ATTCTCAATAAAACACTGCTATGCTTGTGAATAATCATGGAAGGACAGGAGAAAACACTCCAGCAAGTCCAAACCCACTGCCAGCCCTGATGGTCAGGCAGAGGAGAGAGCTGGTGGGTCCCTAAGCATGAACCCTGTCTCAGTGGGGTGGGGGCAAGGGGAGCAGGCAACAAACCCTGTGCAGGTCTCATCTGTGGGAGCTGCTGCCACAGTTCATGAACAGGCCTTGGAAATGCAGCTCCCAGTCCTTCTTGTAGTAGTTATTAGCAGTATAAGAGCTAATATTTTCATTTACAGGCAAAATTTATTCTTTTTTTTTATTTTCTGTAGTGTATTGATCTGATCAGATTTTCAGCCTGGGTGCAACTACCTGCTATTTTCCTGCCCAAGACATCAGAGAACAGAGGACATCTGCATCATGTCAATTGGGTGCTGTCCTGCAGAAGGTCAGAGCCTGTGGAGCGATAGCTTTTACTCAGAGAAGAAAGAGAGTTCTTCTTCCAGGAGTAATCTCCTTCTCTTCATGCCTTGGAGACCCTCAGCAGCAAAAACTGTACTTCTCTGCTTTCCCCCCTTTCCCCTCCCTGAAGGCTGCTCACAACCCTGCCTAAAGGCTGCAAGATGCTCCCTGCTCCCAGTGCCCTGGATTGAACTGGAGAACTCTGATTGAGCTGCTGAACTCTCAAACGTGCTTTTTGGTGGGTGCACACAGTGATGTTTTGTCTGCTGCTCCTTCTAACTTGAGTTCATTTGTCTTGGTGTTTCCCACAGATGGTTGCAATAAGACTGCAAATGGTTTCCCAGCTTTAAAAAAAAAAAAAAAGAAAAGAAAAAAGAAAAAAGAAAAAAGGCAACAAAAAAACCCTCTCCTTCCTATTCTCTTAAGAGAAACTTAGATGTCTTAGTTAGGAATTAAAGTCTGGATATTAAGTTAAACTATTCTGAGAAGTCATTTTAGTTTTGCTCACCTGGATTTTTAAACAGTCAAATTCTCTTTGAGATGGAAATGTTCTCACTGCAACCCTGGAAAGAAGAATCTTTTCTGCACTGGCTTGGGTGATAAAGGGTATATACAATAACTAATAACATGGTCATATTTTCAACAGTATCCTTGGTCACTGCATTAATCACCCCGTGCATAAAAATGGGCTTTCTGATATCCTTATATATTGTTCTGCATATTTGTTCCTCATTTTTTTATTTTATCTAGCTTGCTAGATCATGATGGGATAATTTCAGGAAGTTTGGAGCTAGATTCCCTCCTGCTTGCACTGACTCTCTGCTCTGAACAGCAGGACATCCATTCCAAACTAATGTAAGAAAAACAAGAACAAGTTTTCACTGCGAGAGGTTCCTCTCCTAATTCATTCAGACTTTCTGGGGAAGGGATGAAAATGGCTTTTGAAATATAAAAGCCTGCTAGAGCTGGCTCTTCACTAGGGTTTGTCATATCCCATTAACAGCGATCTGGAAATATCAGTGTCATAACGTGTTGGCAATCACTCCTCTTTACCAGTGTCATATGAATGCCCATCCACATTAACATCCAACCTGTCATTCAACAGCTACAAAAGCATATCGTGTAACAGGAAAAATTGCTAATACACATAGGCTTTCCTGTTACCAGTAGGAGTAAAGGAATAACATCCTTTATCCTGTAGAAACCGGTACCTCTGTCAATGTTCACTACACAAAAACACAACCATCACAGGTACTTTCACCACTTTTGAAGATTTTACATTTTAGGTATTCTTTTATCTCCACTAAAATTCCTTGGTATACACGTATTTCATGTCCATGGTGTTTGTTGAGGTTTAAAAGTAAAATATAGCTCCTTTGCCTGATAACACTGTATTTTTTCACCTCTATTCAAGTAGGTCCATTTCATTACAGAAACCTAAATGTTCAGTCAATGTAAGGGATTACCATTACATATTCCTATAAATAATTGTTCACTTTAAGGATAAAGTGAGTAGGAATTTGCTTCCAAAGCATTCTCATCAATATACTGTCAGCTTAATGCTGATACCTTTTAATTACATGGGATTTTTTCTGGAGATTTATCCCTAAATCTCTCAATAATCCCAGCAAAATCTTCATGTCAACTAATGGACCGCTCCCCTTACAGTGCAACTGTATCAAGAAAGAAAAGGATCTAAACAGTTCCTGCCCTTTTTCCTCAATTTAATAATATAAAGTTGTTGAATGGGAATAGAATGTTGGAAATGTCAATCCCTAAACAAGAAAACTCCCAATAAAAGAGACTGGGCTACATGCCCTCCTCTGAACAGAAAAAATTCAGCTGCAAGTCTGTGGCATGCAATTTCATCTTTCAGGAATTTTCTTCAGACTCACAAATGAATACACATTATTCAGCTTTTGTCTGCAAATGATAAAACAAAGCCAGCACGAGCTCAGAACAGGAAACACAGAGAAGGAAAAGAATAGCCTTGAATTTGGAATAAAACCTAGATGTTAGGTGGCTGAGCTATTTGAAATATAACTGCAGTTGCAAAAATATTCCGGGCTCGCTGGGCGAAATTTAATAAATAAATAAAGAATTGGGTGCGAACACACCGTCGATCCGGGCGTTCGGCTCAGTGCCATCTCCTGCAGACCTGCCGAGGTTCTGCGCACATTTTTCTGATTGAACGCTCTTCTCCCAGTCAGTCAGAGCGCGGCACCAGTTGCCAGAAATCATTCATCAGCCCCTTGCAGAAAGGGCTGTCAGCTCAGGCTGCAGGCCTAGCGCCAGGCTGTCAAGTGTTGGGCTTGCAGCCAGTCTGTCATGGTTTGAGGCTGGTAGCCAAGCAGTAACTTTGATGTTTAAGGGGTTAGCCAACTGGTATGTGAGGGTGGCCTATCAGCTCAGAAATAATATACTGCACTCAAAGGTCACGAGTCCTGAAACTAATCTGGCTGTTATAATATTTCTAATAAAAACTGAGGTAGACCTTTTATATTGTAAAAAGTGTTCAAATTATTTCAGTATTTGTTTTGATTAAAATTTCCATTACACGTGCTTTTCATTACGCAACTCAATTAGTATATAAAAGATTTTCTGTTTAAAATGTTCAAATGAGCATAATTGTTCAATTTGGAAAGATTACAATGCTTTTATTTAATTAACACTGCAATAAATACTTCATTTTGTAATGAACCCCATACTTTTGGGCCATTAACCATTCACTAAATTTACAGTATGGAAGGTTCTTTATGGGGAAGAAGATAAATAAAGCGATTTAAATGAATGTGCAACAGTTCTGATGCTAAACAGCAAATTATAGCTTTTTTGCTTCCCATCCACAAGAGTCATACCTCGATTACAAACATATGGGAGTGTAATAAACACTATACATTTCAATTATGATTTTGAACATGAGTTACACAACACTTTCAAATTTGCTACTTAGAAATGCATGTCCACATTTGTGGCATCTTCCCAGAAAAAGAAGATGAAGTAAATTTTCATCTGCCTTTCACTTTCCCCTTCTCCCACCCCATCCACTGCTTATTCAGTTCTGAAAATCTGTGTGGGAATTTTGTGATTTAGACCCGATCATTTGGTTCTTCACGAGAGTAAAAGGAATCAAAAATCAACAAACCTCCCAGCTATTCAATAGCTTGTTATTTGCAGTAGCACTATGATGGAGGCAAATGTCCTGGTAGTAGCACGGCACGGTGAATGAAATCACAGCAATGAATGAAACCACAGAGAGCAGGGTTCTAACAGAGGAACAGGAATAGAGGGCAAACCCTGGCACTCCAGCTGGATCATGGACATCCATCCCTCCATGTGGATGGATGCAAGTGCCTATAAATTCATAAATCAGAAAGAAGCCTAAGAGGTAAAAATGGCTCTGTCAGGTAGTGGAGGTACTTCTCAGAGTTGGATGGGAAGCAAGAGCCTGGAGTCATAGAATCATTTAGGTTGGAAAAGACCTCCAAGATCACGGAGTCCAAGCGTTAACCTAACGGTCCCCCCAGGCAGGGTGATCTGAGCCCACCGTGCCTGATGGGAGTGACCGCGGAGTGTTAAATACCTCCAAATCCCAACAAAACCTGCAGAGCCGGGAGCTGTGGGCACGTGCAGAAGCCGTGCAGCATCCCGTTTGATCCCAGGCTGCCTGGGATCTGCCGCCAAGGCCGCCGTGCCACCCACCTGCCGGGGAGCTCTCATGGAAAAGGGGCTCACTTCTGTCAATATTTTGTGTCATTTCATGGTTGTACGCATGGAGGGCAAAGCTATTTCAGATTTACGGGGCTGCTCAGCCAAAAAAGCTCATAAAACTCCAGTTTGCCAAAAATGGTAACATAACCAGTAACAAAATCTAATTTGTGAACTTCACTAGGAAAAAGGGTTCTTTGTAAAACTATGATTTCATCTAAGAATATGGATTCAAAAGATTTTATTGTTTCATTAGCCAAACCTCTCTTTCCCTAATTCAAATTTTACAATCCAGAATCTTTAAAGGAAAACTATAAAAACTCACCCAAAAAAACCCAAACCAAACCAACACGAAAACAACCCAAAAAATCATTTGGAAATTCCTTTTTCATGCTTTTAAAATAGACTGGACAGCATTTTTCTATAATGTCCACTGAAGTCCTTTCAGATATTATGCTGTGCTTACAGTATCCATTGTTTACAATAATTATGAAATTAAATTAAGTCACATAACCATGTATTTAGGCATTCCTTGTGAACTGTAACCATTGAACAAACTACTTGAAAAATATTACTGCATGCTCTATTTCTCAACTGTTATCTGGAATTCTTTTCCTAATCTGAAAAAAACTACAGAAGTAGCACAGACATAGAATAAAATAATGTGTAGATTTAGGGAACATTTAACACTACAGGTGAAAAGAAAAAGTACTACTGAAACTTGACTTAATAAAAAGTTTTTCTTAAGAGCATTTAAAATTCCTAAGTATACCTTAAGACAAGTAAACGTTTAAAATAGATTGTTCTCAGGAAATTTAGCCACCTGCTTCTGTATATTTTCTGGAGAGCGAAAAAGTATAGACTCCTGTTGTGCAAAAATAAATTGTGCAGTTTGTGGTAACTTTATTAAAGATGAGTAATTTTTAAAGCTAACAGTGAGACATAAATGTTTAACACAAGAGTCTCTTTCTTACAGAAGCTTTGAATAAGGACATGCCTGTTTTAAACTGTAGATTTACTTGCAGAGAAGGAGCAAAATATTTTAAAATATTAACTATACAGTCTGGTCAATGAAAGTGTTAAAATCAGATTAAAAACTCAGTAAGCTTCAACCTGTCCTATACTATCTTCTTAGTCCCTGGCCCTTGCAGTCCTAGTGAACTAGGTAGCTTGTGGGCCTCCATGTACTTCAGTGAGGCTGCTCTCACTGTAATAATAGACTTTACATTGCTAGAATCTATTTTGTGGGCCTATTTCAAGGGCCTGATTAATAATCAATACACTGTAGCATGTGCTGCATTTCATGGTACTTAAACACAAGTTTATGAAGTAGTTTAGTTTAACTTCAAATGTTTCTCTCTGATAGCAATCTCTGTCTCTTTACTAGTTTTCTTTCTAATTTCAGACCATGAGAACTGCTCTTTTCTTGCCCAACTGCATGATTTGAGGTCAACTAGATTGAGAAACGATAAAAGATTCCTTCATAATTAACTGATGTTATCAAACACCAGACATAAAAGTCAAATATTCTGAAACGTTAGGTCCTCCAATTTAGTTCTGCAGCACTGTTTCTGAACCCTCCACCTAGGAGAAATCTCTGGTTTAGAGCTCAGGTACCAGGGAAATACAACATTCCTACCTTTCATCCATACGGCAAATAAGAATTAAAAAAATGGTCATAATAGTCTAAGGATAAATTATTCATTTCCTGCTTTTGTCTGCTTCTGTTTACACAAAAAGGTTAATTTGGTTTTTGGTTTTGAAACACTTCTTTTCTTTACAGTTCTTATCCCAACCCTGCAAACTCTTCACCTTTCTCTTTTTATGGAAATATAAACATTAAAAGTAATAACAACTCTCCAATGCTGTCTCCCCTTATACAAGAACACTTTAATCTCTCTATTTACATCATTTAAGAAAATAATTTAAATTATCAGAATGGTGTTTTTTCAGCTCATTCAGTACATGATTATGAATCAAATATACTCTTTTATGAAATGTGTATTGGTAGGACCTTGGCAGTGTCCTGAAGGGTAAAGATGGGAATATGGTCAAGAATGTTAATGTTTTAAACAAGCTGTCTCATAATAGCAGGGCTTTGGCTTTATAGGCCTTTTTTCTTTTTTAGCTTTGCAGAAGTCTGAAACTCTGCCATTAAGACAGCTCCGAGTTACATGGCCATCAGACAGTCTTGTCTGGTGCCTTAAATGAATGTCTTCTCCTTCATTGTATGGATCAGAAGTTGAAGTATTGTACGTCTCATATGCACAGCACTCAGCACTCAGTGTGAGCTCTTTTGAGATTCTTATCTCTAAACCAGTTTTTCTTCAAAGTCATAAACATCTGGAAATTGTGCACTATTCTTGCAATAGAAATCAAACACTCGAGTCCTTATTTGATCTCGTAGCGAACATTCCCATTGCTTTCTTCTGTTGTGTAGGTGCCACAGGATTTGGCTTTCTGTCTGACAGCTGCTTTTCTGACGTGACTGGGAATCAGTCAGACAAGGACAAATTAGGTCTTCTTTTGCCATCTGCGTTATTTAACTGACTAAATAATACAATGTTCAAGAGACAGTCGGAGAGTTTATAGTGAGATAAAGTTGTTACAAGAGAAAAGTTAATGTCTCCTTTGCCCTTACTAGGAACGTGTCCCATGCCATCCAGGCTTTACCTAGAAAGCAGTGGTCAGTTATGAAATCCAAACTCTCAAACATTCTTCTGCTTGTGGGTGAAACACACACACCTAACATAATGTTTTGCCTGGCTAAGGAAAAGAAATAAACAAATAGGGGAGGTATACAGTGATTTCTTCCTCCACAAGCCCTTGCAGCTTCTGACAGTATCTGACTTTGGGACTTCCTAAGCTGTTTTCTAAGAGATAACACTTAATACTGCCACATAATTTAGACATTAATAGTTTTTCCAAAAGAGACAGATCTTGCTTCATCTGAATCCGGTAAGAATCGAGCTTGGCCTGATGTATCTGAATGGAAATTTCCACAGAGGCTTAAAAGCAGTTTTGAATAGAAGGCTCTCATGGGTAGCCATGGCTCAGCTTTAAAAGGAAGAGCTTTAAAAGATTATTTGAAAGTTTTTACTAGCTCATCCTGATTTTCCCATTTTCTCTGTTACTACCATCAGGTGATATCAGTAGCTTCATAAGGAATTGAATTGAGGATATTTTTTTTTAATTTATGGAAAAAACCACATCAGTGGTATATGTTACATTCCTGATTTGTCTTTAGAATGAGGGAATACAGTGCCCCATATCATAGTCTTCCTATGGGCCTTACACTTAAAATCCTACTCCTGTCAAAGCAGAGAAGCCAATATAACATTTTATTTGAAGCACTACATTTAGAGAGATTCCGAATATCTCACACATCTCAGGAAGCAACAAGCAGATGCTAAGTTCTACATGGAAAATACAGTCTGAATAAAACAACATGAAAACAGAAGCATGAACTGCTCAATGGAGAAACAAATCTTCCATTTTTCATGTCAAATACATCTAATTGCTCTTTTTTTAAAAAAAAAAAGTTTTCTACCTGTGTTTTCTTTTTCGCCAAAGAGTATGTGAATTCTCTCCCCCTCCTGTTTTTATTTTTATTTTCCTTTAATGTTTCCTGCAAGAAAAAAGAAATTCTGATTAGGACTACTTTTCTGAATGCTTAAATATAAAATGTCCTTGGCAGCTTTGTGCCTGAAGGATGTGGCCCCTCTCATGGAGTGGGAGTTGCTGGAGGAGCTGGGGAATGAGAGCACCTCATACATAGGAGAGACTGGGAGCAGGTGAGAAAACGTCCTGCTTTTCAGATCTCAGTTTATCTTTGGCCTCTAAAAACCTGAAGCTGTTTCACATAAATGCTTACTTGTAAGGCTGTAAATAAGGTGCACCAGATTCTGAAAGGGAAGCATGAAAAATACACTTTTTTTACAGGTTACCCCACCTCATTAAACTTTCTGAAGGACTGTCTGTATTTCTTAAACCTTTCTTTTTCCACCACCCCTTACAAAACATTTAAGTATTAAAATTCATTCAGAGGATATTTATAGTTATGATGAAGAATAACAAGTTTCATGTGGGCATCTGAATATTTGGCATAAAAAGCAGCAAGTGTGACTGCCTATACACTGGTGAAGCATCAAATATGTATTTATTTCATGAGTTCAGGATGCCAGGCTAATTTATGAGCAGCTGAATGAAATAGAGCCATAAGTGAGTTCAAGTCAGTGGTCAGCCCAGATAATTAAAAAAAATCCAACTCTACTACCCTTGGATTTAACCACTGGAGATGTTCCCTGTCATGTTGGACCACGTATATTATCTGTGCAATAGGCTCTTCCAGGGGTCTAAAATGTACATTTAGTGGTATTAGTAAGCAATTGTGCTGCAGGAATCTTCGTGGCTGTCTGTCTTGTTCTGGTCTGGGAATTGTCAATCTCTCTACAGCACGTGAGAATAACATGTTGGGATGCCACAAGAATGTGGGTAACATTTATGTAACCTTCAGCCTTTGTGGGAAAATAAAATCCTTTGTTACTTGGAGTTGACTCTGTACCAGATGGTATGAATAAATGTTTGCAATGCCAGTGCTGTTCAGCTTGGCTGATCGATTCTGTCATACTCCCAAGGAGGTAGAGAGGCCTTAAATAACTGATTCAGGATGTAGAAAATATTTTCCTTTTCCTGTTGCAGTAGTATTATGCAGAAGTGATGCTATTCTGACTGCCAGCTTCTCACTCAGCGGGATGCATGAATTATGTAAATATTGATCAGGCTTTTAGCAAAGTTGACACAGCTCATTGCTTACACTTTTATGTATTTTAATTAATTCCAAAGATGCCTAAAGCACAAGAGTCGCTATCTTTCTTTTTTCATTTTTTATTTCCTGTTTTGGTATTATTGTTGCCTGAACTAACTGGAGCTGATGCAAAACCTGTGTTTGGTTCTTTATGAAATTCCAGTCTGGCCAACAAGAGCATTCCAATGGCAGAACAATTTGGTAAACCCTTCTCAGCCAGTATGAGCCTGCTGACAGCAATCACCTTATTTCTTACGTGTGGAATATAGTGCCTAGTATTGGCCTGAAGCTGACTCAGGGCTTCTAGGTGCACGCCATGAATAAAAACAACAAAGTGATACATTTATAGAGTTTGCATAACATCTCTTCTCCTTCTTTAAATTTTCCCCTTTCTTTTCAGTATCCAAGATGGAGGGTCTCACAAACACAGGCACCACAGGTTTCTTTGAAAGTCTCAGTCCTCTATGCCCCACATCCCCAAAGACTTCAGCCCCAAAAGTTTGATTGTGTGCCAAGCTTTATATGGGTCGTGCTAAAGCTGGGCCACACAGACCAAACTGTGGGTTTATTTCTGTGAAATCACAGCTGAAAGACTCACTGATTTTTTAAAATTACCAAAAGCATGTGCTGCCTTCAACTTCTGTGCTACGTACAAAAATATGCTGAAACACCTACTGCGGTATCAGGTGGGAAAAAATTAGTTTCTGCAAGCTTCTGATGAAAACTCATTTTTACTTTAGTAATGTCACATAAACAGCTTTATGTTGGTTCTGTTCTTTAAACTCCTGATCTATTTTAACTCATCTCTTCTATTTATGCTGCATTGTGTCAATTAGAAAGCTGTGAAACTTCCAAGGGGTTTTTGGCCCTTTTATATTCTTAGCACAGGGAAGCCCCC
>NW_020955348.1:1794705-1862557 GCF_003031625.1 Empidonax traillii | reverse complement strand
CCCCCTCCCTTTCCCATACTCAAGGCAGCTGCTGCGTCCCAAACTGAACAATAACAGAGGTTGGCTATCTGTTCTTTTCCAGGCAAAATGGCTATATCCTACGTATGGAATATACTAGACTCTTTGTAATTTAACGCTGGCATCTTTGACAAGGTAGCTGCATTCTGTCTCACAGCATGTTGTATATTTTAAATGCTGTTGTACAACTGCGGGCCAGACCGCACAGTATAAAGTAACGGCTGAACAAAAAAGAGATTCAGTACGAACAGGCAAACCACAAAAGTTTTGGCTGAGCATCCAAAACTGCTAATGCTTATCGGGACCTCCTGAGAGCCCCCCTCCCTTCTGCAGCCCAGAAACCTCCACCGCCAAGTGTCCTGATCCTCATTAACTTCCCATCGCTATCATTTGCTAGTTTTTTGCAACAGCAGCCTCCGCAAGCTGCTTGGCACTTCCCAAACACAGTGCAAGACATGATTTGCTATTGTTTTCTCCTCATTTTTGTTTTGGTTTTTTTTCAGTTTTATTTTTAGGGACAGCAGGAGACATGAGCTGTGCTGGAGAAATTACAAAATTAGTGCAAACCCTGCTCTGTGTCTGTGCATCAATGAGGTGCCATCTGATGAGAGCTGGAATCTGGCCTCCCCAGCCCTTCAGGGGTCCTTTGCTATTTGTCACACCACCAGGCCTCCAATCTTGCCAGCTTAGTCTGAAGCATGGAAGCAGCTCCATTAAGTTCAAAAAGAGACCCATTTTAAAAGTTATGCCCAAGAGTTTACATCTTAGCAGAGACAAGGGCTCTTACACATGATATGAGAGCACACCAAAGTATAGTGAAGGAAAGCTAGAATACAGCTTTTTACCTAAATGCCTACAAGCAGCCTTTACCTTCCAGACAGCAACTTCTCAAGCTTTCCCTTCTCCTCTCCATTCCTGCTCAGTCTGTGTCTGCAGCAGGATGACAATTGCCATTCTCAGCACAGCTGTCAAACGCAGTGCTGGGGCTCCACACCTTTCTCTTGACAGAAATACCATCACCGATCCTTTTCTCTGGCAATGAGCACTACTGCAAGATTGTTTGGGGGCTTATGCAGTTTTTTCAGAAATGTCCTGGGACCACAGTGAAGTGTCAGAATGCGCTGTGTAATCACAACTTCATCTCAAAACTACCATTAGCCTTCTGAAGGACAGAAAGTAGAGAACAACAGCACAGATTCTATCGCAGGATCAACATTTTCTCCACTGATTCTTTTTTGAAATTTCCTCTTCCCTTTTATTTGGAAGCTCTTCCTCTCCTAGTGTTATCTTACCCATTTGCCTCCTCATGACAGAATGCCCTGCTTCCAGCCCCTTGGTTCCCTCTCTGTACTTCTCCTGGGGTTTGCAACGCTTTACTCCCACACCACCATTTAATGAGTTACATCTGCAGTCACAGGACCCAGTTTCAGAATGGTCGATCAGGTACGATGACATGAGTGACCCAACACCAGCAGAGGGATTAGCAAAACTAATTTCTCTACAGATGGTTAAGAATCACAGTTTTACAGGAAAGTAGCTACTCTAATGAATCTGTGACCTGTCAGTGCCCTGGGAAATATCTGTTAGGTGTCACCAACACTCAGATAAAAGCACTTGCTAACATGATTTCACTCACTCAGAGTGTGACAATATGATGCTATCCCCTGGATCTGATCCACAGCACCAAAAAGGCTGAGTATATACTGGGGAGTGTTGTTTGGGGTTTTTTTTTCAACAATAGCAAACATGGCTTCTGGCTTCCTTGTGGGTGGTATATTAAATTTGAATTTTTTTCCCCTAATGTGGTTCAGCTATGAATTTATTTTTTCCCCGCCTCGCTTGAACCATAATATTGTCTTAATATTAGTTACACCTTCAGGTGGCTACAAATCAGATATGCTGATTTTAAGATTTTCTTGCTGTTTTGTGGCAAGGGTTAGAAATAATTAATTAGCATATAATGTAACACCAGAGAAATCCTGATTCTCAGGATTATCATAACATGAAATACCTTTTTATAGACATAGTCTTGCTGTAGATAAAATGGTATACGTTCAGTACTTGTGGTGGTATCCCTTAGTAAAGGGTAGCAGTGTAGCTATGGATAGAACAGCAAATTCTCAGTTATCATTAGAAAATTTTCATGATCCCACTGACATGTCTTCATGGGAGATGAAATGGTGCAAGTACCCATGAAATGGCTGTAATTACAAAGTAGTACTTATTGGCAGCTGAAAAAATAAGTAAGCATTTAACTCAGGAAAGAAGTTGAATCCAAAGAATAATTGTCTGAGGAAAAAAAGCCCACCATCTAGTACATCCTTCATTGTTGTTTTATTTCTCACTTTGATAAGGAGATGGGCTCTTCTTTCCTCGTCTGAGAAAGACGAAAATAATGCATGTCTCACGAAGGAGATCTGGAGGAGGGTTTTTTTTAAACTGTTTATTAGAATTAGAATTATCCAAATCATCTAACATGCTGCACTATTAACAAGAAATTGAACTCATGGGTATATCTGAGTAACTGTGATAGAAATGAAGAAGAAAAAAGCTCTATCTGAAAACAGGCTACTAAGTGCAGGATATTGCTTGTGTGAAGTTATGGTCTTGCACTAACTGCTATCAGTGGACAACATAGTTTGGCCTAGGATTACCCACTGACTGCATGTGTATTTTATAATTACACATGTTTGCACAGATACTTCACATCAGCCCCAGTGCTTCCCTCATCTTGCCATAACTGCACAGTGGAAAGGATCAAGGCTTTTACTGCATGTTTCAGTGAAATTCGGTTTTACTTGAGGTAAAAATACGTGTTCAAAATGACTAGTGATGTTTCACAAGCAAGAAACTAGACACCATGCCTTCTAACTCATCTCTCACAACCCCCAGAAATAGTGGCTTCCCACTAAGAAGCCCCTTCCAAGCACTTTGACTCACTGGCTGGGCAATGTAAGAGGCATTTATGTATACACTGGATTATACACAGTCTTTGTCTGGCTAAGTCTTTTGCTTTCAAGTTTGTTAATCCTAGTATCTTTGGGTTCTGACTCACAAGTCAGATAGTTATCTTAGGATGTCTGCAGGGATTCCTGCTCTGTGGTGCCTGGACCACCCGCCTCTTGGAGATCTCCCCCAGCCTGTTCCTCCCATTGCAGTGGGACTCCCGGCTGGGACTGAGGGACCATCATCATGGACCAGCTGTCACTGCCTCACATCTTTAAGCAAGGAGGGAATGTCAAAAACCTACACCACCTAATCTGCAACATGGGCAATGCAGACTGTATCCTCTACACTTTAAAGGAATTTAAACTCTACACTTTAAAGGATTAACTTAGTTGAGTTAATCTTCAATTCTGGGCAAAATGGTACAAGGATTCCTCCTTACCTCCTTTCCCAGAGGTTTCCTCAGCACTGCTCTGCTCCCTTCTGTGTAATTCCCTTTTCTATTAGATCATATAGGGATATTTAGGTGTTTAGAGATACTTAGAGTTAGAAAAATATGCAGGAACCAAATCAAACTGAGGTACTAACTGCAGGGGAATTTTTCAGGACCTGTAGTTTAAAGTGCCCAAGTCCCTAAAGAGAGCTAGATATGCTGGTTAATAACTGTTCCCCTAATTGAGGAAGGGAGCAACAAGTATGGGAAAACAAAAGTTGCTGAAACATGGATGTTTGGCACAGTTTGAATGCCTGTGGTAAACAATGTAAGGAGTGACAGGAGCAGAACTTCCTTTTTGACACATGCTGCTTTGTGTTGCTAAGATGTGGGATTCCATTTTTATGACGATGGAAGTTAGTAAATATAGCTTTTCATCTTGTAGTACACTTTTTTGAAAGTGGAAAACCCACTGATTGTGAAGAGATTGGCAAATACCATAAATTTGTGTGACGTGTTAGAAAGTGTCTCTGGGGCCAGTTCACACAGACTGTATAAAGCTATCCATTGTTCTGAGGGGGAAAAACCCCCCATATTTTGGGGAACACTGACCTCTGAAAACCTTCTATAAAAGCTGCCAAAGTTGATTTTGATCCCAGAGAATAAAAGAAAGTTGTATGTTGTTACACAAGTCTTCCCATTATTTTCGCTTGGTAATGGAAAAGAGTATTAATACAAAGCCTTCCATGTTTCCACTTGGAATAAGTCACCTCCAGTACTGACACAACATAGGAAAAATGCATTAGCACCTTGACTAGCACCTACAGCTTTTCTATTCTTGACTTTTTGACTGCAAACTTTGTCTCAGCTCTTCATGTCATGATTCTCTGTCACCTGTCGAAACAATATTATTTAGCAGGGGTTTTTATCCTCAGACAGTTCTTAACAGAATTTCACCATCTGGCTATCATGGCCTGGTTTTTTGCATGTCATCTGTTTTTGATTTAACAATTCTGGTTTGTGGTTAAGAAATTCTTGTCTATGACCTCTGTATCTTGAATATTCTCTGTGAGTCACCTTCATCATTACTGTCTTCTAATTCCTCTCATTTCTTCTGATCTCCTCTTATTATACCTGAATAAATTGATTTGTTTATTTTGGCCCTAGTCTAGCCTCTGATCTTGTGCTTATTTAATCCTTAATCCTCTTAACACCTCAATTGAGAGAGATACATTTTTCTTTTCAGGGCATCTGTTCTTTCTAAATTAATTCTTAACTACAGTAGTGTCTCAAGCAGCCACTTAATATTTAGATCTTCCTCCCTCTTCAACACTAATAGCATTCAAAATTTGTTATTGTTGTCAGTAATGCAGTGTTCAAGCGGTAGGTGGAAGACAGAGCTCAATTAAACCAGGGCTCCTGTAACATTTTCATTGCTCACAAAAAAGCAGCTGCACACATGAGCTTGGGCTCTGAGACACAATTTTCACTAACATACATCTTGCAGTTGGCAAAAGGACATACAAGGCTATCTTTGGTTTGACCTTTTGTCCATCAGTAAACTGATGTCAAGGTTTCCCTCTATTGCTTGTAAAGAGGCAACAGTGGAGTAGACACCACTAAATCTCTTCAGTACGGAACTCTGCAGACCACTGACCACCTTTGATAGACTTTCCTGTTAAAAAAGGGATGAGTCATCCCTAATATTTCTTCATTACCCCTGTATGCATGATTAAATCCATGAAAATTGTATGTACACCTGCTGAAGTGCAACAAAGACTGTATCAGCTTATGCATTGATTCACTGATTTACCGTACTTCTTCCACAAGAATACGAGATCAGGACAAAACTTGGATCACCCATACAGTGCCTAGAGCTTCAGAAAACATCCTGCAGTGGACTGCAGCTAATAATGTAACATCTTTTTTCTTCTTTTTTACTAAATATAGTTTTCTGGAAAGATGACCTTCCCTGTTTGCCTAATTGTCTTACTTTAGGACTGAGACAGCTCTCAGCCTGTGTGGTGGGAGCATCCCCCAGCACATCAGACATCTGTGTCATCTTTTTGGTTTTCAGTTTTGCAGTACTTTGATTTGTCATGAATTCACAGAAACACAGCAGATGTTGGGCATATTGGTTGCTGCTGTGCTGTGCTGTTGCCTAGAGATCTCCCCACACTGCTGACCTGGCTGGGTGAGGAAGTCCTCAGCCAGACTTTGGCACTTTGGTTTCTCTCCTACAGAGAGCTGCTCTTAGCACCTTCTGCAGTAGCCAGTGCAACTCTTCCAAAGTGGCACTGAGAGCTCCCACACCATCTGCTTCTGCCAGTGGAAAACACTGCTCCTTAAAGACTGAGCTGTGGTGGCTGAAACACGGTTGTGCTATGGGCACTAAACAATCCACCTTTGAACAGATAGCAGATAAAAACTAATCAGAACTTCAGTCTGACATTAGTGACTTTGCTCAGCTTTAGAACATTCCTCAGTTTTCCTACCAAACCCCCCTATTTGGTAACCCTTTGGTGACAACTGTGTCTCATATAGGAGTGATTTTGGTTAAGGAGAAAAGCCATACTTTAAAAATTTGCTTTGCTTTATATATATGCTGGAAAAAATACTCAAAATAAGAAAGGAAAATACACCTGAAATGGTATTTAACAGAGACAGTTCCTGAATATTCAAGAACATAAGCTAACAGTAAATTTCTTTGTTAGTTCAATATATATTTTTTAACATTACTTTTTTGGGCTTTCTTTTGTTCTTTTTCTGCTTTTCCAAGGGCTTCATACAAGCATTTTGTACATGGTAGAACACATAAAGAACAATAACAGAGCTCAGAAAAGGCACCTATGAAGTAACAACAGTGTCACTTAGTAATTTCTCTCTTCATCATGGACATTAAAGAATTTCCTTAGTTTACAAATACTTTCCATGCTTAGATACATGATATTAGTGATTAATAAGACTGTGTCTCCAACAGACAGAGATCTCTTTTTTTGCCTTGAGTTAAAGCTGACTTCTGGAAAGTGATTAATTTACATTTGCTAATGTGGTGGTAAAAAAACATGCTCATCCACAGATCAGTGAATGTAAGCAAACATGCCTTGCCATGCCTGGCCACCATGAGAACTGTACGTGCAGTCAAGTTGAACAACTCAGAGCCAGACCTTGCCTACAACTTGGCAGAGGGACAATATATAGAAATGTGTGGATAATTTTATTATTCCATCATCTGTGGCCTTGGTAATGGTGATGTAAAATCAATGATAAATCACATCTCTGTGTGAGATTGTCACTGTGGTGTCTCTTGACTGTTGCTGTTTTGGAGTCAGGCAACATGAATCCATTGCTTCTGTGCAGACCTATCATCTTTAGAAAGAAAAGGACAGGACTTGTCCTGAGAAGTTCCTGGTTCACACATAGTTGGCATTTGAGTTCTTTAAAAGAACACATCACTCAGGTGGGTGTGTACAGTTTGATACCGCTTGGTTCTGTCACAGAATATGAAATATATATATGAGAAATATAAATCTTGCTGGTCATTTCAAGCTCTGCTAGATTCACTGTTGGCAAATTTCAGGTCTTTTGCTTGGACTCAGGCTTTCCCCTTTCCCTAGTAAGAACAATGATGCAGAGATACTTGTCTCTGGACATTTGGAAATTGGCTGGGAACAAATACAGAAATACAGAAATGTATAACTACTCTGCCTTTAAGAGAGTAGAACCTCATCTTTTGTGTAGCTTTTCTAGAAGAGCTGCTGAAAAACTTGGGATGGCTTCTCTGTTCAGACAACTGCTTCATAACTTCAGAAATATTATCTTTGTTCTCATCTCCTTATTAGGTAATTTTAACCACTTTGAAGGCATGGCAAATTCACCTCGTTATTGAGGAAAAAACCCCCATGCATAGTTTTCACAGTTCAAATGAGCCATGTTTCAGAACATAAAAGCAAATATTTCTTCAGAAAGATAATTTGCTATCCAAACAAACATAATTAGAAGCAATCTGGTGAAATAACACTCACAGTCCAATTAGTGTATAAGAAACTAAGAGAAAATACAAAACTAAACAGTACCTAAAATCTTTCTTGAGTGTTTTTGTCTGATTTATTCTAATTCATCCATTATCTAAATTTTAGAAGTGAACAAAGCAATCTTGAAGCAATCTTACCATCCAGACCAAGTCTGGACTGTAATTACTTCTCTTCCTTAAAAAAATATAGTAAACAATTTTGCAGTGCATATGACTAAGTTTATCATTGGCCATGCTAATTGGTATATACTTTACCCTTGCCAGCTCAAAGGAAAAGCATTACAAAAGTGAAAGATGCAGAACTAGCCCTCATTTGTATATGTTATATACAGGAATACCAGTTTGCAGTTATAACAGATTCAACCCTCCAGAGAGCACTGAGCGTTTGTGAACTGTTCAACACCCATTAGCTGTTGACATTCTTTAGAAATGAATAATTTATTTGAGTTTGGAAGAGTAGCACATGATCTAATAAAATAAACAAGTCATTGTCATCTGCAGGTAGTGTGCCAGATGCATGACTTAAGCTTTGGTGGAAGCAACATTACTATTTGCATAGAATACTCATTTAGGGCTAATGTTGGGAAAGCTCTGCTGACAGCTCTTGGCCTTTGCAGGGAGATATGAATCTTCACCTGCTGTCTGCTCCCACCTGCTGCTGAGGTCTCTTGTAAAGTTAAGGACAGCCTTCAGCTACTCTAGAAAAAAAAAAAAAATGAGTCATTCTATACACAAGTACTCTGCACTAGTCACTTAAAGCATAACTTGCTAGCCTCAACCTTTTTATCAGTACTTATAAGAGCAAGCTAGACTGTGTCTTTTGTGAAAATAAATACAAGGAGAGTGATTGGTGCCTTCTGCCCTGTTCAATCTGAGGACAAGGGTTGCACACAACATCCTATTCCCAGGCAGCCCTCCTGGCTGAGCAGACCTACTGAGGGACTCCAGCTGGCACGGGCTGTGCTTTGTGGTGAAAGGGCGTCCCACTCGATAAGCAGCCACTCCTGTGCTTCAATCTTTACCTCCAGAGACAGCTGACTAGTCCTAGGGAGCTGAATATGACTTGGCAGAGGTATCTTTATTACCATCATAGAAAACTGCATCAGCTCCCTCAAGCACATTACATTTACTCAAATGCTTGTTATTTACCACACATTATTTTGCCCAAAGGAAATGAACAGAGAACCAACTAGAAGGAACATTTTAAAAGTTCACAGATTTGTAATAAAATTGCAGGTTACAGCGACTGTGACACTATGGGAACTGATGAAACACATAATATCAAATTAAACTGACTTGCTAGTTGTTGTATAAAAAAAAAAAAGCATGAATTTTTAAATGTTTAAAGAATCAGCTTACAGAGCAGGAACTAATTAAGCATGCACTAACGAGGTATGATCCTATGAAACAAGAATTAATGAAACTTCAAAGTGCTAGCTTTTGAAGTACAAAGCTGGCAAAAACAGCTCCAGATAATTGCCTCAGAGACAGGACCCAGTCCAGGCTCCAAGACTGGCCTAAAAATCAGTCACCACGCACTCCTGTAGCCATAAGGAAGTGGACAATCAATCTGGACTAACTTCTGTTAGTGGCATTTAAGGACTTGCTTCCCAAGATATATATTTATATAATATGGACAACCTCCAGCAGGAAGCAAGCAATACCATCACCTCGCCAAGAGGAAACAGCTGGGGGCTAAACTACACAAAGCTGTTTAGTCCTGTGTCTGCAAGAGGGTGTTTTGAAGTTAACATAGAGAAGACAAATTCCTGATCTCGGCAGCTGGAGCTTTACAGCTCTGCTATCTGGAACTTCATAAGCCAGTGTTTAGGAGTTTCTCTAACTAATGTACCAAGGGAGTGACAAAAACCAAGGGTTGGAGAGTCCAACTCTTCTTGCTTCCCTCCCTGCCTAGTAAAGAGTTAGTTAATACAAAGCAGGACAGCTACAAAATGAAAATCAGAGACACATCCAGAAATAACAAATAGTCTGGTAGCTAAGGATGTGTGCCAGACGTGCAGAAGACTGCCTTGTAGGTCCTGGCTCTGAATCAAGGCCAAGCAAGGACTCAGTTTTAGTATCCAGCACCCGTACCAGCAGGTCACAGAGGTCATACAAGGAGCACTTGTATCTTCCATCAGCAAAAACATACTACTAGGCTAGAGAAACACTGTGAAAAATTACTTGGTTTGGAAATTTTCACAGATTATGTGATGCACCACTTTAAAAACACCAGGGATGAGGCTACCTGGGACAGAGAATGACTTTTGAGATACATTTTCAGTTCAGCCTTATCATCTCATCTGAGATTCCAAGGCTTTAGCAACAAATAAGAAACTGTCGTTCGATACTGTTTAGACTCTTTCAAAATGTGCTTAATCCAAAAGATGCTGTTGCTGATTCTTTGTTTTGACCACAAATCGTGCTTCACAAGAATCAATCCCTATCTGGCCTGCAGGACCACAGGCAGAGTGCACGCAATAAAACAAACAAAAAAAAATGGCTTATGCCCTAGTAAGAAAAATACAGCCAGAAGAAGATGTGTTCTGACCTTTTAACTTCAAATACTTCAGAGACACTTTCAAGAAATATAGCTCTATAACATTCAATATGTTCCCTTCACCCAGAGTTCAGATCATTATTGACTCTCATTGAAAAGACTCTAAACCTTTGTGTCAGGCAAAGCCTTTGTAGGAACTATGGGTTATAGCCATTCTCACAAAGATCTCTATAAATATGTATACAGTTTGCATTCTACCAGTACTTAATATGTGCCTTGAGGAAGAACCTGTAAGTCTAACAAATTAAATGCACTTTCTTCCTCCAGGTACTGTAGGAGAGTAGTAAATGACATTCCTAGGCTCTGCTCTGAAGCTTATTATTTTAGTAGAACTCAGGTGACTGTGTGTGAAGCATAAACGACTTCGGGGTTTCAGCCTGAGTTCATTTCACACAACACCAGAAAACGGTTCTGTGCAACAATACAGTTCAAACTTCCCAAGAGAGTCTGCATACTGGATTTTAGGTGTAAAAGTATCACTTTTATCATTTCCTTACTTGTTCATGCACCCCAAGTTTGGATTTAGAATATTTCACTGTTGACCTACTCTACTGTATCTTGTCATTCACTTTACCTTTTGCTGTGTGAACTGCTGCCTCCCCACATTTTGCTCTGTGTATCGTAAAGATTTTGAACCACATCTGAAATGTCTGGAGTTTTAATCTCTCCCAAATCACTGTGACTTTAGCTTCTTCAACAGTTCTGGTTTTGATCTGATTTATTAGTACTTGTCCTTCTTATTTTTACTACTCTTGCAAGGAAGAAAACGAAAACTGTCATACAAATTATTGTTCTCATATATATACTGGAAGTCCAGATAAGGACACTGGATGCAGATTTAAAGCTTCTTCCTTTTATTTAAAAATAGTATTATTTGCTTTAGAACATCTATTAAACTTTGCTCAACTTTTTCATAGATATGATTTTACCCCCTTTTTTTTTTTTTCCAATGGAAAAATATTCTCCAAGGACATTCAGATATGTTTTAAACAGTCACAAAATATGTGGGATCATACTCTCAGCTGGTGTAAACTGATGACAAGTCATTTCTTTCAAGCTAGCTTTGAGTAACCACTCTGTTTTTTGCCAGTTGTGGCTCAAAAACTATCTGGAAAACAACCACTTTGGAAATGTTTACATGCCTGGCTGGTCTTATTCTATCCTGTTTTGTTTATATCTTAAATATTTTTGGACCAGATATATGATAAATTCAGTGGAAATTTTACCCTGGTTACTCACGAGTTGTTTTGCAGTGGTTTGATTTCACTTCAGGGAGTGGAGAGATTGTGTTTACTGATGGAGGAGAACGAAAGAGCAGCGATAAACCCCACTCTTTGACACTGCCGATGCACAGGAATGCTGCATACCGCCCTGTCAGCGTTGCACCATGCCTTCATACTTCTCCTCTCACAGTTTACCAGTGAGGCTCAAGATTCCTACAATTCCCAAAGTGCCCAAATCTTCTCGACTGAGGCCAAAATCAAGTTATCACAGTAAACTTCAGTGAATTTTTGTAGCTTTTCAAACTCTATTTATAGGCCAAGAGGAGGATTTGTTGTTTTTTTTTTTTTTTTTCCTCTTTGAAGCCTCAGAACATCTACTTTTTAACAAGATATTATCCTCTAATTAGAGAAAAAGAAAAGGCTTTCTAGCCTTAAAATCTATGGTGTGCAAAATAAACATACAGGCTTTCTTCTTTCATGTTTTCCAGACCAGACATTTTTACACTCCTGGGAAGCTCCTACCTCCTGTTCCTATCAAAGAAAGACAGGTAGGAGGGGCACAGGGGAAACCGGGGCTTTCAAAATTGGTTTATTGGGGGTTCAATTGTAGACTCAGTAATGCTGCTTTTGTTTTACACAGATATCAGGATTCCAAACCTCCCATGTCCTCCCTGACACTTCTGTGGCTATCAGAGCTTTCAGCTACACAGAAGCTGTAATGTGCAGATCCAATCTCCTACAGAGCCCAGGCAGGTAGGGAAATAACTTCCATAAAAACCTAATTTGAACACAAGCTATTCTCCCATCAGCTCTCCCTGCCACTGCCTACATCTGAAAGACTGGGCAAAAGTCACTTCTTTTTGTATTTTAAAGAAAACTTTTAATGTCATGATGCTGATTCTGGAAATTATCTTTACACGGATACCTTAAAAATACTTCACTGTATGAAACACAAGTCGAGAGAATATCCCATAGTCAACAGAACGGTTAGGGAGAAGATGAGCATGTGAATTCAATTCCCGCAATACTGTTCAATAATTATAAGCAACAGGAATACAGCAAAAGCATGTCAAGTGTTTTTAGCTGTCTTTTAATGAAAAATAGCAGGTGGAAGTAGGGAGAGAAGTAGCAGCTCACCACAGACCACCAGAACACCACAGAGACCTTCTATCAGGAGGGTTTAATTCTGCAAAGCTGAATTAGATTCCTGGTATTCAGTATAACCAGATCTACACAGCCAGAGTTATGAATGAGACCCTCAAAATCAGGAGAATGAGTTTAAAGTGAGATTTAAGCAAAATAGGTTTTACTCGCTTTCTGGGTGTTCAGCCTCTAGGGTTAACATTTACAAAATTCTGTTTGTAATCACAAGGTCTAGAAACCCACTATTTAACTGAGATTTGTACATGCTTCAAAGGCTGAGGTGTGAAGAAAAACCTTAAGCCTTGCACGAGATGTGATGAAGTCGTCATAGTTGGCAGTGCTGTGGATATTATATAGTTTGGCCCTGTCCAGGGGAAAAATACTCTCTGCAGCTGCTGACCTTACAAATTCTCCTGGTCTCTACTGGTGATATCGCTCAGTCTCAGGCAGTTCCTGCACCTCTGCACAACTCTTCTGAATTCTGAAATGTTTAGAGTTTATTCCACAGTAAACTGAGCTCAACCCTGAACAGGCTGACCAGCCAAGAAGCCAACATCAATAGCTTTTCACAGCTTGCTTGGCCCCAGGAGTGCCAAATATACCATAGCAGATATAAATCTGAGACATATAATATTATTCTAAAAAGAGAGCTAATTTTCTCAGCATCTAATTGAATTCTCTAGTAGTTTCACTGAGAAGTGTTGTGCTGGTTTCATCTCAACATTTAATGAATACTGATTTTTTAAAGAAACTGTTTATTTGCATTAAAAATTTACTTCCCCACACTCCCCAAAGTATCAAAAGAAATTGAATCTTGGATTTATAATTAATGTGGTTTGGATTTTATAAGAAATTTTTTACAGCAAAGAACATTTCCATAAATCATGTCCATGATTGAAAAAACATGGTCATAACTGAAGACAAAACTGCTTCATTTTGCATCTGTTTCACATATATAAATGTGTCAGGTTTACTTAAAACACACTGATAAAGATGAGGAAGAAGGGAAGAAAATTATAAAAATAGCCTAGGTTGTATTGGTAACACTTCTTTTATTATAGTTCTCTCTGATTCTATTGTGACCAGACGCATTACTTTTCTTGAACAGTTTAGTCATTTAAGCTCTTAAAAAGTTAAAAGAAAAAAGAACTTTTATGGAATTAAGCTCTTAGTTCAACCCTAGAAAAAACCTGGCACATGAGATGCGTCATTACCTTCTTTTCTTCTGACCACAGGTAACAGCCCCAAATTAGTTCATCACAGAAGTGATTCCTTTCTGCTCGTACCAAATGGGGTCCTACTGATAGCTGTGATTTCAGGATCCATGTTGGTAGGGCAGTGCCAGTTTAGACCAGCAGAGGATCTGCCCAGTGCTCCCATAACACATCAGAAGTGAAATGAAGCAGTTTGCCAACAGAACCACTTATCATATGCAATGTCCTACTTGTATATTATTACTTCACAGCATAACATATCTTCCAAATAAATAACTTTGTTTCCTAGTTGGCCAACAATCTGTTATTAATAAAAAGGGAACACTAATATGTTTCTTCTAATATTTTTAATTAAAATATACGTCTTTAATATATTTGACTTCTTTTTACCACAGCAGTTTGGCATGAAACATCAGAGAGAACAAGAGTATATAGCAAAAATAAATTAAGTGTTTAACCCACCACCATCTTGATGGGAAAACATATGAAACAAATTATTCAAACACAGGTAAGCAATGTGCTACATAACTTTTTTTCTCCTAACAAGTGTGTAGGTGGTGTGCCTAACGTGAAGTCTACCTCCTTCTTCACACATAAAGTCCCTTTAAAGTTGTTTTTAGACTCTTTCCATTTATAGTGAAATCTCCTTCAGTTTACTTAGGATTTAAGTATTTCACTATGTAGCTAAAAAAAATAAGCAATTCTTATTTTCTGTAGCTTATTTTAGCAGCAATACATTATTTCGATAAAAACCCCAACTGTTTGTGAGAAATTTCTGCCAATAAATGCCCTGTCCTTCAATGATAAGGTATATTTCTTTTTATGCTATATCCATTTACAAATTAACAGGGAGGGGGAAAAAATCCTTAAGCGTTTTCAAGAAGTGGTAGGTAAGGCAGGTAAGAAGAAAAACTATCACTAAGTTATCAGGTGTTTGGATAAATTTGCAAGCAGTTTGAAAACTCGAAGAGATCTACATGAGACTTGAGCCATTACACTCCACTCCCCCATCCAGCCTCCTGAGGCTCCGACAGCCAGCGCGTGGCAGCCTCATTATTGTTTCGTGCTTCCTTTTTATTTTAGTTGGCGTTTATTTACTTGCTGAGGGCAAGGTATCCTCCAAACTCAGGCAAACCGCATTTTTGGAGGCACAGGAAGAGAGAAGCGATACAATTTGTGCTGACGAAATGGAAACTGGGTTTTGTTTCCCCGCAGCCCTGGCGGCCGCAGGGCCCTGCCATGGCCGCCCCCGCTGCCGCCCACACTCTTGGCTGCCCGGCCACGCGGCATCAGCGCGGCCACCAAGCACAAACATTGGGAATATCCATTTGGGAACAGCTGCCCCCGCCACCCCAATGGGCTGACCGACATTGGAAAGGGCTTTAAAGGTCCTGCCCTTTCACCACGGGCTGAGGGTGGGCCATGAGCAGCACGCACACAAGGCTGTGCTCCAAGGGGACGGGAAGGCTCTTGTCCCATTCCCTTCCCTGGGGCAGAGAAGCATCAAGCCAAGAGCCAAAATGCAGCTGCCCTCGCTCGGGTGGGACACGGGTCCCCAGGACTCTGCCACCTCCTGCCCAGCACCACCCCTGGCATGCACAGCCTGCTCCCAATCTGAGATGGAGGAGAACACAAAACCAGACAAAATAAGGGGTGGAGGGGAGAGCGAGAAGGCAGGACAAAGAAAAGAGGCAAGAGTTATAAATAAATATAAATAAAACAATGAAGCAACAGAAACTGGAGGGTGAATCTGACAAATGACTGGCCTGCTGACAGCCAGCCTGGCACAGGGACTCAGACTGGAGCAGAGGGTTGTATGTGCACAAAGGTTGGTAGGATTTTGGGGGAGGATTTTGCTTCCTCTGTGGTTCCTCAAGCGGCTCTGAGCCTTCTGTGCCTCTGCGTTGACCAATTTTTTGTGACTTCAATCGAGGGAGAGGAGGCCATCAGAGAAGGACAGCTGGGGTCCTGTACACCCAGAGAAATTCTCATAATCCTCAAAAGCAAATGGCCCAACCATGAGATTTTCCCCCTAATGTGAATAAGTTGTATGAGAAGTTGATTTTGCATGAGCAAAGACTGCAGGACTGAGCCTAGAGACCACCTTATGAAGATGAAATACTTCTACTGATTTGGTTTTTATATTTGAAATCTTTGCATTAGCCAATCTCCCAAACAGCAGCAATGCCAAACTTCCTTTTACTGAGCCTCAGTCAGCTGGCTTTGGGTGCCCAGCCAAAACCAAAAAAAGAATTTATTGTGTGCTGCTATCACCAGTTCCTGACAATATATTACTTAAAGCCTGAAAATTTTAACTGTGCCAAACATTCTTTATCAAGGAGGTACCTGAACAGAAACCTTAATTTCTGAGTGTTTCTGCAAAGAATAAACTACTGCTTAATGGTAGGAACATTACAAGATGGAGATATTCTGGCTCTATACATTTGAATTCTGTGCTGATTTAACCCCATATACACAGGAACATAAGAACAGCTGTACTGGGGTGCATCTAACAGTCTCCAGGCTGCAGCAGTCTCTCAGCTGGCACACAGGGAAGTTNCCAAACACAACACCAGAAAAATGTTGGATACTCCCAGTCCTGGGAGCATTCTCTCAGTCTCTAACTGTGTTCAGCTCTGCTGATTCTCAACCCCAATCTAGTTTGCTCCCTAACACTCAGAGGGTCTCTCTCATGAGTCTTTCCCCAGTCCTGGCTGGATCCCAGGTGAAAGTCTGATGCATAAATCGTCCAGAGGTTCCTCTGCTCATCTCATTAAAAACTTGGGGTTTTGGGCCTGGTCCCCACAGCCCTCTTCTGTGAACCCTTGTTCTGCTGTTAGAGACAGGCAGGAATCAATCCCACTCCATCTACTCACAGTTTGCTAAACTTTAAGTAGTAAGACACTTCTTTTAAGAGGTTGGGGACAAATGAAGAAAAAAGCAATTAGGAGGTAATTGCTGTACTGGGTGAGCTATTGAAACACTTTGATTTCCACATTAAACCAGCAAGACTCTGATGTTTCCAAGTTCACTGGGATGTGTGTCCAAATTGACCTTTTATTGCATATGGTCAAGTGCTGTGAAAAATCCCACCACTTAGCATCTCCCTGTTATCTCAGCCACAGGCAGGGAAATTCTCCCCTTCAAAGAGAACCATAAAAAGAGATAACAGAGACAAGGGCTTCTGTCCCATCAGCATTTCAAACTCCACATCCCCTCAGGAAAAGAGGGGGTTTTTTTGTGAGGGAAAATAGGGTTATTTGTAAGAGTAAACTGATCAATGGCTGCAGTTTCTCACCCACCAATCTTGTGCAACACAGAGAAGAAATGCCTCCGGGCCCTCCACCTGGAATGTGTAGTAGCAAACCACTGCAAATACAATTCTTGGAGTATTAGCCTTGCACCAATGGCATTGGTAAATGGTTTTACCAAACACACACAGGGTGACAATTCTTCCATATATCTGCAGTGCAAAGACAAGTTTCTACCCAACTCTTGCACACTTTCAGCCCCCTTTTTATCAAGGACCATCACGATCCATTTCACTTTCTTACACTAATAGATCTACAGTCAAAACTGCTGCTGAATGCCAAAGTAGATGCTGCTGTATGTGGGTGGGAGGGGGAAGGAGTCTGCCAGTATAGCACATTTCATTCAGGGAACTGGTATAAACTACATACAGACAAAACACTAGCTTGCCAGTATAAGCTGTGGCTACACTAGGAAAGTTTGCCAGAAGAGCAAACTGCCAAATCTTTTCTAGCATAGACAATCCATGCTATCCCACAGATAAATGTTGCTTCAGACATTAACTCTCACTGATCTCACCATACTGCATGTAGGAATTGACTTCATGTACCACCTATGGCCATCTTTCCTATAGTTTTACTCCGAGTCAAAGCAGTGATTACCACCCTCCAAAGACTTAGACACTTCAAAAATTAAGAGTAGGCACAGAAAGTCCAGAACATCTGGGACAGTAAATACCATAGATACAGAGGAAGGATTATCAGTTTTACACACTGCATTTCTTTTTTTTTTTTTTTTATATGGTTCTTCAATTTAAAGTCAAGAGTTTTACTGGGAGAACATATAAAATATTAAATAATATCATAAAATGACATCCGAAAACACAAAAAAATTATTAGAAAGATCATGCTGTAGTCAAAGCATTTATCATAGCCTGAGAAACTAATTTTTATTGTTCAAAGCAGTGGTTGACCTCAGCATCTGAAAGCAGATGGATGGAGGTGAAGAAGCCATTCAGTCATTTAGCAAAGTGGAATGTTGCATATACAGCTTTTTCTATGCAGGTTGCTTTTTCCCTCACATTCACAAAATCTTGATAATTAACATGCTAAGAACATTTAAAAACTACTTGTCTGGAGTAAAGGAAATTATACCATTGAAACCACCACGAATAACCTCACTTTGCAAAATTTTGAACCTTATGCCCCAAGATCAATCAGCAATGGCTAATGCTTTTTGCCACAGTAAAATAATGATAAAATAATGGTTTAAATTCCAGTCTTGCTCTCTAAAATTTTTTTTTTGAGAATTTTTCTTTCCATTTTACAGGTAAGTGATCTGCTTACTGATTTCATATAAGCACTTCTGTTCATTTGCTCCTGTATCATCGGTCTTCTATTAATCTAATTTCTGAGAAAAATAAGTCTTTGGATTTTCCCTGCATCCCTAGGCTGTCTGGCAATTGGTCCTACATTTTTAAAGGAGAGATGACAGTTTATTAAGCATTAAGCTACAGACTAATGAGTTCTTGCCAAAGCCTGTCAGAATTAATTCATTTTCCAATGAAGTGAATGAGTGGCTGCATGGATCAATACAATTGCCCGCAATCAGTGCTCATCCACAATAAGTGCAGGAAAGCACTGCTACTAGTATTCTGCTGTATTTGCCATTAGTGACTGAAGTCTCAAATTGCCCAGCTTCTCTTCTGATGCAAAGCTTTGCCAGGGAGGGTGAGGAAATTCAGGCAAAGTAAATAACAGTGTTATTAACTAATTTCTTATTCTCGTTCAACATTTTTCCCAATATTGCCCACATTTGTCAGCACTCAGATTTCATGTCTCCTTTGACTTTCAGGAAGAAATATTTCAGTTTCTCGTAAGGACCAGATCTTGGCTATCTTACCACTGCATGGGTTCTGGCTTCAGAGATAGTCCCACAGATTTTTGGGAGGGGACCAAAAAGGAAAGAAAAAAAACCGACAGAGAAAAAGGCTTCATATCAGTGGAAATACACATTCCTAGGCTAGGCACTCCTCAGTGTGAGCCAAGGTGTTAGTGTGTTGCCACCAGGTAGTCTAGACTAATTAACTTTAAACTCCATGCTTTACCATTAAAATTTATTTCACAGCTTTGTCGGTTATTCCTGAGTTCCCAAGCTGGCCCTTATGACTTTGAATGCTGCTGTTCTATCTCCTCACAATTAAAAAAAAATAATAATAATAAAAAAAAATATATCAAGAAATCTCCCTTTCCCTTTGCCCTGACCATCTTTCCTGAGAACAGTGAGACCTAACACACAGCAGCTCTGGAAATGCAAAAGGCTCTGGGACTCCTTTAACATAGCCACTGACTGATTTAAGAGGCGATTCTTATTTATTATACATTATGGTAATTCATTTTTCATTGTTTGGGAGATTCAGGGAGCTTTGTGTTACCTTTAAAGAAAGTGCTGACAAGCTACTACAAGTGTAAGGAGAGAGGCCACACAAGAGGAGGAAAAGAAAACCGGTGCTAATGGCTGTTTGCTCGGATAGGGCTGGTATCCTTCTTTCAGTCCATATTTATTTAGGAATTCAAGGAATATTACAATTGTGGCGACTAGAGGGGGGCTACACCATTGTATAAACTGGTTCACTTATTCATATCAAACGCTCAAAGCCAATAAATGTCCGGGTTTGGGATGTATGACACTGAAGTGCAGAGTCATGGAGGAGGCCAATGAGTGTTCCCTCTCAGCCCAGCACTCAGCACTTAGCAGTGCTGGCTGCTCCACAAATACTGCCCTGGATCATGATCTGTGCTCAGCAAGCAATGCTGCTGCTCCACAAATACTGCCCTGGATCATGATCTGTGCTCGGCACAGCCTCGCTCTCCACCTCAGCCCCAGGGCTGCGGCTTTCGCTCTGCACAGAAACAAGTGAGCTCCTCTCGTTGGACTTGGACAGAGGAGACAGAGCCCAGTTTTCCTTTCCTGTGTTTACTTATTTCTTGTGTCTTCTGCTTTCAGACAGAAGAAATTTATTGGTTTTCTAGGACCAAGAATTTAAAATATTGATAATGATCCCATCTCGGGGTGTCTTCATGAGCAAACTCCCTGAGAGATAGCAGTTGGTGTGTTAACAGCAGAGCCAGCAAAGCTGCTTTCCCAAGAGTTTGTGCCTGACACTGAATTGCTGCATGGATGCACCGTTATCTGTAATAAGAGATTAACATTCACCACAACCTGTTCTTTGGTAGTGACCCAAGTTCAGTCCCTCTGCTAGGTTATTTTTACAGAACAAAAATGGAAGTTATTTCAGAATTCTCCCCTTCTGCAAAGTTTGGTTTAAGCATCATTAAATGAGAAAGGAGGAAAAGTTACAGCCAAAAACCAAAATCTCCTTGAAGAAAAAGCATTTAGTACCTGTATAGAGCAAAGATGGGGAATTCTAGTCAAATCTACTGCAGGTAAGAAACTACCGGAATAATTATTCAAGGACCACATGACTAGTATTTAGCCAATTATTAAAGTATTTGATGTATTTATAGGATTCAGAAAACAAAGAAAAAATAAGCAATTTTAAAAATACCACGTTACTTGCAGAATGTACCTTATACACTCTAAACTGGAAATAAATATATGAAGAGAATAGTAATATTTTTTCATTTCTTTTATATTGTTTCTACATATCATCAGTATTTGTTAATACTAGCTACTTGTAAGATACACTTTTATTTCCTTTCAGCTCTTCTATCTATAGAGATAACATTATGGAATACATTTTCAAATCCCAGGCCTCACATTTTCCTATGCTCAAATTTACTATACACATATGTCTAGATTATGCCTAAAAATAAGAAAAGGGGGACAAGCAGAACATGTTCAAAGGACTAAAGAAATAATTACTTAAAGTCAATATCTCAATACTTTGAGGAAGATGGAAGGAGAGGAGAACAGGGAAAATCAGGAGGAGTCAGTTTTAGAGTTTTTACAGCTACTATTATATGGAACAGCTCAAAATAAATAGGCTGAAACCAACGTGCTCTTTCAGCAAGAAAGATAGTCATATTCAAAGTGCTCTCTTGATGGCTGTGCTTAGAGCCAAAGCTATTTTATTTTTTTAATCAAATCTGCAACTTGGTTACCAGTCAGTCAGATATAAACTATTGGTCTAAGTAACAGAGCTCCCTCTAATGGTGTTTCTATAGTTGTACTGATTCCTAGTACATTGTATGTGTGTTCTTCCTACTTGTTCGTAGTAAAGTTTACATCAAGCTCAGGGCTGCCTTTGTTGTATATATTTGTGTTTATTCACTCCCATCTGGTGCTACAGCTTTTCTTTCTGAGAAGGGAGCAGTTCATTGCAATGGGGTCTGAATATCAAAGGAAGCCTGTGCAGAAGAGGATCATTATTATGTATTAAGCAACCCAAAAAGGGAGCAAAAGCATTAGCATCTGGAGAGTATTTTATTAGGCTGTTTCCTCTGTTTGTAAATATTGGTTACTTGCTTGCAAAAAACAGTAATACTTTCTTTGCATGTTTGGATTCTTTTTTAAATTTTCTTGTCCTGGAATCCCACCACAGGAGAGTTGCTGCTGTCTTTGGGATACTGCCAGGCATATAACTGTTGAGATGGGTTTAAGGCAAGACAGGATTCAAAGAGTAAATCTGAGGAAAAAAGTGCAAGCACTTGACAAACCTAAAAGAAAATAATATGAAAACTTGCTGATTCAGAACATCATTCACTTGCTTTTCATCTAGAAATTGGTCAAAGCTAGGCTTATTTCAGATAATTCCCCCTGCTCCACCCCACTTGTTGCAAGTTCAAATGAAACAAGACCCAAAAGGAAAACACGCCAAATTTTGATCCAAATACAGAAAACTACAACAAAAAATCTGCTTGTTTGTTTTACCCCCAAAGTGCTCCAGTTTTGCCTAGAAGAGCTCTGAATATTCCAGTTTGACCACAAGTAGAAATGCTCTGCAGTACCTCATCTTTGCCTTCATTTGTGCACATCACCAAGCTTAGTAAATCAACAGAATTATTGCTCCTCAGTGAAGGAGTAAGTATAACACGGAAGGGATAACTGCCAGCAAGAAATAAGAGGTATTGACATGGTTCTGTAGAGAAGTCAGCACCATTAATTCACCCTTTAGTATCAGCATGAAACTCATTCACACACCTTAAACAAAAGCTGGACAGAACCAGACAGAAGCTTTACTATGCAGTGTTGAAAGAAGAATAAAAGCCAGGACGTTTTGTCCAACAAAAATTAAAAAATAAAAAGTAGGAGCAGGAGGGAAGGGAGCAGAAGCTACTGGAAAGAAACCTGGCTTTGCAGAACTGCAACTACACACGGCTATGTTTATACGTACTTTGTGCTTTATAAAAAATTACGAGTATACACCACATTGGTTTAAGAAAAAAGAGCAGCAGTACTGAGAGAAATAAAACACACCCTTGGCTAAGTATCTTGGTCTGTCTCCCCAGGGAGAAAAAGCATTTTTGGTGGTCAGGCAAAAAGGAAAGCAGGGATCCATTATTATTACTTTTGTAGAACTGCACTGTGCGCGCAAAAGGCAGGAATATGCAGAGGGCACTTATTTTTACTCTCCCATGTATTTCATAGGTAGCACAGCTTTAAAACACTCATTCTCTTTCTGCATGGTACCTGCCTATTCAAGGCTTGGCAAGCAATCAGGTCCTTTTATAAGTTTTGGGATTTTTTTTTTAATCTGGTATTGTTGAAAATCTGCCTCTTCAGAAAATAATTTAACAAGGTCAAAAATCTGGAAATGAAGACCTAACAGAGGCATCGTTCAGCAGCTGGGGCACTGCAGGTGTACAGGTTGCAAGCCCCGTTTAGGTCATAGCAGTGGGTGGCAGTGGGTGGCACCAGCAGTGGCTTATTTGATCCTAAACTACCATCTTATTTGAGCTTGAAAAAAATGCCTATTTGTGGTTTTCAAATTATGGAATGAACTTAATTAAACTGTAAAACATTAAACAACAGCAGGAAAGATGATATCCTTGGGGGGAAAAAAAGAAAAAAAGAATAAATCAAGTTCCTTAGTGACTTGGTGAAAATAAACATAAACTGGTTGTAAAAATAAATCCAAAGTTTCTAGTCTTATCCACCACCTGTTTAGAGGAGAGGGCAAAGTGAGTTTGTCTTTTTAGAGAAAAGTGTCTTCAAGGAAAAAAGAAAAGAAAAAGCTGATATATAGATGCATGGCCTTGAGAAAGAATATCGGTTCCTTTCTCTGCTTTTTTTTCTTCTCCTTCCCCTCTCCGCTGATGTCACTCTGTCAGGCTAAGAGCTACATACTCCAAAGAGTTCAAATTTTTTTCTAAAGCTAAAGAAACATGGTAAAATGTGGAGCATTACAACACTACCACTAATTTATCAAAAGTTTGGAATGTTCCTCAATATGTGTGAGTGGGAAGGCAGAAAAAGGCATTTTTGACATGTAAAATCATGATTGGAGAACTTTATAGAAAGTGCAGGCAAAAAAGGAGAGCAATGGAAAAAAAGCAGAAAACAACAAAATGGGAAAAAATTGGTGGGGAAACAAATTCGCAAGCGTATCTGACATTAATTTTTTAAAAAATAAAAACCTGTCATAAATTGTAAAGATTTCCTGCATAGTAATTGAAAGAAAAAAAAATCAGATGAAGCCATTTACATGAGACAAAAAAATGTGTTTCTACCAGCTGTCATGAAAATATTGCACAATGACTGGCACAGAAAACTAAGCCTCAGCGGTTTTGGGTCTTTTTCTGGTGGCTTTGGGGTGTGTTTTTTTTTAAAGTATACTCAATGCACCAGAAAAACTAAACTGGAAAAAGAAGTTACCACTTTGGATTTAACTTTTAAACAATTCTTCT
Organism: Empidonax traillii; assembly: GCF_003031625.1. Taxonomy (NCBI): domain Eukaryota; kingdom Metazoa; phylum Chordata; class Aves; order Passeriformes; family Tyrannidae; genus Empidonax; species Empidonax traillii. The sequence continues at coordinate 1,838,869 of NW_020955348.1, read as the reverse complement.
CTTACTCTGTGAATTGCAAAACTGCTGAAGACAATGTCATACTGAGAGATTAATTCAGCAAGGTACTTAGCAGTGTGCCCAGCTTCAAATCACAGTGACTGTTCCATTGGGTCAGTGACATTCTCAGAGTCAGGGCCCCAGAAAAAATCAGGGACAATCTTAATAACTTCTGTATAAGAAACTGTCAGTAAGAAATTAAAGTCCTTTGTCTTTAGAGGACTCTTGGAACTGAGTAAATCACAAAGATTGACCAGGAACGTGAGGACAAAGACTGTCAAAGAGATAGGCTGGGACTGTGTAACACCTTACAAACAAGGAAAGCAATTTCAAAACCAGTATGGTATTTGACTGGCAGCCAATACATTTTCAAAATAAATTGAATGTGCTCCTGTCATCTCCTTTTCATAAGAAACCTGGCAGCCACATTCTGTGCTAGTTGGAGTTTATGTAAAGTCCCCGGTTCCCTTAACATAGTGAAAACCCAGCCTGCGCTACAAGTGTTTTCACTGTTCATCTAAACCATACTTGCATCCTCAAACACCACTCTGTTTTCCCATGATTTTTCAACATATTGCATTCATGAAGAGCCTTTAAAAAGTGAGATTGTACTGATAAAAAGAAATCTTTAAAATAATTTACTTGCAGTTAGCGGTCTCAGGAATATCATAAATTAAAGACTGATTCTATATCTATCACTGAATGCTAAACCAAATTGGATCAATTTCAGAAACAAAATCAACTGATCTCATTAAATTTTGGAATTAATCATTCCTTTCTGAGATTCATTTCGCATTAATACATGAATAGTTTTTAATATGATATTATTCTCTCTCTAAGCATGGTGTATTAATATTGAGAACTAATATTTACTAAACAGAAAAAATATTTCAGTATCCACTGAATTCTGAGTAACAACTGAGTATTTTTCAAAGATTAGGCAGAGCAGGAATTGGCAAGAATTTGTGGAAGGAGCAGGAAAGCAAAGCTATCACTCATCATTGAAAGAGAGGGAAAGATGAAAGTATGGTGCAATAAATCTACATTCAGAAAGCAATGAAACAATCAGCCAAAAGAGATAATGAAGAGCCTTGCCATGATGATGCTTAATAATCAGCAGCAACCAAACCTAGAAATGGGGAAATTTGTCATACTTTATACAATGTGAGAAAAACAAATTACATAAATTCAATTAGATTTTAAAGAATTCAATTATATACAAAAGTCCAGATTCTTGATATCAGGCTCGTGATTGTAATTTAGAGAAGATTACATTAGAAATTTTCAAGACTGATATAGCAGTGGAATTTTAAGTGAGAGAAAAAATACAATGGATTGTGTTGTCATAAATGTCTTTATAAAGGCAAAGAGAGAGTCATGGCTGGATAAATGCTAGAACCAATTTTATTTAACATCTTTATGAATATCTCTAGGAGGAATTACACAGCACATAACAAAATATGCATGACACATTAATTAGGAAGTGCTACAAATACCAGGAAGGACCCAGAAATCTTTAAGACCCCAGAAAGAAAAAAAAACAAATTAAGTACCACCCAAGCAAATATATGCTAATATCCTGGGAAAAGAGATGGTTAAATTCTGCACTGAACTTGGAGTTCTAGTGGCTTATACAATATATGCTGAAAGCAAATTAACTGTGCAACACTTGCTTCACATAATGCAACACAGGCTGAAACCATCCAGAGTATTTTGCATGTCTCCTTTGAGACAGGGAAAGATATTCAAGTTTCAGTGTGGCAAGGTTAGTTCTTCCCAATGATGTAGCAAGGGAAGAATGCCACGTTTGGCTAGGATTTGTCTAGATAACCAGGTGAATTATTATGTTTTTTACTCTCTAATTCCTATAGCTTACATCTTCCCCCTCTTTTAAATGAGAAGAATCCTGCCCCCTTAATCCCAAATATGAATTCTAATTAAAAAAAGAGATTGCAATGCAGCTTGATCATTGTGTTTTACAAGTTATTTGTCTAAATTATGTGGCCTTTGTATGAATAATTACTCCTTATCATTCATTTTGCTCTCTATAAAGATAGCTGAAAGCTAATTAGAAATTGTTCAGTGGTTAGCCAGCGCTGTCTTTGATCACTCCTTGCTTTTAAAATTTGTGCCTGTGCCCATACTGCATTCCCAAGATGTTTTCATTTACCATCAGGAAAGTGGATGGAATTAGATCATGTCACAGGAAAGGAGTGCTGAGAGGATGAGTAAAATCAATGTAAAAAAAAAAAAAAAAGTAGCTGTAGTTTATCTAGCAAGTTGAAAAAAAACCCAAAGCAAAACACAAATTGGGTATTTTAGGATTTTTAGTACAGAAAGAAAATTCGTACAGTCCTTCCAACATGCTTATGATCAAAACCACATCGTGGCAGCCAAATATCCAGTGCTCATTGCTCATTGCTTCAATAGCTCCTTGTTAATTCACTTAACTCAAATATTCGAAGTTATGTTTGGGAAGCCCCACTCAAACTTTACACGGCCAACTGACTCAGAAACATTCCCCTGCTTCCATTAACTCTTTTTATATCTTCCTTTCAAAGCCTCATCACTCATGGAAAATGAGCCACTTGTGGCAGTTTCTGATTTTGACAGGAATGCCACGGGAAAGGCGATGCCCACATAGGCAGGGTGGGCAGAGGACTGTTCCCATAGCACTCTCCAAAGCTCTTGTGGATACTCCTGTATTCAGTATCACAGCAAACAAGGAAGTTACCAGGATGGACTCCACACCACTGGCCATTTGATAGCTGATTATGCAGCAGGCTTGCCAGCAAGCTTGCTTTAAAATATCTTATATGGCTCAGTGGTCTCATAATCCCCATTATACGAGACCTGGAACATCTCTTTTGGAATTCACCTCTGCTTTACTCAGCCTAAGCTTAACTGTCTTCAGTCTGAGCAGAACATATTGATCCCATTTGATTCTACAATTCATCTGCTGCCATTACAGCTTTTACTGGGAGGAAGTGCCACCATAAAGGGCAGCCTGCAGCCTGTCCAGCATTTATCAATACCTATCTGCAGGAAAAACGAGCTCATTAGCAGTGTGTTGTGTGGAAGGTCTGGGAACAGGGAAACTGCATAACAAATGACAACTCACAAATCAGAAAGTAAAACATGCTATAGCAGCACTGGACAAATTTGACATCACAGCAATGTCCCTGCCTACGCCCAGGGAGTAAAGGAGGTCTGCCCTGCGTTTGAAGTTTATTTGAGAGAGTAAACAGTAAGTGCTTCTCTTGCATTTGTCTTGCAGAATTAGCAGTGTGGCTAGAAATTGCTCTTCTGGGAAAAGCTTTACATTTTATGTTCCACATCTTCTTGGGAATTGTTGACACCCCTGTCTAAATCTTATCAGTAGGTTTTACCAGCTATCTCTTTCCTCACTCCAATTAGCATAGAGAAAAAAGATTTGTCTTTTTCTTCAGGGGCTGAACAAGATGAGAGGAGCAGCAGATAATACTGGATGCATCACAGGAATTTTTAAACCTATAGGTGCATGCACTATGCCCTATGGCACAGACTTTGAGTTCCTGGTCTCCACTCTCTGAGGTCTTCTACAACACATAGCCAGGAGGATGGTAAACAGGGTGTGTATTTCAAATAGTGTGAGTGCCCTCTCTAAGTTTTCAACAGAGACTTGCTTACCTCCTTAAAACAAGAGTCAAGCTCTTCATATAAGTACTGGATCAGATCAAAGATTCACCCAGCTCTATTTTGCCTCTAACAGCACTCCCTAGCAGACAAGGACAGGGCTCATCTGAAGTTGTAATTGTAGAAAAGTGTGCAGTGGCACTCCCTCCATCACTTGTCTTCCTAACTCCCAGTCATAAGGTGGCATAAGGACACCCAGAGCTGGAGGCTGGAACCAGACCTGAAGGACTAAGCCTCCATTAATGTATCTAGTTTTTTTTAAACTATTATACTTCCGAAAAACACAGCCCCGAGGGTCACTTCTTCCTCTCCTTTAGCTCATAGGGAGGGGAGGGACAGTCAGACCATGCAGTCACTTCTCTGTGGCTGCTTGGCTGCACCTCTTTCAGAAATTTCTTACGATTGCCAAGGTGACACTTGAGGACAGGGTAAAAACAAACTTCCAACACCACCCAAGCAGTCCTGCAGCCTACAGTAAAGGGAATTGTATCCATTCTTGCAAGTCCTGTGTGGCAGATGGGTATATTAGATGTGAAACCAGTAGTGCTTCAGAACAGGGTTCGATCCATGAAAGACACGACTCCTCACAGACTGGCTCTGCTATGGAAAATAAAGTGGAGTCTTTTGCTAAGAGATTAGAAGGTGCTGAAAACAAGTTTGCTGGTCTGCAAATTAGCTGTGCTGGATATGTTGGCATGTTTAGTATGTTGCTCAAGGAAAATAAAGTGCTACAATACAAGATAGACAAAGTAGATAATGAGGCCAGAAAGAGGATTTCTAAGAATAGTTCTGTGTATCTGAGAAAACTGAAACAGGAATGGGGATGTTTGCTCTGCACAGCGGCTGAGGATCTGTAGTACTGGGAGAGGACATGATGCTAATTTATTTGATTTCTGTCAGCAGAGCACCATGGAAAAAGCAATATATTCTGCAAGATTTGGTTGCCTGGCACAGGGAGCCCTTCCACACCAATGGGAAGTTCCCAGAGATTGGACTATCTCAAAGGCGGCTCAAGACTGCGGAATTCCCTCCCCCATCTGCTCACCACTTCTGCTCCCACAGTGAAATACAGTTTTTTGACCTATCTTCTCTAACAATTTCTCATAAATTGCCACAAAGCTGCCATGGTGCAGCCTCTTACCTTTGGGATGGGGTGAGAATTTCAAGGGGCTGCTCTGATTCATGCATGGATGGAAAGCTCCCACCAAGTGACAAGTGATCCCCAAAGCCTCATTTATGTGCTCTGATGTTTTATTAAACTGCCTCTCCTTCTTGCTGAACACAGCATCTAGTTGTTCATTTCACATATTAATTTCTCATTCCATTCAAGTCAAATATTCACCTTAAACTAGCTCTGAGGTCCTTTTCTGAAAAATTTTCTCTCACAAAAATATTATATCAACCAGCTGGTAACAACCAAAGTAAGCAGAATTCTCAAAATGCGTTTTCTTTTACACTCAATTTAACTCTGATATCAGCCTCCCCATTTTTCCTCAGTGTACTATCTATTGAGTATTTTCAAATTTGAGGTTATTATTCTGACATGAGAGGCACTCTCTTGATATGTACATAAGAGTAAATATGCACAAATTTCTATCCTGAAATCCCTTTTTTTCCCTTCCAGTTTGCTTTTTCTTCTCCTCTCTTCACTGTGATAGTGTGATGGGGAGTTAGTTCAGAAAGCATCTTCAGCATGTCCGGCTCACAAACAAACCCCAGTGAAGCAGCTGTTTAAATTGCCCACATGTTCTCTAATAGAGGCCAGACAAAATGCATGTTTAAGTCTTTCTAAATCGAGGCGTTACAGTTAACACAGGCCACTGTGCAAAGCGTGTTGGAATAGGGACCACTCACCTTTTTTACAGTGCTGAAAGCACTGGGTTCCTAATCCTGATTTGCTTTAATGTTGCATAAACAGAGACCTGTCGGTGCCTGGTGAACAAGAGCAGTTGTGGTGCACACAGCAACTGCTCTACATTTACAGCCCCAATTCAGCTTGTTTAGATACCCACAAGTTGCATGCAAATAGGTTTGTTCCCATTACCCTGCCACATTCTTGTCCTCACCGTCACGAATGCCGCTGCAGTGGATGACAAACAACTCCCCACATAAAAGGCAAGCTAAAGGTCATACTGCTGCTTCATTCTGAAAGCACAGCTACCCCATTTCATCTGCTACAAGAGAGACCACAGTCCTCTTCACAAGGACTCTGAGCTGAATCTGTATTATTTAGATAAAGAGGGTAAGGAGTGGGGGCATCACCTTGCAAATGCCTGGCGTTGCAGATCCATTCCCTGACCCTGCAGGTGCCCATCTAGTGCCAGTGCAGTGGCTCAGAGGCACCAGTGTCAGGCCTGGGGATAGCAGAGAAGTTTTCTAAACTTTAGAAATTCAGGAGAAGGCCATGGACAGAGGATTCAAACTTCAGAAACATCTACTTTGATGTTGCACGCTTTTCCCCTGTCATTCAAACACATGGTTTTTTGTTTAAGGATGATTAATATATTTTTAATGTCTTTCCTAACTGAAGGAAAGCCTGTGGTATATATTAAAAGAGTCTAGAAAAACACCCCGAAAGCTGAGCTGGCATAAGTGGGTAGCCTGTATATGATGTTTATTATGATTTTTCCTTAAGATCCTTGTCTCCTCATTTTTCACTGTTTCTTTTTGCATTTGTCACTGCCCTGTCTGAGGCATCTTGTCTTCACTCCCATATTACTCCAAGTCCCAAGAAAAATTCAACCCAAAACACCCTTTGAGAAAGCTTTAACAAGCACAAATTGAGCCAAGCTCCAGCTAGAGCACTGACTTACTGCCACTGCAGTTCGACTGGCCAAAAAACCCAGGTGCGATAGCGCAGGTTTCAGGGGGTTTGTCAGGTGCCTGGACTAGGATACAACCTGGGCTGTTCACCTGGCCATGGTAGACCCAGAGCTACTGCTTCTGGCAGGGGAAGAGTTTTCCCAGGCAGTCTCAGGCCAGGGCTCCACTCCCACTGCCCCACAGTGCCTCTGCCCCAGCCCTGGGTGAGCACCTGCCTCCCCTGCACCTCCTGTGCCCCAAAATGCAGTGTCAGGGTCTAACCCCGAGTACAGGAGGATACAACAAGTCCCACTGAAGACAGGGGGATTATTCTATCTCTCATGATGACATTTTGGAGTGTTAGCGTGGGTAATTGCAGATGATGGTTGTGCCTGACACAAGGGGAAAAAGCCAGCAGAAGTTTGACAGCAAACACGCAAAGTAAACAGTTCTGGAACTGTATTCACAATGCCTGTTAAACACTAGAACTGGCAGAGGTACCAGGTTTGGCTAAATCCAAGCTCAGGTTTACGGGTCAGATGAAACAGCTGCTTAAATGTCCAGGAAAAATGACTGTTCCACTGGCATGTGGCACAGGATGTAACATTCATCAAAGAAATAAACAGTAGTCCACGAGGTCCTCAAATCCATTCCTATCCGTTTCACTTTGCAGATAAGACAAAAAACCTCATTATATTTTACTTTCCTAAGTTTTATGGCTCTGACATATACTCAGAATGACTGCCTTTGCTGCTGTTAACTACCTGCCAGCACTCTCATTAAGGTTCATTTAGGAATAATCTATTGCCAAAAAGGAAAGGTCCCAGTTTCAAGGATCGATTATTTAAATCACAGCATGCCATCCTGCAGCAACAGGAAGACAGTCAGTCCCCCCACCAGCACCTTTCAGAGCTGCTCAGTGGGGGAACAGGCAGCCCATGGGAAGGTGTATTGAATTTCCAGATGGGAAAGTAATGGCAGAAAACTCAGGTCACCACAAACCTGGACAAGTGCAAAAGAACAATATTTCACTCCAGCATGAAGAACTGCATATAAAGAATATACAATCTGCACTCTCCCTTAGAAACTATCCAGATGGATGGATGGTAAGAATATTTAGCAACACATACGCCATGCAATATTATTTGCATATATTCTTCCTCGCACTTATAAAATAGAGATACAAAAAATATAGTCTTGAAAAAGATACAAACATAGGCAGAATACAAAGCACAAGACTACTCTAAACTACAGACAGTAATACACATACTCATTTTTCTTCCCTTTGATTTTAAAAACTTCTCTAGAAACTTAAATGTATGCTTCAACGAAAATTTAACAAACACTATCATTTATATTATTATCCAAGTACCTTTGATGGTTCACTTAAAATATTTCTTGTCTAGTTTACTTTTCAAAATGCATTGAAGTGTAAACATTTTGGGGAAAAAAACCAAAAACCAAAAAACAAAAAAACATCCAAAACACTAATAGAATAAGAGGGGGAAAAAAATCAAGTCATCTTGACTGACACACAAAAAGTAGACTTTGTTAATGCTATATTCATTACCTTAGAAAACATTTTACAGGAAGTGTAGTAAATCCACCACAGATGTGATAAAGATTAAAACCTCTTTTAAAGCAAATCTACCCATTTAAAATAACCCAAAAAGCCTGTGCAACATTTCTCAGCAATCTCCAAATAAATAGCTGACAAAACAAACTCAATATTAAACTGAAGCATTTAATAAATTCTACGCAAATACAGTCTGTAAATCAGGATGAAAATCACAAAATCCCCATTTTTCCCTTCATCTCCCAGAGATATTAAAAAGCACTTAGAAGCTGATTTGAAATGGCAGCTCATTTGCTCTAGCACTGTGCTACCTACCACAACTACACACAAAATAACTTGCATTGCAATATGCTGCAAGAAGAATATAAGCACTTCATTTAACTTACAGCACTGGTTAAAATTAAAAACATAAAAATAAAACTTTGAAATACAAGTATCTAAATTGAGAGTACATTATTTGACATATTTAATTGAGGAACTGCTACTATTTTATCCATAATTCATTTTGGTTTCTTTAATAGGCCATCTTTAGATGAGCCTGGATTAAATATTTGCATTAATCATACCTGTAAATGCTCCACCTGAGCATCTCAAATGGCTTGCAAGATTCTGATTCCTACATGCATATTAAATCAGCATTAACATTGTTTCCTAAGGAATATCTAACAGTGCAGGAGAGTTAAATGAGAGTTTAAAAACAAAGAATTAAACTGTCTACTTCATTGTGGTACCATGTTGCATTTCATTCTCCTCTGATGAATGTCCCCATCCTGCAGTTTATAAACGGGATTTCTACCATTCTCCTGTACATTTAACCAGCATTTTAAAGTAGTTGAATTAAAAGAAATATTTAGATTGACAACAGACAGTCAGAAGAAAACATGCAGATATATTTTGCTATTGCTTTGTAAGATATGGTAAAACCTGGTCATTGCACACTACTCCCACACATGACAGCTATAAGAGAATACAAAAAAAGTTGAAATGGTGCAGATGAAGAGGAAAAACAGCCTTGGGACCTAAATCTGCAAACATTTGTTCCCATGATTAACTACTATGCCACGAGGAATTTCATTTGAATAATTAAGAGTACTCAAAGTACCAAAGTTAAATACCTAAGTAAGTATTTACAGGCTTGGACTTTGATATGACCCAAAGAAGCAGCAGAGAAACTCCATCCCTATTTTTCTTTGTCCTCAGCTGAGCTAATTCCCATCACTAACAGGAAGGATTTGCTTAGGAAAAAGACCAGTCATCAGGTGGCAGCTTTCCCTGGGTACACAGCATTTTAATTCAGATTTTTAATTTGAAGAAAAAGTTATCTCTCTCCCAACAAAAGCAAAATAAAGAGAACATGTGGGCAGATGGCAGCCCATAAAACAACTATATATAATGTTAAATATTTGCTTATCTTCTTACGTTAGCTTGGCAAGAATTAAAGTTGCTACTCATGACTACTGCTGACATTCCAAGTTCATGCCAAGAAATGTATTTACTACCACACACTGCCATCTTTTATATAACATAACACGTGTGTGTGTTTATATGCATATACATATATGCATACACAGTCAAAAAGAGCTGTGCCATAAATAATAAATCCAGGGGAAGTAATATTGAACCCACACACACCAAACTTGCTAATAAACATATGCAGTGTATAGACAAAACCTATGCTTGACTTTCATCATGATGTAATTGGTATTTCAGATCAAACTGAGAAAATTATTTATGCCAGCCAAATTACCATGAAGTAGGCTAATCTGGCCAAAACATTCAATTTCTCACTTTCTTTCTGCAATAAAAATAGTATTGAAAAATTTGAATTATGTAAATAAGGTAGGAATAACTACAGTGTTAAAAATATAACTCAGTTCCAATAGAACAGGAATGCACAAAATATGAACCCTGCTTCTTAGGCTAATTCTCTTCTGACAAAAAGGAGTGCACACATAAGGAAATGTCAAAAAGAGACAAGTGCTCCAAATACAGCACAGCGTGTTACAAGGGAAAAGTAACTTTTTTTTTTTTTTTTAAATGAAGCAATGCAGTAAGTATAATCTTAAATGCTTAAGAAATTTTCCCCATGGATGACATACATAATTTGATATATGTATTTCCTTCTACATTTCCCCTGAATTCCTGCATTTGAATTGTCAGTTGTAATACGCTATTTCTCAACAGGAGCTTGAACAGACATCAGATCTTTCACTCGTCTGTGACTGTGCTATTTTCTCACAGAAATAACCAAGAACCAAACATGCTTCCAACAAATTCCCTTATGTCCCACGGCTCCAGAAGAACAAGGCACCAGCCTAAGCGGAGCCCACAGTACAAACTCGGGCAGAGCCCAGTCCCTGGGCTAGGGGTTTATTGTGATTGATTTGCATGCTCTTTGCTCAGGAAGTGGGACTGGTCAGCACTGAGCTCAAGACCCATGATTCACCTCTCACTTCTACATCAGGGCTTGAGGATACTGTGTATCCAAACGCCTGTCAGTGTGCTTGTTGGTACCAGATGTCCTGGCACTTGCTCTATTCCATGTAAAAGGGCATCTCCCTGTGTAAAGGGGTTCTTCTACTGAAACACACTCTGGAGTTGCTGGGGACACTTGATACAGTTTAGAGAAGCTAAAACAAGACCCAAAGCAGCTATGAGCAGAGACTCCCATGTCTACACCATTTGTGCACACAATTGTTGACTTGATTCTCCCAAGTCAAGTGCAGCTCACCTGTAACCGAGCCAGGAGCCCTGCAAGAGCTGCAGTGACTCTTAAGGGTTCACATCATGGCAACTGGTAGGAAGATGAGTGTGCTCTTCACGTCACAAATTTCTCTGGCCGATATCAAACATTTGTATAGTCCAAAACCACATCAATTATACAAATTAATTTAAAGTTCACCATAAAAACAAAATCAAATCCTTTGGGTCAACACACAAAATTGAGCAGAGTGCACCCTCAGGATTTCCTGTACTGAGATAGAACAAAATGCCCATAAAATGTAGCCAGCTGGTAATAACATCAGGGCAAGGAAGCCTCCATGGATTGCTTAGAAGCACAAGTACATTTCAATTTAAAAATGCTTAAGCAAACTGCATAAAATGAGTGCAAATCAGGTTTCAGTAATTTACCTTCTAAATAAGAAAAAATACTTACAGGGAGACTCAAATACACAGTTTTAGAATTTGTTTGCATAAGAAAGGTACATCCTAAATTTTGTAATATACAGTGTTGATAGTATATCTCACAGCCTGCTACTATAAGTGTTTGTTTAATCAGCAGAAACAGAGGCCTTGATGTAGACAATTCTGAGGAAACATAGCTCCCTTTTCCTTCTGTGGGAGCCATGCAAAGCTCAGTGCTCCCTAAGAGGTATCCAAGGATGCTCCTTGGCCTGCTGGGAGCTGGTGGTTCTTGTTATGGCACAGTTGTCCTTGCTGCACACCACGTTTTCTTCTTCATGTGAAGGTCTCAGGAGTTTAATTCAATTTGGAAAATCATAACTGCTATTTTAATAATACACTGACATCAGAACTAGATGAGCAAACTACTGGTTCCTGTCTGCCTTTCCAGATACAAGCTAGTTACAATTTCAGAAACAAAATGGATACTACCCACAAAACTCTCGTTTTGTCACAAAACATAAGAGAAGTGGAGCACTCAGTAACTTCTGTAGTAGGAATTCCAAAAAATCAGTATTTCAAGATAGAGTTCATAACAGGCATCCATCTATCTAATAAGAAAAATCCACTGTGGATTTTTTTTTTTTTTAATTCAAAGTAATCTATCAGCTCCTGAGAGTTATTAGGATTGCATTTTGTAATTTACCTCTGGCATAAAGTGTCCCAGGAGGTAGCAGGGTGGCAGAGGGGCTGAAGAGCAGTGACCCTGTCTAGGGGCACAGAGGAGGCAGCAGGAGCAGCTGACCCAGTCACCTCCCTCTAGACTCAGCTACTTGAAAGGAGGTTGTCACTGAGTCTCTTCTCCCAAGTAACAAGCAACAGGACAAGAGGAAAAGGCCTCAAGTTGCCCCAGGGGATGTTTTATCGCCTAATTCGGTATTAGAGAAAATTTCCTCACCCAAAGGCTTGTCAAGCATTGGAAAAGGTTGCCCAGGGCAGTGCTGGAGTCACTGTCCCTGGAGGGATTTAAAAGACACATAGGTGTGGCACTGAGGGACATGGTCTAGTGGTGGACTGGGCAGTACTGGGTTAATAGCTGGACTTCATGATCTTACAAGTTTATTTCAACCTAAATGGTTCTATGATACACAGAGCATGGTGCCATATGACCTGGAATATCCCTTTGGCCAGTTGGGGGAGCTGTGTTTCCTCCTGGCTTCTTGTGCCCCCGCAGTCCCCTCACTGTCACGGCATGAGAAACTGAGAACTCCTTGATTGCTATAAACACTACTCAGAAACTAAAACCAACATTGCTCTTACCCTAAATCCAAATCACAGCACTGTACCAGTACTACTAGGAAGAAAATTGACTCTATCCCAGCTGAAACGTGGACAACAGGAAACCCTACCCATCCAGAGATGATTTCTTCTCTGCACTGTATCTGCCAGTAATGGGTACCAGAGCGGCAGGAGGAGACGTGTGAGAGCTATAGAAGCAGCTATGGAGCAATCTTCTTGTAAGAACAAATCCTTCTGAACCCTTAGCCTGGGATCTGAACATCTGCATTTACATGTGTTCCGAGTTTTTAAGAGCATTTGGCTATATTTTAATATATGTAATAATTGAATTGTAATAGCTGTCTATGAGATGAGCTTTTTGTACAAATAAGTTTCAGACAAGATGTGATCATTTGGGGGACTTAATTAACAACAACCTGGAAATTCTTACTTGAAAACTGATCAAGTTACTGAGTGTGCAGGTGACTGTCACCAGTGAGGTTGCTTAAGAGTCACCAAAATCATTCATGAAACTTAAAAAAAAAGAAGAAACTGCCCCTCCTCAGTTTCAAGCTGATGAAGGACACATGTGAGTGTGCCCTTAAACAAATAAACAAAACAAAAACAAAATGAAAAAAAGGTTCCTGATTAAATAATGAGCTATTGCCTGGAACAGCAAAAACACATAAACAAATACAGTGAGCTAAAATGAGGAGAGAAAACTGTTTCAGTAAAGACTAGGATCCTCTCCAGAGCACGAGCTGCAAGCAGTAAGCCGAGCCCACGTCATCAGTATGGTTGGCACCAGTTACTTCTGAGACCATGAGTTTACCAAAATGTGCTGACTTTTTTTTAGCACTGACCCAAGTTTCTGCCATCTCCTGGAGCACATTCCTCTTTTCTCTTTTTTTGTTGGGTTTGTTTGGGGATTCTTTTAAAGTAGCAGCTCAAAGAGTTGAACGGGTTGATATGGTGATGGCATTACATTTTGATCTTTTGCTTTGAAAAAAAGATGCACACCCAACTATCAACATAAAGTGAACTTTGTTTAACACTACTTTCCCTTGCCTTTTACCCTGTGTAGTCACACAGAACAGAGCCAACAGGATACAAAATGTTACCCAACCAGAACTAACATTTGAGACTCATGTTGCCTCTTCTTGTTTCTGAAGTCTTTTTATAAATGTCCTTTTTACCTTGGCCCGCTTTGTAATATTTAAGTAATTTACAAAAGAATAACAAACTCCCATCTAACTCACACTGTCAGAACAGGGAACTCATTTTTCCAGGATAGCTTCCCTTCCTCCCTGTCAAAGGACAACAGGCTATGGCAGGTCCCAAAGCAGGTGACTGATTTACAGAAATGTTATGTGCAATTGGTAAACCCTTCTCTGTTAAGCAAGAATAGCTGCAGCTATAGCAAAGGTAGAAGTATTGTATGCAGTATTTCTTTAAAAGGCATAGTTACAATACCAGTGAGCAACTAGGAGCTTCCACACCACATGTATTTTAACATTGTCCAACCAGAAGTATGTCAATGTATATATTATTCATAAGGATTCCAAACTTTAAGATCTCTCTAGCTGGGAAAACAAACAACATTCCCCCTGTTTCCCACAAAGCTTCCCATTTCCTATTCCTGCCATGCAATAAAAGTGCTTGCAAAAGTTTTTGGACAGTCTCCTATCTTTTCTCCTGTTTGAGGAGAAAAATAAATGTTCCTCAGATTCCTTATAACAGAGAGAGGTTTAAAATAGTTTCTAAAAGATTTTATAGCATCTTAAAATATTTTCTTTTATCTTTTATATTTTTCTTACAGTGTCTGAAGATTATGGGCTGAGTTTAAAAAACCCTTGGGTGCTACTTTTGGAGTTGAGAGTATGCATATGGTGCACACATTTCCAGCTAAGTGATGACTTCCATGAGACGTAGTACTACATGTGGGTGGGATGCTGGCAAGTAACAGATTTTAATGTACAATTCAAATAAGGGTATGAAAATCCAAGTTCTGCAATAAAAGAAACATGTCAAAATTCAATGGGAGAAATTTAAAGTTATTTATTCTCTGCCTTCAAAAGAGCTGGGAATTTCAGTTCTGTCCTGAGGCTGCACAGAATGGCTACATGGAAAATCTGTCTCCAACCAAATCTGCCCGGGACTGCAGGCATTAGGCTGATTTTGTGATGTCATGTAGTGTATTGTTTCACAGAAAATATGGAATTGATTGCATTTTGCTAAGTGAAGTGGAAACAAAAAGATTTCTCATGCTCAGATGTAATCACTTCAAAACTAGGGCTAATGCATCTTTCTGCCCTCAACAGAAACCTCTACACCTATAAGTGACTTCAGCAGCCTTGAAGGAGGTGTGCTGTTATCATGATGTTGGGCAGTAGCCATGGCCACAGGAGGATGAAGACAGTGTGGGCTTTCAAACTGGAGACGCAACACTACAAAAATTCTTTGCCCAAGGCAGTAGCATAATTAGGGATGGCTCTGATCATTAGTGCTGGAGAAGCAGTTATATTGTTTAGCAATTTATCCAGTACAAGCAATATGCTCAGCTCTGTACAGTACATAGTTCACATTTATTTCCTTCCCCAAGGAAAGTATAGATTGACCACACCACGAAATGCGCTGTGACTGGGACATTGTGTCCCAAATATGTCATAAAATGCTCTGTTCTCTGTTGTGTAGACACTCGTACTGAATTGTGTTACAGTTCTACATTAATATAATATTTTCAGGTTTTTAAGAGTACTAACAGCATAGGACATAACAGATAATCACCAGGTTCTTAAAAGCGTAGCAGCAAATTTGTACAGATCTGATTGATTTACCAACAAAAGTCTTAAAGGAAGTAGTTTTTATAAAGTAGTTTATTATAAAGGCAGTTCCTGAAGAAAGAAAAAGTAGATGTTTGTTTACTGCAAAAATGAGAAGATGCTCTCGCAAATGGAGGGGGTGGGTAGTGACAGCACATGGCATATGAATATAAGTGGAAGAAGGATGAAAAATTTGGGGGATGTGGTATCATGAAAGAGCAAGAGGTTATGTAAAACTAATGAGACATGCAGAGCCCTAAAACCTCATGCTATTACCTAGGGATCAAATCTCACTAACATTCCATGCAATTTAAGAAAATAATTTTTTCTCATCAGATCTAAGACATACAGTATAGTAGGCAAATAGTGTCTCCTTTTTTTCAAGCTTGGCACATCATCAAAGTCACCCATGAAGTCAAAGAAAAGCACCTCCACCCTAAACTGAGGCTTCTACATGGGGAAAGAAAACATGTTCCCTTCACTGGTTATTTCTACCAAAGAAAGCAGAAAGTAGGTGGGAGACACACAGAACCATCAGCTCTTCCCATTCTGCCTTAATTAAGCTGGAATCCAGCCAGGACATTACTTTTGCAACAACGCCGCTGAAACCTGAGGCGATCCAGTCCAACCCCTTCCCAAAGATGGTACCTTTGGAAGTCCACCACTTCCTCCAGCTCTCTTTCCCCCTGACTCAAAAGGGCTGTGCCTCCCAGTAGCCCAACGGGCCAGGCTTTTGGTGGCTTTCCAGCCAACGGTGGAGGCCTGGCCCTGGCCCTCGCCCTCGCCTGCGAGCCGGCAACTCCCAGGCCAACGGGGAATGGCTGCAGACTTGAAAGACACGCTGCTTAAAAGGCTCTCTCATGTTTCAGCTGACCATGTGTTTTCTCTTAGTACCCTGTGAGTTCAAATACCTCTGTATAACAGAAGTCAGACTGAAAAGGCATTGTGCATAAAATAATTCTTATCCACGTTGCTACGAGCCTTTGTGCTTCTCAAAAGCATACACAAGTAGGCAGGGTCCTATTCACACTACTGGGTCCACAGATTGCATCTTGTTCAAATTCAGTGATGAAAAAAAAGGGTTGTAAAGGTTTTCTTTTAAACCTGATCTGTAGCAGTACAGAAATATTTAACAACATCTACATCATTCATAGGTAACTATCTTTTGAGAAAGACCAGATTTCTCTTTCTTCCCACGTAACATTGCTAACTCAAGTGTGTGTCAACAGCAAGATCAGGCTCAAGGGAATGACAGAGTTTGCAACAACATCCTACCAGGTCCTAAAGCCAATCCCAAATCACAGCTGGTTTGTTTAAAAAAAAAAAAAAAAAAAAAAAAAAAAAAGTTGTAGTTCTGAAGTACTTAAGTAATATTGAAGGATGTAACTCTACCAGTAGTTCTGATTACCAAGAAATCAGAAATATGCCAACAAGAAGAATATTTGTTATCTCTGATTTTTATTACTTATTTATTGGTACTGGTTTTACAGTTTTTTCAATGCACTCAGAACGCCAGTAAATGAATAATCTCAGAAGTAAAACTTCCACACAGAGTGAGTAGTCACTGTAGCAAAATAAGGTGGTATTGATTCAACTCAGAAACTGGGACTTCTTGAGGACAACAGCATAAGAAAGAATTTTGATTAAATTGAGAGGCTCATATGCTACTATGCTTTCTACCAAGTTAGTCATTTTCCACAAGCAACGTTTCTGCAGCACTCCTCAAAGTCTTTGCTTTTATACTGCAAATTCTGGCACTTTCTCATAGGCATCATTTAGGACAATGTGATGGACTCTGCATATTGGATTTCATCATCTACTTACCCAGCTTAGCCAGGAAGCAGCTGAGAGGTGTCTTCATTGATGATTTTAGGTACTAACACATGGAAAATGGTAATCTTTTGGTGGTGACTTCCCAGCCTTGCAGATGCATAGTCTAAAATGACTGGCAGATGTACAGACAGACACACACCTTCCCCAGGCACCCTCAGATGGAGGTGGTGTTGCAGGTTTGCTTTCAAGACTCAGGAGAGCCTTTCAGTGCAGAGCCTCACAGTACAGCACTGTCCCTGATCCACAGCAGTCACATCCTTCCCCTTGCAGCCCCAGCACGCCTTTAACACTCCCATGTACTCTCTTTTTTCTATTAAAAACATAACATAATATGAACAGGGTTCCTGGCAGTGCCCACAGACTTCACACTCCTGGAGACCCCACTTAGATTAATGTCAGGCATTAGGGATTTAGCTGGTCAACCATGCAGGTCTGAAATAACTTCTCTCCTGCCTCCCTCCTGCTTAATAACCAATGTCCAAAAGCCAGAGAGGTCAGAGTTGTGTTCTGAGGTAGCACAAATAATCTTTTCTTAGATTACCAGGAATCCTTTCCCCAAACCCGGTCAGTAGGGCTGGGGAAGCTTCATCTTCTGCACCACGGGGCACTCAGCTGCTGCACCCACCTGAGCAAAAGACAATGCAGCAGCTCCCAGCCACCAAAGTCTAGCAGGGCAGCACTGGGAGGTTCCTTCTCTCTACCTGCAGCTTAATTTCTCACTTTCTCCTAATCAGCCTTAGTAAAGCACCTCACTGCTACAATCATATTCGGAGTACTGACCCCATTCCCTGGGCTGTGCTGTGGACTTCTCTTAACAGTCTGAGAAACGCCATCTGCATGACCTGATGCTCTCCTAGGGGTTTTTGGAAACTCTAAATGCTTGTAAAACCCACATTAACATACTGCATCCCATTGTGCTGAAAGTTGTTATCATTAAAGAAAATTCCAGTGCCATGAGAGCATTTACAATAATCATTTCTATGTCAGAACAGTGTTTCACAAAAGAGTTTTTCATTTGATAAAAATCAACCTCCTTACTTTGTTAAGTAAGATGTTCCCAAGCAAAGGCAAGTCTAATTCAAGAACAGCAAATAGGACTAGAGCTTGTATGGCTTGTGTGTGAGCCAGAAATAACTAGTTATAAGACGGTTATTAATGTATACCTTTACCACTCTGACTCAGCCTTCTGTGCATTTCTTTTCCTTTTCCTCCACTTTATACCATCCATCCTCTCTGTTCACACGGAAACCTGAGACTGGCAGCCTTTAAGAAGCACGTTAGCTGGAAGAGTTAGAGGTATATTCCAGATCTCACGTATTA
Source organism: Empidonax traillii (assembly GCF_003031625.1). Taxonomy (NCBI): domain Eukaryota; kingdom Metazoa; phylum Chordata; class Aves; order Passeriformes; family Tyrannidae; genus Empidonax; species Empidonax traillii. The sequence goes on along the minus strand of NW_020955348.1, from coordinate 1,820,443 downwards.
AATTCCTTCAGCCTGCTGACCTCTTCTATTCCCAGGGAAAACGCAGGCTGCATCACTGGGCAGGACTTCAAAACGATTAGGGACAGGGATCAGACACCACTGGACTAAGTGTCTAATTTCTTTCCTTTCTTAAGGAAAGAAAATCTACAAGACACGCTTCAGTTCTCACTCACAGTTTTTCTGGAGCACAACATGTTCTGTGTTGCTATGGGTTATGAACACGTGTTAGGGAAATTAAATAAGCACCTAATCCAAGCACCACTCAGTTAATTAATACTGTGCTGTTAACAGGGCTATAACTGCATGTGTTTCATGAGAATTAACAAGATTTGTTTGCATTAACATGCTCTTACATCTCCCAGGTGACACCAGGGACCTCTGCAACAGAGATTTATGCTCTGCTCTGGCCACTGTCACCAGAGGGGCTGGTCAGGGATTCTGGCACTGGGGCACAGGGGCCCATCACCCCCAGTACCCGCTGAAGAAGGGCACAGCTTGTGCCCTCCTGCTGAATCCGACTGCACTGCACATCGGGAATTACTGATGGCTTGGTGCAGGGAGAGGGGAGATGACCCTCTGGTCTCCTAATTAAATGGACTAGAACTGAACTTGCAACAAAAATAAACACAGCAAGTACACAAATCAGCAACACTTGCGTGACTTTATGAAGACAAAAATCAAATTACTTCAAGATGATCTTTACAATTACGTTAGCAAGTTCAACAGAGCATCGAAGTTGACAGCTGTAGCTCTCTGTGGTGAGGAGCCGCAGAAGGCGGTGACAGAGCTTCTCTGGGCTTCAGCAGTGGCGGGGCTGAGACCCTCTTCCCTCCCATTCCTCAGCCATTACTCACACCAGTGCCACGAAGATTTTCATTACAGAGTATTGGGAAGAAACTCAGGATAGAAGTGGCAGATCCGCTTTGGATCTGTCACTGGTTAGGTGAGACTTCTGCTACTTTCAGTTCACAATCTCCTCCATTTGCTCCTCTTCAGGGGTTTCTCTCACCAGCTTTGCAAACTCCTACTACGGCTAGAGAGGAGATATCCTGCAGAGCTGTCTGCTCACTGCTGACTTAGTAAGGCCTCGGGGTGCTGACAGTACAACTGTGGGCATAACTGCAGTAATAGATGAGGTTTGCTTTCTGTCTGTCTACATGGCTATTTATTATTAAAATAAAGATTCTTGTTTGCTTTTATAAATTTCAACTGCAACAGTACTTTGAATTGAATCATTTACATCCAAACACTGGATTTGCCTCCATTATTAAGAGTTAAATTTATCAATTTCCAGGAACAAGTAGGACCCACAGCAATTCACAGATGAACACCACACCAAATACAAGGTTTATGGCCTTGAAAGGTCAGAACCATGTGTTTGATGTGGACTACACAAGGTTTAGCCAAATGATACAGGCCAAGTTATGGGGCAGATTTCTGTAGATCTAAGATGAGGTCCACATATTCCACTCATTTGCTCATTTGCAAACATCTGTAGCAGAACACAGTGATCTTCCACTTAAAAAAAAGACAACACATAAATGGAGTCAGTTCCATTTGTTTTCCATATATGGGAAGAACTGTCTCTAAACAAATTTAATTCTTGACTCCAAGTGTAATTGAAGATGCTTTTCAGATAAGAAGTGGTAAAATAAAATCGCAAGAGATCACAGAAAATGATGTTGTTATTCCCTTCCTGCAGCATTCATCTAATTTTATGTTTCGCATTGGGGCAGTTTGGCCTTCTCTAAGACCAGAAAGACAGCAGACAAACAGCAGTTGAGCAGTGGTTAGAGTGCACTCATGTAACCCAGCAATCATAATTCAAGGGAGAAAATGATTTCCTGTCAGAAATATAGACTGAAACTGCCAAGAAAATCTCTCCAAAGCTACAAACTTATCACCATTCACCCATTAGACTTGTGATGAAGAGAAAAATCAAAATTGCACCACTTAGTAAACCATGGATGGAATACCACACAGAGAGGAAGAAAAGAAGACATAGCCATGAAGTCAGATTGAGTTCTACTAAATACTTGAAATCACATTTCTAAAAAAATAAGAGTAGGTAAAAATACAGTTGCATTTACAGCTGTAACATTTTTTCCATAAAACTGGCAAGATTTTACATGAGCTGCAAAGCCATGTCTTAACAACCTTGTGGATTCACTCGTCTCTCCATCCTTGGTGCCAGAACATTCATGTGTGATGAGGGGTTGGGTTGGCTTTAGGACACCGTGCATACGATGTGCAGCTGAGGGGAACACCAACCTGGGAGCGAGTGCCTGGGTGACCATTCAAACCTCCCCAGCTGCAGCCCAGCTTTCATCATTTTAATACCAGAATTACAGTCTTTTCAAAGGGAAAGAACCAAGCACGCAAAGTTTGAGTGGTGACATCCCCTGAGCTTTTTCAGAAGCATTTGCCCAGTGACAGCAAATTTCTCTCCCTGGTATGGGGTGTTCTGCTCCTTTGGTACCAACAGTAGGAAGAAGGAGAAAAGCCTTCACAGTGTGATTTCCTGCTTAAACTGCTCATAACCTGTAAACTTCTCTGTCTATTTTAATCTATTTTGTTCTATTGTGTTTTTCTTTTTACAGTTTCATCTGCTGAGCCCAAAGGAGATCCAAGTTATAACTAGATGGCTGGTTCGCAGCCACATTATCTCATGTAGCATCAAAGATTTTCAGATGTGAAGCCTTTGCCCATTTTTTTCACACTGGTGTCTATAGCAGATAAAGCATCATCACTAATGCATTATCCAACATATTATTTCAACCTCCCAGTGGAAAACAGACCGGAAATTCAATTATCTACTGCCACAAGTCACTTTGTTACACCATGAAAACAAAACACAAAGCAGATTGATTTTTTTTTTTATAGAGCTCCAGAGCACAAAACTTATCAAGAAATGAGAAACACAGTAAGAGCTGAATCTAACTATAAATTCTGACATGTATCCCCTAATAATGATTAATGACCAAGAAAAAGAAAAGAGAGGCTGCACTCATAAATGCCAACCTGAAGTGATATTAAGACATACAGCTATTTTAAATATTTTCCCTTCTAATTACCTGTTTCTTACCACTGTAAAATATTCAACATACAAAACCCGATTGGCTCTTTTGCCCGTCTCAAAAGCAGCAGGCAGTCAAATAAGCTCTGAAAAGCTAATTCAAATGCCACAAGTGAAACAGCATTGCTGTTCCTTCCATAGAAAATCCAAATAAAGCTCATTTACTTCTCTAGTGAGTACAAGACAAAGGTATTAACACCACAGTAGAGTTTTTCTATAGCAATATATGAACAAGGAGACTGAAAGCTCAAACCTGCAGTCACTACAACAGCCACCATTATATTTACTTACATTTCAGTGGGAGTACAACTCATTTGACTCAAGGAGAGGCTGTGGCCTCACTAACTCAGCTTGTTGACCATTTCAAGAGTGATCCCCAAAAGAGAGAGCTCAAGAGTGCACTAATAAATAGCATTCAGGATATGTTACTTTGCTCACTTCTTTTCAAGGACCAAAATTACTTTTTCTGAGCATAACTGGCTCACTTTAAGACAGCTTTAACAGCTAAGGGATGGCCACTCACATCCTGCATGACCCAAGTTTCACCATTCGAGTGCAAAAAATGTAAATTTAATCATTTCCCTGTTTCGCTGACAGGTGTAAAGGAGAGTGAGTGAATGCCAGAGAGCACCTTTGGGCAGAGCTATGCCTGCAGCACTGCAGGCTGTTCGCTGGGGCTCCAGGGCTCCACATAATAGTGGGTGCTATATCAGCGGGTGACTAAAAGCTTGTGGTACAAAACATACCAGTGTTATTACATGACACCAGCATGATGCCCCACTCTGCACATCCCTGCTCAACTCATCCTGAGTGTGTGTTGCTGAACCTTTGCCCTCCCAGCCCAGCTCTCAGAGAAGGACGATGGCTCTGGGGAAGAGCAGGAGGACAGTGTGGTTGGAGGGGCTGTGGCTCTCCTCCTGCTCACCAGGACAACTGCTTACACAAACCGAAGCCATGAGCACACAATTTCAGGGGCTGCTTAGGGTTTTTTAGAGGTGGGTGAAGCAGAGTTTGGGTCCAACCAGGGGTCTCAGAAAGGCCATATCTGTCATAAAGCAGGTGCCTAGTGACAGAAAGCAACCCCATCCCTAAATGCCATTGATACAAAAGTTTAATAGCATGCTGATATTTGGGCAAATCAAGGTGCCCTCTTTGCTGTCCATTATCACACAAGATGGAAATAGCATCATTTGTCACTGGTTCCATGCCACGTAGCACATCTGGAACCAGGGTGTTGGCGGTGTTTGTGTTATGCTCTCAGCAGGAGACGATCTGCTGGTAGATATCATGTCAGCACTGCTGGAGATGAAAACATCCAAAATAGTGTCCATGACTGGCAACTTTTATTTTGCAACATATGTCAAACTCCTGTCTGTGACGTGGCACGACTAGCTATCGTATGATGTAAGGGTAACAGCACATATTTTAACATACAATGCAATTGTCTGGGAGAAGTTAATTTGATGCCCCACTGTGAGGTGCATTTCATGACAACCAAGCCCTGAATAGTGCTCAAGTTCTGGAAATTGAACTGAAAGGGCTTCTCACAGGGCAGGAGGCACTGGGCAGAAACCTCCAGAAGCAAACTGTAAATGGAAAGCCTTTAAGCAAACACAAATATTAACTGAACTGGACGCAGAATTACTAGCTTGGGTTGGGCCTCCTCAGGATAATGGAGCAAGTCCCTCAGAAATGCCTCTATATGTTCAGAGCCTGCACTAAAGCGGATTAGCCACGTTGTCATCTTATGTGAATACCAGTGTTTGCTTGGGAAAATGAATTAAGACCACACCAAAATTACTCCAGTGAAGAGTTCTCAATAGCACCCTTAACCTCAGGGATGCTGTTATAACAGCAAAAGGAACCAGCAAAGTACAGACTGGTTTACCAACACTGTTTTACTGCAAAAACACAGTTTATGAAAGGGAAACACACCAAGGAAATACTTCAATCAGACTCCAATTTGGTCAGCACAAGGAAAGAAAGTCCTTCTTCATCCCCTCCAACATGGAGCTTAGGAAGAAATCACATGTGATGTGAGTCATCATCTCATTCAGACATTAATTCAGTTTATCCTTGCTGGAAGGATGATCTAACCTTTACCTTTTCCAGACTTTCTCAATGGGGAATCCAGGCACAGGGGTAGAGAGGAGCTCAGTGGCAGAGGTGAAAAGAGGAAGGAAAAACATACACAAACACACAGAAAAGTGATAATTCTGGAGCTTTCCGCCAGGAAGCCATGTGCCACTGCACAGCAACAAAAATAACCCAGGGGTTCCCTCTCTGCTCCGGCTCCCTGTGAGGAGCCACTTTAAAGCTTTTAGAACATTTGCAGAGTTTGAGAGAAATGGTTTTTGTTTAACTTCAGCTACTTCAGAAATGCCTGGGGCCTGAAGAAACATATTTTTGGATTGCTCTTAAAGAACAAGCTGAACTTTGAAGTTTGGGGAATTTTTTTCAGATCAAATGTTAAATTAATAAACACCAACATGACAAATCGGTCTGAGTACTGGGGGAAAAAATTAACAATCACTAAAAAATCTTCTTGGATTAATTAATTGTTACTTACTCTAATATGCTGATGGGTTTGGTACTTCAAGTCCTATAAGCCACACTGTGTAATGGGTTTTGTGTCCTAATTAAGCACTTTTGATATTACTGCATATTTGTCCTTACAATATAAAAGGTATATCATCACGAACATCAGTTTGGGTAATAATGAGATCATAACTAGTTTACTTACAGATAGTTTAAGAAACATACACAAATTCAAAGCAGCTGGAACCTAAATGACTTCTTTGTACACAGCTTATTTATAACAGAAGTTTCATCAATGCCACTGAATTTGCTCTGCACTTTCTTGTTAATTGAGGTGCTCGACTAAAGTGTCCCACAAGACTTATTTACTCTTCACTGTATTGCAAGAAATAGCTGGATAAGGAAACCTGGAGTCCATGGGAAGTCATGGGTCAGTCAGCTGCAAGCCACACACAGACTATTAATTACAGCTACGTGGTTGCAGAATCCTCTGCTAACACTGTCCAAACAGGAACAGTGTCATGCCACTATTGCCACATCCACATTTTTGTATTCTCACCTCAATTTTCCTCACCCTATTTTAGGAAGAAAATCCATGATTCATTCTTAATAGGTGCTCTATTAAGTAATTAAAAAGCAATAATGTAAAAAAACCTCCTTAAATAAATACTGGTAAACAACAGTTTGCTCACCCCTATAGTTCCTTACCACTCCAGTGAACTATAGAGAGGTATATTCAATATACTTTTCTGTAGATTTCAGGGACATTTTTTCAGGAATCTGAGAACTGTAATGCTTCAGCAGTCCAGAGTGTACCTATGAAGGACCACTGTAACAAGTTTGCTTCTCCCAAGATATCATATTTATTAAAAAAACAAACAAAACTCAAAAACCTCACATCCTCCAGATTCTAGTCTATTCTCATTAACACAATCCAGGTTAATTGTACCAGGACATTTCTACCATGGAATAGAGCTGAAAGAGGAGAATTCCTACCAGTTATATCCCCAGGGATTACTACACCAGAATCACCTCCCTGGAAAACGTGGTCCCTGTGGAGGGCCAGGTCCTCAGCTTGCACTGATGGACAGGGTGCTTTGATTAACACCACAAGCTCCTGACCCAGAACATCAGCGCCCTGAGGAGGATTCCAGCAAACATCTGTTACCATTAAAGATCGCTGGTTGAGATCTACACCCAGAGAGGGCCAGGGCTGAGGGATTGCATAGTTCCTCTCTGAGGCTTAAACAGCACACAGATTTGAATGTTAGAGGAGAAACATTTAAGGAAATCGGCATCAGAATAAGCCATGAGGAATGTGAAGCTATTCATTTAGTGGTTTCTCTAATGCCTCTCCATTTAATATTTGCAAATTTAATATTTACACATGCAAGCCTTAAAAAAATTATGTTACAAGGAACAGCTTCTGTACTTCTTATAATAAACAACCAAAAATACGTGGTATGTATAGCAGGAGGTTACAGCTGGGATCCTATATTACTTCTTAGAGTCACTTATCTAAGATCTAGTATCTATAAAAAGCCTCTCTGTTTGCTATTTACACAGGTGTCCTGGAGCATTATATAATCATGTAGCAGATCAACATAGCCTTAGGATCTCAAAGTATAACAAAAGTACATTAGGATCATGACGTAGAGGGAAAAAGTTGGCTACCATTTGACACTGGTCTTTTATTCCTTCCAGAAGTTCACCTAGGCATGTAGGATAGCTGTCTTTAGTTTTCCATGAGAATAAGATGAAGAAAACACATCTTTTCCTAATCTTGCTTGCCTATATTTTTAAATGTACAGTCAAGCTGGTTCCTCACATAGATGTTTAAATTTTGCCACTCTTACTTATGCTAAGTGGTTCCACTAAACTTGGCAAGAGATCTCCTAGAGTAAGGTCCAAAATCCAGGGATCTGACAAGATCTCTACTTTCAAGAGTCAGACTTTAAAATAGCAAAGCCATAGTAACTTCAAATATTCAAAACATACAGCACCAAGGAGGACAACAAGACATGAGAGATGACAGTCTACACAAGGCATAGATGTTTCCACATATTCTCTAACCACAGAGAGGATCAGAAACTATATGACAAATTAAAGCAGATTCTATGATAAAAATGCCCTCCAGAAAAGGCATCTATCATCCCCTAAAAAAAAAAAAAAAAAAAAAAAAAGTGATATATTATCCATAAAATCCTCCACAATGACTAATCTATCATTTCAGTCAGCCAAATCCTGAAGACACGGTTTGAATCTTAACAAGGTAACTACAAAATCCACTCACATGTAAGAATAAGGGACATATTCAATTCCTATTACATCTGGCTTCATTAGAGCTTATTCTGCTTTTAATCTGTTCTAATAAAGTCCTTACGTTTGAGTAAAGATCTTAGACTTTAACATGCTCATACAGAAATGTATATTGCATGCAAATGACATGGCAAAGGCAACACCACTACATCAGACCTTGTACTTGCTATGAATGACTTATGTCCCCCATTCATGAAGTCCTCCTATCATTCTTTTCCAAAGCATCTGTTATGCAGGATCTGTACATACTGGCTCTTTACAAGAGACAACATCAAGACAAATAAACTTCCACCTCATATTCCCTAGGCTGTGCACAGCTGTTGCTTATGCCAAGACATTGCACCCTCTCCCATACTTTTTGATCAGAAAAAACTGCAGCAAAAAAAAAAAAGCAATGTAAATTGTAAAACTTTGTTGCAAACTTTTTAAAAAGTCTTATCACCCATTTGCAGGTACAAACATGTAATTATACTTACTGAGGATTGCCAGAGGTCATAAGTAACAAGCATTCCATATAATGCATATAACTACCAAGGAATTGCTCCCAGTCTACTATCGTTGGATTTTGCCAATTTGTACATATATAAAAATTAACAGGCACTGTGGCTTAAAATGGACACACTATCTTTGACACATGCAACCATTTGCCTGCTGGAGAGCTATAGCAACACTAACTCTGAAAAAAAAGTATTTGTTTGACACATCTTGCACTGTTCATTTTTCTCAGTGTTTTTTTGGAGCTGTTTCTTAGGTTATGGTTTTACTTCTAGTTCATTAAGTCCTCAAACTTGATTTACTTACAGGCCCTTTATCCAAAAATGCACTATGTAAGATGAAAGTATCACCAAGGGAAAACTTTCATCCAGAAAGCATAAATGGAGAAATACACATATTGTCAATTTTATATGAATGGCAATCAACACCAACGAAGACTTGCTAACAAAGTTAATGAATTTTCACACCATAACTAGATCTTTTCCCATTTTCTTCAAGTATTTGCTAGTTCGTGTCTCACTGAATAACAACTTTCTTTTTCATGCCGTGCATCCTTTCGCCCAAAGAAAAGCACAAAAATACATCTGAACAGTATTTTAGAACATTAATGACCTCAATCTCCTTGCCCCAGGTAATGGCCAGTTCAAGTTTGCTCAGGGATTACCCTTTACTCCTCCAAGGCTGCAGATTTACAAAGCAAAGAGATACTTGAGAAGCCCCAGCACTGTTTGCCTACCAAGCATTAGCTCTTCTGAAATCAATAGTCATGGAAAGTAAATCCCAGCCTATACTTGAGAAAAGCTGTGCAAAGCTACAATTTTCTGTATGAAAAACAACAGGAAAACCTACCAGGAGATGGGCTTGCTCCTCTGGTCGAAAGCAGATGCAAAAAGCAGCAACCACTGCTGTTGAGACTGATAAGCTGCAACTGCTGCAGTCTGCTAACGAGTCCCAGGTGAGAAGCAGGAGGATACCCTGAGTGATGGGTGGTTCCTGCAAGTGGTCCTTGCCATGGAACCTGTCACTGAGGTCCTGCTAGTCACCAGAGGAACTGCCCAGAAATTATCAGCTTGTATTGTGGGAACTGTTTCCTTTGCTCAGGGTGTCATACAGATGGATTTAAAAAAAAAAAAAAAAAAAAATCTTAAAAAAAAATGGATCTTTGGTATGGGCTGCTTTATGAAAACAGAACAAAACAAAAAAGAACTGTCAGCCATGCCATGAACTCCACTTTACAGTTTGCATTTTTTAAATTCCTCACAATGGATCTGGAATAAATCAGCAATGGGTCAAACCAGTTCAGAAAGTGTTTGAATAACTGCCCATGGAGTGCCCAGAGGTTCTCTGTCAGCTGAGTATTTTGACTGCTGCTGTTCAATTGCCATTTGAGAAAGGGGGACTGCTGGGAAAGGCAGCACAATGTAAGACAACACACGGTAAACCAACCCCGGCTACAAAAGCACACAGTGTACCATATTCACACTGCACAGCCTGGGTCTCTGAGACGTTCCCAAAAGCAGCTTCACATCAATGCCCCTCTGAGCCAGCAGCGCTCCACGCAGCCAAAGGTAAGAGGCTTTCAACAAATCAGGAGAGCCCGAAATATCTCATTTTATCTCTATAATAGAAACAGTAATTGACAAATCATTATTTTACATTTATAAAATATATGATGAGGAACATACCACATGCATTCTAGACTTTCTGTCTGCACTGGAAATCAACTGGGAAATTAGGAGGTATGGCGTAGAAACATCACTACGAATATACTGTATTACTGCTTTTGCAGCTGCAGTCCCAGAATTTGTTTCACAATAATTCAGTTACCCATGTTTAAATAACCAGCCAGCAGAAGAAAGGCTGATATATTTCATATGCATTCTCTTTGAGCAGGGGGGCCTTCACGTCTGGTCTAAAAATGTCAGGCTCATATGACACCACCAGAGTCAGGAGAGATGCCTAACCATAACTAAAAGCAGAATTTGGCCAACACAATTGGAAAATACCAGCAGAGTATATACAAATGCACACACGCAATCTCATAGAAGAGCAGAGTATGAGACAGATTGGATTTTTTAATCACACCTTTTAAAAAAACAACATTTAATGTACAAACCCCTCACTGCACTCCTATGTGGATCCTTTATCCCACTGCAACATAAACAGACTATCAGAGGTTGGAGTAGGGAATAAAGTTCTTTTTTCTCTCATCTTTTTTTTTTTTTTCCCATTGAGGATTTTAAATAGTTTGAAAAGGAAAAGAACAGATCTGGCCTGCCTCCCAAACTGACTTCAATAATAGATAAACAATTTTAAGACTACCACAGTCAGCAAGTACATACATAAGCTATACATTAATATACTTATCTGTATTTTTAAAAGAGCTGCATTTTTTCCCTTTTCAGTTTCCTCTACCACATAGTCCAGAAGAAAAAACGACGTCTTTCCTGATTCACTAAAACCAGACTTTGACAATGAATATCCTAATGGTTTAAAATATTATTCCTCACAACTTCTTACCCAAAGGAAAGCTGCCTGTCAGCTTCAGTACCAATTTCTACAAGTTTTGTGCCATCTTTGGAAGACCATTCTATCAAACACAGCCTTCAGAAAGGAAGGATTTTAGCTTACATCCCGAATGCAGTGTCTGACTCAAAGATGCCTTTGACTTCCTCCAGTCTCTTGCCCATTCCCGGTGCACTTGCCAGTAACACCTGGGGACTTCAATATTTTGCAAAAAACAGAGTGAATCTCAGTATTGGCAGAGCCATAACCAAACACATAGATTTGAAGATATTACTAAAAAACCAAGATTCTGAAACAGCATTTTTCACAAAATTAAACAGATAAACTTGGGTGCAAATTAAAAACAACTCTCTTGTATCTGAGCCCATAACGACTATTTTGAATACAGATTATTTACTGCTGCCAATAAAGAAGTTTTTTGGTAAGTTTTCTGTTATTGGGAAGAGCTTGAATACAATCCAGTCCAAAAAAATGCTGACTTTCCTAAATAGGGGCTGTGTTTTTGCAATAAAGAATACTGGTCAATATACAAGTGAAGGAAAACTGAACCAGATGTCAGTAATAGGACCACAGAACGTTGCATTTGCCCAGAATCGCTATTTTAAACACACGATGTTGGTCTACTGGTTTGTGGGATAATGCATTCTTGGCAGCCAGAAGGAGTTTCGATATGTTAGAAGGTTATCCTTGAGCACAAAAAAAAAAAAAAAAAAAGGAAAAGCAGGAGAGAGGTAAAGAAAGGCCACTAAATCACCAAGTTACCCATAGCAGAAAAAAAAATCATGACTGAAGAAATCACTTCAAAGACAAGCCATTCTCAGAACATTGAACTTTTTTGTTTCCTCCTTTACCTCCTTCATATGAATACTTCATTGACACTTCATTGTACTTTGCCTTCTTGGGTTTTTTTAAGGATTCTTCTGTCCACACACACTCCATTTCACCTTGCAGCTCAGTTCAGTCAGACTGATGTGGGGGAAATCACCCCACACACAACCCAGTCCCAGAAACTTTTCCTGCTGGAAACCTTTGCTCACATGAGGATCCTGCTGCCATCACCGGGATTGCTGGAGGAAGCTGTTCACGGGATCAGGTCCCACTGTCCCAGAATCACTGCAGGCAGTCCTGGAAGCCATATGCACACAAGCAACATTAACCCAGGTGTTTATCCACAGCTAATTTAGTACTTACCCATCTCTAAAATGCTTTCTAGTTCAGAGTCACAGGCATTTGTGATTTGTTTTTTGGTGTGTTGGGCTTTTTTCCTCTTAAAAAGTAGTTAGATCAGTAAGTCTTCTTAATATAGAAATAAAACTTCAAGATGTACTTTGTAAGTTTGGCAAACAAACATTTCCCTGTTTTACCATGTAGTAAATTTAAAAATCAACTCTCTTCATTGTTTTAACAAACCCTCCTCTGAAAGATAATTAAAACCACTTCCCAATATACAACCAAAGTTTTATTTTTATAGTCTATCTTCAATTATGGCATAATCCTTTTTTTTGTTTGTTTTCAACCAGTGAAATATACAAATCACACAAGACAGAAATATGTACATTAAATGTACAGAACAGAGGAAAGGACATAGAAGATTTACATATCTGAATGACAAGCAAAATATTTTACATTAAATAGTGTTTTAATAGCTAGGATCATGAGATTCAGTTCTGCTCAGACAAAAGTCACTAAAAAGGAACATGAGGTGACTCAGCAAATGAAAAACAAGATCATGGTTTTTGTACAATAAAAACCAAAGTGACATATTCAGTGAATTAGTGCTTTATTTATTTCTCTTAAAGATACTCTTTGCAAACATCTGAAGATGAGGGGTAAATATGTCCTTGTACAATAAATTAAGAGCAATAAAGCGCCATTAAGAAGCTGATAAATGATCAAGATGAATTTAATGATACAGCTTAAAGGCTTGTGAAAAGTTAAGGCTTTAGTACAACTAGGCTAAAGTGAAAGATTTTCCTCACTTGGTATCTGCAAAACTATTTTTTTCAACTTGCTGAATTGGACTGAGTTGAAAAGAGGCTTCTGAACCAAAGATGAAACCCTGTGTAACTACACAGAGCAAGGGGAACGCATATTGGTTGGCAAACAACAATTTTCAGTTTAAAAACTGAAAAGCAAGGGCTGAATGCAGCACATTTTGGAGTTCGAAGGTGTCTCCTTTCATCAATAATCAATAATGCCCTTAACACGAGAGTGGAATAGAAGCAATGTCCAGACCTGTAATGACTCAAGTGCCTCTACCAACCACCCAGGAAAGTCCTAAAGTTGGGAAAAGACTTATTTCTTTGTGATTCTCCTTACAACTTTTGAATGATAAAAGCTAAAAAAAAAAAAAAAAAAAAAAAAAAAAAAAAAAAAAAAAAAAAAAAAAAAAAAAAAAAAAAAAAAAAAAAAAAAAAAAAAAAAAAAAAAAAAAAAAAAAACAAAAAAAAACCAAAAAAACAAAACAACAAAACCAAAACAAACAAAAAACCCCAAACTTCCCAAAATAACAAAAATAAAATCACCAGAAGCTTGGAATCAATCTAAAAACCTGAAGAGATCTGAAAATGAGGGATGAACTGCCCCTGTAATTTTAGATGTTTTATTATTTTCTAAATAATTAAAATATATATGTACAAAAAGCTTTGAAGTATCAGACACCAGCAGACCACAGTTCTCCCATATATATGTAACTGCTCAAGTATAGTCTGAACAGTTGTAGTGTATATCTGCAATATATTATCTAAAGCATGTGTATTAAAGACATAGGATGATAAATTTGGTATTGCTGCAATGTTTCATTGAACTATAATAGTCAGTTAATGTTATTAAAATATGAAACTATTGTATCCTTGAGTGAAAACGTTCCCAAAATCTGCAAAAAAATAAAAATCAATCATTCCAAGAGCGGATATCTAATGATTTATTTTCTCACATAAAATTAGAGGAGTTATTTGTCAAGCTGTGTTCTGAAAGACAGCCAGCTATTACACCACTTTAAGGTATTTTCAAATTTGGGGAACTCTATTTTCTATGGGCTTTCCAGGCTGGGAAACCAAAGCTGTTTGTAAGCAGTGCAGCTCCCCTTGCCCAGCTAGAGTGCTCCACACAGCCTGCCCTGGGCTGCTCCACACTCGGCAGTAGGGAAGTGCTGCTCTGTCAGACGAGACACTCGAACGTCACAATCACCAAACTCTGCTGTGAGGAATATCTTTATTATTCACCAAGGCTGATCTTTTTCCTTTTTTTTTTTTTTTTTTTTTTTTTTTTTTTTTTTTTTTTTTTTTTTTTTTTTTTTTTTTTTTTTTGTTTTCCCATTCTTGATAGCTTTTGGAACCAGCCCCTGTGATTCAGGGATAGCGCAGTTGAAGCCTTTCTGATCCTTTGCTCTTTGCCCTCCGGTGACACTGTGGGCACAGTTAGATATGCAACCAACACAGCACTTCATGCTGAATATACCCCTTATTTACAGAGCCCTACATGCACTGAACAGCTTTATATACCCTATTCTAGCAACTTCTAGTGTCTGAAACTAAAAGTCATGGACAGGTCTGTGTGTTCCTCACATCCTTAAGGATTGTTCTAGCATCCCAAGCACATCACATGGTTGCTCTGCCTACTGCACATGTATTTACTTTCCATGGTACTAAATTAGGATATGTTGGATTTTCCCCTCAAACTACTCTATTGTTTGTAAGAAAAGTCAATTTTTTTTTTAACTTTGCAAAATAAATATTCTCAGATTCTCACCCATTATTGCCAAAAATATAAGCCTAACACAGTTCTGGGATGGAGACAGAGGGTTTCCAGGCACTTCTCTTTGCAATCTTTATATTTTTCTTTTTTCTTTTTTTTTTTCCCTTCCTCTGCCCTTTTTTTTTTTCCTTTTTTTTTTTTTTTTCTCAAAAGAAGACGACAACTCGTTGGACTCTATAAATAAAAGTGGAGATAGTCCTGTGGAAAGGGAGAGGGGCCTACACCCCTCGCTGGCAGGTGGCTACAGTTCCTCCCACCTCATCCTGTCCCCCTATTTGCACACAAACTGGTCCACGATTTCTGTGCACAACTTGCATTTCACGTAGCAGCACCAGTGGAACTTGCAGTGGCAGCGCTCTCGCTGCACCGTCTTGAACTGGTCGTAGCCCCGGCCGCAGCACATGAGTTCGCAGCCGTCCATGCCCTCTGAGGTCTTATTGCACAGGCGGCCCTGGGTGCCCAGGGAGCCGGTGCTCTCGTTGCGCACGCAGTAGTCGGGGCTGGGGTCGATGTACACCAGGTCGTGGATGGTGGGGGCGTTGAAGCGGCTGTTCACCTGCACCAGCTTGCCCCGGCTGTTGAGTTTCATGGCGGCGGCGCTGTCGTATTTCTCCTTCAGGGCATCGCCTACCTTGCGGAAATCGGCGAGCTGCAGCCAACAGGTCTTCAGGCTACAGGAACCAGAGACGCCGTGGCACTTGCAGGCGACGTCAGCCAGGTTGTACACCGTCTGGAGGAGTGGGGGAGAGAAGCAAAAACGATGATGAAAGACTAGCGTGGCTGTGAAAGCATTTATTCCCCTCATTTCCTGCCCTCTGTTGAATTCCCAATGGTCCTTCCATTGTATTCACCTTAATGTTCTCTCCCCCTCCTCCAGTACACTGGGAAGGAAGAGCAAGTGAGCTGATACACATGCACCTCCACCACCCCAAACAGCTGGGAGGAGGAGGGGAACACTCTCACCAGCCTCTCCCCACCACTGAGACAGCCACAACAGCACATACACAGCCCAGACAGCAGCATCAGTCAGGCTGCGCTCAAATTTTAGGAATTTGCTCTCACGCCAGCAAAGGATTTTGCTGTTTCATTGAGAAATGTAAAACATCCCTTTATTTTCTATCTGAGTTACTCTCCCTATTGATCTCTGCTTGAGGCTGCAATTAGGGAAAGAGTTAAGATTCCTCTTGCTCCTGGCTCAGCTGCAGCTGATTGTCTACTCTTGGCTCGGCATCCTCCTCCTATCCCAAATACTGCTCTGGAAGAGAGACTTCATCCAAGAAGAAACCCCCAAACACCTATGGGTGGAAGACAGAGCTACATAGCAATATCCTCTTTACAAAGCTTTGGCAGGGAAACCTTAGTCATTTGCCCTGTACAAATAGAAATAAGAGTCAGTGTTGACACTGCCCCAAAAATCCTGGGGTCTGACACATTAGATGATACTGTAGACAACTTCCACCCAGCAGTTACAGAGAGTCTTAGTGCTGCCAAATGGCACTGCAAAGATGAGGCTGAGGAAGGAAAAAACTGCTCGAGTCTCCGTAAGCAACTGTGAAAGTGTCATTTTTCTTCTTGCTAATAGTAATTGGCCTGTCCATTGCTTCCAGACACCTTCCTGTTACATTTAAATACTATTAATTTTCAATTATCTTTCATCCTTCTTCACCTTAGAACACAAGTGTAAAGTCTCCAGCCGACTTGCTGGCACTTCAAGCTCTAGAAAAATAATGATTTTGGCTCTTCACATTCAGACTATTAAAAAAAAAGAAAAGTTTACACCCATTCATTTAAGGCATTTTAGAGATTAAAGAAACCATAAAGACATGTTCAACCACAGAAGACCATGTTTCCTACTAGCATGGAGAAGCTTTTTTACATCCTCTTAAAGCAGAGAAAGAAAAAAAAGTCAGAACAATCCTGCGGCACAATTCCAGCCTGGGAAGCCCAGCATATCCCTCCTCCTTCCAACACACACTGTCCTGGTTGGAAATACCAACTAATAAAATTCTGTTCTAAAGAGAATCCACAGCGAGCAGGGCACTTTTCATGAAACAATGCAGAGGGAAACACAGTAAGCTTTGGTTCCGGCCTCCCCCATGAGGAAGGCAATAGGACTGTCAGACAACCAGAAGCAACACAAATTCTTGTACTCCCCACCCACTCACCCCCTGTATTTGCTGTCTTCTTGTTCTGTGCATCAAAACAAAGACAAGCCATGGTGGTCGGGCTGTGCCTCACTGAGCCAGATCTTTCCCGAAAAGGAGGGGCACGGAGGAGAGCGGAGGGACACGCTGTTCTGCAGACACTTACCCTTCTCCCAGCCTCGTTGTTGTGCAGGTTCATCATGATCCGGGCGCTCTCGTAGGAGCCTCGCTGGTAAACTCTCTCGCGCTCCCGAGCGTCCACGAACTCCTTGGCAAAGCGGTATCCGTACTCGATGTTATCCCCGCAGCCACCCCAAAGCCAGTCCCGGGGCAAGTCCTTGGGCCGTGCAGCTCGGCTGCAGCCACAGGAGGAGAGCTCTCCCTCCCGGCAGGCGCGGCTCATGGCATTGACCACGCCGGCCGCGCTCACCGCGTAGGTGAACGCCGTCTCTCGGCTGCCTGCGCAGAAAGACAAGCGGTGTTAGGGGAGAGCCCACGCGCACCACTCCCTGCCCATCGAGGAGCTGGGAGGGCAAAGGCTCTCCAGGAGCCACCAAAAACTGATATGCCTGCTAAAAGGCAGAGTAACCCTGAACCAAGCCCCCCAAAACATCTCCACTCTGAAAGAACCAAGGAAAACCAACCCACTAGAGCACACACAGCATTTGTGAAGAGCAGAATTTGGTTGGTACTCATGTTGGTGAAAGCCTGGATGAGAGGGCAGAGAGGAGGTGGGTCAGGGCTGGAGCACAATGCCAACGGGGCCAAAGCGGCCATGCCTGCGCGTGAGGGGCGGGAAGGGAAACAGGCTTCCTGTCTTTCAGAAGAAAGAGATGTTAAATACAACTTTTAAAAGTCTGGTTCTTAAATTACTACTTCTCAAGCATGATTGATGCACTTCACCCACTTGTTCCAATTTATTTAAAGTTCAAGCATTTTACAAAGCCTCCTGGTATCAAAAGAAACGTGCAGCAGAGCAACACACAACTTTCCACCCTACACATTAGCCAGACACTTTTGTAGGAGACTATTTAAAACTAACGACAACCTGTGCTGTTTAGTATCCACCACTCAAGCTCATGCAAATATGGCAAGTTAGTCCATGGACAATCATCTTTACAAATTACAGGGAAGCAAAAGCCCTTGGCACAAGGCACCCTTGAAGATTTTCCCCTGCAACTGGTGCCCTTAAATGGAAAACCTCAAGTTTCAAACTTTCAGAAGAAAAAGTTACAATACCCTCAACGTAAGACATGGCCACGTACCATCCTACTGACAGTACCTAGTCCCACCTTATTTAGAGTCTGACTTTCCCAATCACTTTTCCAAGGTTGCCGGAAGTTCTGACTACAACTAGCAAAGCTTTCAGACAAACAAACACAGAACTTGCACCAAAGAGCACACTTGATGTCTGCTTTTCTTCTTAAGAGAAAGTATCCCAATGGGTCTTTTCCAAGAAAGATTCCCAGAATGACTGAAAATAGACTAAATATTTTTTGTTCTGTTTATAATTTAAGTTTTATTCCTAATGTTTAGTCCAATCAGTAGATCAAGCTAGCTTTAATTTTGATTCTACATGATTTTTCTCAAGGAACAGCATGGGCCTTGGTAAAATTAGGGCTTTAAGAGGCTATGTTTTGGGCAAGTTATGTATATTCAGGCAGCAACATTCTGAGGCAAAACTCTTTGTACAAGATGTACCATGACAGGTCAAATATAAAAGGAGCTTTCAAGCACTTAAGAAACATAAATAATTTGCAGTTTGGTCCGTATCTATTATCAAGATGACATCATGATCAGAGTAGCTTTGTTAACATAACAGCTGTCATCCACTGGATTATTTTAGTAATAGATGCTGGTTTTAAAGGGGAAAAATCAGAAATCTTATGTTGGGAAAGATGAGATTTAAGGAAGATGAGAAGCATTTTTCTACCTTACTTACAATGGTCTATTCTCACAGCCACCTGTTCATGGAAGTATTTACATGCATTATGGGTATAAAGGGTTATAGGAGTAACCCTTTTCAGTAAAAAATAATTGGCTTTATGCAGTGACTTAGGCCTTGCATTTACTGCAAACTATAGCAGGGAGAACCTCATACAGATTTTAATGTTCCCCTTTGCTCTGTAACACATATTTTTGGATTAATTCCTTAAGCAAAATTTCCACTAGATTGAGAGGAAAGAAACGTGGTCTGCTTTGGACCACAGGACTCTCCTCTTCGGTTCCATTTTTGTTCTTTTTCATGTTTCATCAGCTCATGCTTTCACATGGTTAACTATATCACTTATTGCAGGATTTACACATAAATCTGACTATTTTTGACTAATTTCCGTTATTAATTTGGAACAAATCTTGAAGAACTTAGTGGGAAGCAGAAAGAAAGGCTGGGGTACAGAAAGGAGAGTTGCCCCCAATTTCCCTCCTTGAACATTAAGGTAAATTATAAAATAGCATCAGCTGCTGAAGTAGATTTCAAGCCAACACTGCCTCAAGTCATCGACCCAGGAACACACTGAGAGTGATGGTTTCACATGGATGAGTTACTCTGACTTTTTTTTTTTTTTTTCAGTCTTCAGGCACAACTGTGCTTTCCTTCACTGTCAAACATATCTGTCTTTTCCCACAGTCCAGGATTTTTCTCTATTGTAGCCATGGCAAGGAAACACACATTCCAAACACGTTCAAGTCCCCTCTCTCCCATATATATAAAACATAGAAATGGAACTGTTCAATATACACACACTGTAGGAAGCCACCCACAGAGCAAAGAGCTGAGCTTTACACTTGATCTGAATAAGTCTGCAAGAACAGAACAACTTTTTTTTTTTTTTATATACCTGAACATAAGATACAAAACGCTCTTTGTCTTGCACTTTAAAAGCATTCAACATCAGGCTAAGGGCAGAATAAACTGGACCCCAAGTACATGGAGCTGTTGGGGGAGGACCCAGTTATTTTATTTTCTGTGTGCAAAGCCCAAGCACAGCCTGCCCAGGACTGATGGGCACGAGACAGGGCAAGGTGGGGAAGGCAGGGAGGACCATGGGCTGACCTGGGAACCAGCAGCCAGGGAGAGCAGTGCAGAACACAAGCCCTAAAATTTTACAGTTCAATAAGCCACAGAGCAAGTTTCCAAACCCAATGCTGGGTTTATTTGTACAGCTTTAGCTAACTGTGCAGGGTAAATGCTGGAAGAAAGACTGTCCATTGACACACAGGGCCATGGCTGTGCTGAGGGGCAGTGCTGTGCCCGGGCGCTCTCTGGGGCACAGCCAACAGCAGATGGCAAAACCCTCCCCAACAGTGTGCATTCAGACCCTGACTGTCACCTTCCACACTGGTGAGAGTAAGGAGTGTCTGACAGTCCCTGACACGTCAGGGTATGGCAGGCTGAAATAAATTGAATCAGGCTCTGAAAGTGCCTGCTTCTCCTTCCACTCAGAGGAATACCAACTGGTCATTACTGGAGGTCAGCGTGAAATAATACAACTGGTACCCACACCACCTCCCTTGCTCTCAGTGAACACACTCTTTACACTCTAACTCTTGGATATGGCTATTAACCTTGCTTCCATCTGCAATTAGAATAAGTGGCTTAATTACATGATGAATTGCTGTGTAGACATCAGCTAATACAGTCATATTCATCAGAAGGGTGCGGCAAAGTTATTTAACTTGAAAGAAACCACCTTTAAATAGACCTGTCATACTTTGGGAGGGCAGAAACAACTATTCCAGAGACAGACACCACAAATCATGAGCCCAATCCTGTACCCTTCTTCACTCCAATAGTCCCCCCGAGTTAATTTTCACTTGCTCGGATAATAAATAAGGGTTGAAGGATGAAGGCCTAAATTTTAAATGGATTATTTTTCTGACATTTGTTAAATTACTAGAACAGAGAGGTGTACAGAAAAAGCTTTCTTTCATGTTACACGTGTTTTTAGACTTTTGCTCGGGTAAGGTAGAAAAACAAACTCTATGGGGGGTTAATACTGTGCTTGCAAAAAGCCTAGGGAAGGTTGTTTATCTAAAATCAGCTGTTCCAATTCGGTACTTCCATGCAATAGATTTTTTTCTATTTGTCTGACAATCTCCAAAGAAAAACTTCTTTTAACAAAAATTGAGACCAAATGTGAATTGATATATTCCTTCAGCTTTAACTGGAGTTAGTCCATTTACAGATAAAAACTAGACTGAGACCAATTTTAAAACTTTTTTTTTTAAAGCAGCACGGAAAAACACTGTTTTACTTTACAACTTTAACTGAAAAGCACTGCTGAGTTTGTCAGTGTACTGATCACTACTTAAAAGATCACAGGTATCATACAGAAAATAGGCATTTTTCAGTTGATTACAATCTGACTTGGGAAAATCAGAGGGAAGTTTCACCATGGACCCAGCTCAATAGCACTGGTTAAAATTTTGCCAAGGACTTTAAAATACGATGAGGTCCTTAAATGCCAGGAAAGGCAGGCAGCACGTGAGCACTGGAGAAGCCCATTTCAAAGAGGAGCTGATAGGGAAAGGGCTGGGTGTCCACCTAATTGTGATAAGATGTTAAACAGGAATCTGTCTCTCTTTCCAGCAGTGTGATTACATTAAAGGTGAGTTATAAAGACAATCACATATTTTGCCCCGATAGAACTGCTTTCATAAAAATTGCCCTGCTACAGTACCTTAAAAATAAATCTGTTTTCTTTAAAAAGAGAAAAAAACCCACCCATATCTGGAAATAAGCAAGGAGGAATTGCCTATAAACACTAATCGACAGAGCAGCAATTTTTAGTTAACCTCTGGACTAAGAGCGATTTATTATGCAGCCGCTAACTTTGGAACTAGACATGGACATCTTTAATTTTACAAGACGCTGCTGGTTTTAATTCTCTTAGGTTGCCTTCGTTCTGTCTCAGGTTCAGTAAAAAAGAGATTTCAGGGCCTCATTTTCCTTTCTCCTCTATTCCCACATGCAAATATATATTCCTACTTTGTTTTCCAAGACACATGGCTGGACAGTGGTGGGAAATCACCTCCAGCTAAAAATAATCCAGCTCCTTTGCCAACTTTTAAAACACTTGATTGTATACAGTACTTAGTAAGAACCTGGCAAGAGCTTCAAGTGCAGAACAGTGTGTGCCATACATATCCTTAGACAACAGTTAAATCATAAAGATGTTGCTTCCTACCTATCTGCATGACTCTGCCAAAAACAGAGTTGTTGTCCACAGTGCTGCAATTCCATCTTCTATGTCTGAACTGATACTGGCACTCCTTAATGCCCGTCTTTGCACCCTCTCCAATGAACTGCATATGGTCCTGATACAATTGGCAGAGTTTCTTCTGTCCTTGGGAAAGCCCTGCTAGCTGGCTACATAGTGGCTGGGCTCCTATTATATACACCTCTGACATCTGAACAGGGTTCATGGGGTTCATGGGATTCATCCCTAAAGACCTGCATAAAGAAAGATTTGGATTAATAAACAGAAGACTCTAAAATAAAATAAAATATATATTTTCTTAAATCTATAAATCTCAAACAGAACTGTATCTTATACATGAGTATACAACTCCCGGTTTTGCTAACAGTTGAGAAAAAAAAACCCTAAACTAACACTTAAATACGAAACTTTTGTTTTAAGGACAGGACAGAAGTTATTAGTTTCCATCCATGTGGTTATCACCATATCTTAGAGACTGAAGTAAGACACAGACTTGGAAGACTTGCATCTAGGCAGCCCTTTACCAGCTTAAATTATCATAGTAAAAATAACAGAAGCTCCAAACAATTGCAAGGCCGGGAGAATAAATAAAGCAAAAATTTTAAAAGTCCCCCAAACCCCAATTTGTTTTAACACATATTTTACATTTAACTCTGGACTTTTCCATCTATTCTACTATAAAAAATAGTGAAACTTTTAGCAAGCCAGAAGTTAGAAACTTACTACAGACCACTTCTAGCTTCTTCCAAATGACAACACAACAATACAGGCAAGTATATTCACTGTAAACAAAATCAACTTTGTTTTCTTAATTCTGAAAGTGCTCTTCCTATGATACATTTCAATTAAAAAGTGGCCATTAATCCAAAAAGGATCACTTGAAACAGCAGAGAAACACCTATTTCAAGAACTCCCAACATTGCACACTATACAATTTGCCAAATTAGAAATTTAAACGTGCTTCTTTGTGACAAAATTTATTTGTAAACATTTGGGTTGCAGAAAACTTCAAGCCTAAACTTTAATAAAAGTTTTTACTTGCAAATCAGCATTCTCTCTCATACACACAAAATTTCTAACCTAAGTGAGCTAAAATGGCTCTTTAAAAAGAGAGGCAATTCTAGTAATTTAAAGGTGATAAAATCCACAGAGAATCTACCATACAGCATTCTCAAACTCAAGACGAGATGTTGCACATTTACCCTTATTCGACAGACCCGTTGATGTTACTACACAACGTACTACACCGAGCACACCACTCCCCAGCTGCCTCGCTCCAGCGGTACTCCCTCAGAAACAAAGTACATAAGAAGCACACAGACATTTAAGCAAGCAAATCTTGACACCCCCTTTTAAAATCAAGTCGATACGAGATGCTTACCACCAAGAGCTGGCTTCTATTACAACCTGGGCAAAAGAGGAGAAAACGGCCAGAGCCACTACGAGGTACTGAGAAGCCATTGTACTGCCAACTGTCCCCACTGCACCTCCGTGGATTAATACTGCACTGGATTTCTAGAGGGGGGAGAAAAAGGATCAGATTGTTTATTGCTCCTCAGACCATTTTCGAGCATTCAAGTTTAAACAACGGAAGTCTCCGGGCCCCTTTTAACTTGACTCTGCCTCGCCGGCCCTTCTCCCCGCCGAGGCTCTGGTGCCAGATCCAGGCACGTCGCGGCTCCCGCTCCACCGGGCAAAACCCACCCCCGCACCCCCACCCCCCCCGCGGACACCGCCTTCCCGGGGCGTCCGCCCGTCCCTCTGCCCCGGCCCCGCCGCTCCCGCACCCCGCCCTCGGCGGGACGGCACCGGACAGGACAGAACAGCGGCTGCGGACACGGGGGACCCCATCCCCGCTGCCCCGGGGCGACAGGCGACGCGCGGGCCCCGGGCCGGGCATTACCCCATCGCTCCCCGCGCCGGGGCCAGCGGCGCGGACACGAAAGGCTCACGGCTGGCTAAAGGCGGCTTCAGGTTTGCAAAGCGAGCGCAAGAGGGAGGGGGGAGCCCGGTGCCTCGAGGGGTGGGTTCCGCGGGGGTCCCGGCGGCTCCCACCCGGGGACGATGCGGCCAGTCCTCGCCCTTCCCCTCCGGCCGTGGCGGGAGCTCCCTGCCGTCCCCTAAACCATCTCGCCGCAGCCTCCGGGCTCCCGCTCTCCGCGATCGCCGAGGCAGCCCGAGCTCCGCGCTGGCGCCGCGATGACTGCCCCGACGGCAGCCCCGGGGCCCCGCCGGGGCAGGTACCGGCCCGGGGAGATACCAGGAGCGACAAGGAGCGGCTCCGCGTCCCGACCCTGCCCCTGCAACAACCGGGCTGCCGTCTTGGAAGTCAGACGCTTCCCCCGACAGGTCCCGCGATCACCGTCTGGTCCTCACACGGGACTCTCTCACTCGCTACCCAGAGCCATTCCCGGGGTTTATTTCCCCTCCCCTCGGAAGGGAAAAAAAAAAAAAAAGAAAAAAAAAAAAGAAAAAAAAAGAAAAAAAAAAAAGGACATTTCGACACTTGGGGGCTCCCTATTCCCTATTCATTCTCCAAAGGCCCTTAACGCTGAATTGAAGGTGCTCTTAATTCTAATTTATTTCTGTTTGCGAAGGGCCGGGAGGAGCGGAGCGCTGGCGGCGAGGCCGGACACAGAACCTGCCCGAGCACACGCGGGGAAGCTGCCACAGCGTGGGGACCCATATGCGCCGGGGCTGCAGCCCGGGGACGAAGCTTCCCCGCGCCGTGCGGGTTAAACATCTCCTGCATGGGGGAGCTGAGCCCCCAGCTCAACTTGGGGGGGGGTAAATGGGGGGGGCGTAAACAGGGGCCGGTCTCCCGCAGCAGAAAGAGCCGCCCGCCTTAGAGGGGCTCAGTCCCGGTAAAGGTGCGAAAGCCAAGGGCGTATTGAGCGAGAGGCGAGGTGTGCGCGGGGCGAGCCTACATCTAACAGCCTGCAACGCGTTGGGCTTTATCATGTCTTTTAGTTCTTAGAATAATGACAGTAACAAAGAAACGCCATGGAACTGCCCGAGCCCTGAGGAGGTTGGAGACGCCTGTGCCCATGCGGGACCCCAAGACCTGTGCCCGGGCACGCCGAGCCGCTCCGGCGGGGCGGGCGGCCGCGGAATGAGCTGGTGAGCGGGACAGCGCCGGGAGCTGCAATACCCGGACAGCGGGGCCAAAGGGCACTGCCCGGTTCAAAGGGCCCGGGTGCTCCCCGTGGCTTGGCCGTCGCTGCGCCGGAGCACCCGAGCCCCGTCGCGGCGGCCCCCGGGGAGCTGTGGCGTCCCGCTCCCAACAGGGGGCGGCCGCGCTCGCCGCAGCCCCGGGAGGCGACGGGGCCGGGCGACTTCTACCCTTCCGACGGCACCTCCCGCGCCTCATCATCGCCACAATCGCCCTCCTCGTCCTCTGGCCGCAACGCTGAGTAGCGAAGCGGAGGAGGCACCTGCGCCCGGGAACGCGGGCGGGGGCCCGGCCCCTCCAGCCTGGCCCTTCTGCACCGAGCAGCTGACAAGCTGCCACCAGAAACAACACACACACAAAAAAGCCAGCAGTTTAAAAAAAAAAAAAAAAAAAAAAAAAAAAAAAAAAAAAAAAAAAAAAAAAAAAAAAAAAAAAAAAAAAAAAAAAAAAAAAAAAAAAAAAAAAAAAAAAAAAAAAAAAAAAAAAAAAA
>NW_020955348.1:1792127-1794332 GCF_003031625.1 Empidonax traillii | reverse complement strand
AAAAAAAAAAAAAAAAAAAAAAAAAAAAAAAAAAAAAAAAAAAAAAAAAAAAAAAAAAAAAAAAAAAAAAAAAAAAAAAAAAAAAAAAAAAAAAAAAAAAAAAAAAAAAAAAAAAAAAAAAGGCAGACTGCCCAGCAGCACGGAGCGATGGAGATCGGAGTTCAACTTTGTAGGGCCGGGGAGATTGGGTTTTGGTATTTAACGCACCCCATGCGGAGCCCGCGCTCCTTGCCGAGATGAAAAGAGAGGCTTTTACAGATCCTGCACCGCGGGATCGCCTCTGATCCTGTTTTACACGGGGTGTCTGGAAAGCCTGCGAAGGCATCTGGTTTTCTAGGAGCACTACCAGCGGGCAGGCGGCATCCAGAGCCCGGCTCCGGGGGGCTGTAAACCGCGGGAGGTGCAGCGGCTCCGCGGGAACCCCCCCGGCCGCCCCCTGCTCCCCGCTGCGGCTTCACAGCCATTTGCAGGGGCAAGACCAGGTCTCACGTTTGCAGGGAAAGGCACTGGGTCGGGTCCCGGCCCAGCTTTCCCCACCGGAGGCGCAGAGGGGGTGTTTTCCCGGGGGTGAAGGCACACAGTGTCCTTCCCTCGGCGCCCGGGGATAGCCTCGCTCCTTGGCCCCGCTGAACTCCCCGTGACCCTCCGAGCGCAGCCCATTTACCATACAATTGACAATTAAAAACAAACAAACAACAAAAAGCCAACAGCCTTTCCAACATGGAGTCCTCGCAGCGCCAAGGGGACCCTGAGGAGTCGCGCTCCTCCGCGCTGACCCAGGCGGGACCCGCTGCAGATGCAGAGTGATAATCTCCAGAAACTGAGAATAAAATTAAAGGGGGGGGGGGCTGACTCCGGGTCCTCCGCTGGCCCCCAGCCAGCTCTCCTTAAAGGTACAGGCCACCATTAGCGCCGACGTTGGGCTCCTCCATAGCCATCCTCCTCGGGAAAGTTTGGGAAGTTTGGAAAGATGTCTTTAAACTCGCGTTAGGAGCCGCTGCCAGAAAGATGCGGCGGGCAGAGCGAGCCCCGCAAGTGTCCCGGCGGCAGGCAGCCTCTCTTCGGGGGGAAATTTAAAAGGAGAAGGAAAAAGCAGAAAATATGGGAGCTTTTCCCAAGTGGGGAACAGCGTTCTCCGCGGTGGGTGAGAACGGAGAGGTGGGAGCGCCCGGCGGTAGCCGGGGAGGGGAGGAGAGGCCGCCCCGCGCCGGGGCCCCGCGCCCTGCCGAGGCGCAGCCCACCCTGCGCGCCCGCGGCCCCCGAGGCGCGGAGCCCCCGCGTCCCGCGCGGACTCACCTCCATCGCGCGGGATCACCGAGCGGGAGCAGCCAAGTAATCCAAGCGGAGCAGGAGAAACGGCGACGTGAAAGTAAAATCCTGGCTCGCAGGAGCCGGGCGGTATCGTCCCGAGCCTCGGCCGGGGGAGCGCGGGGGCCCGCGGAGGTGGCGGGGGGCGGCGGGCGAGCGGCCGCCCTGTCCGGCGCAAGCTGAGCGTGTCCGACTGCGGAGCGGGGCACCAGTGCAGCCTTCTTTCCAAGGTCCATCAGCAATCGCAGTAATTAGGGCTTTCCACCAGCAGAAGAAGGAGGTAAAAAAAAAAAAAAAAAAAGCCAAAAAAAAAAAAGCCCCTCAAAAAAGCCAACCCAACACACACGCACACAGCGCCCGTGGGCGTGATTGTGCGGAAGCAAATAAAAATCTTCACAAGCGGCAGCGAAAGCGCCGCGGGCGACGATCCGTCCCACCAGCCCAGGTGGTGCCGCCGCGGGGCTCCCCGCGCTCCCACCCGGCTCCGCCGGCGCTCGGGCCGCCGACCGCCCCCTCCGCAGCTCGGACCGGCCCGGGCGAGGGGGACGAGTGGAGTCGAGCGAGTGCAGGGCTCCCCCTGCCTGCCCCCCTTCACTTGCTTAAAGGCTGGGCGGTGCGGAGCCGGGGGTCCGCGGCTGCAGAGCCATCCCGGGGCCGGCTCCCTCCATTTTACACTGAGAAGAAAAAGCCCAACAGAAAAAGAAGTTTCTGCACAAGCGGGAAGGGGGAGGGGGGCTGTGCACGCGTGTGTCTGTCTTACAGGGCGACCGATCCTGCAAGGCGAACAGGGGCAGGGGGAGGGGAGCAGTCTGGGCTTCAGGAGCTGCGGCTCCCCCAATCCATCGGTGCCAGAGGCGCCCAGCGCCGGGGAGCGGGATACGCGGGAGAAGAGCTGGG
>NW_020955348.1:1786752-1791540 GCF_003031625.1 Empidonax traillii | reverse complement strand
AAAAAAAAAAAAAAAAAAAAAAAAAAAGAGGAAAAGAAGAAAAAAAAGTTAGAGAGCCAACGGCAGCTGGAAAACTTTCTGGGCAGCGCATGCGCCCAAACCCGGCCTATTACAGTCGGGGCTGGATTTTAAAGCTGTACGGCAGCGAGCGGGACCCCACGCAGCCCCACGGCGGGCGGCGAGCGCCCGTGGTGCACACCCCCGTTCCATCCCGTCCGCGGGGCTGAGCCCCGCATCGCGGCGCCGTTCTCGTTGGTCAAGGTCGGCGCGACACCCCGTGAACGCAAAGTTCGTGCAAAGCGGTGCCCCCTGTGCCCACCCCGCCGGGGGGATTCGTGCGGGGTTGTACGGCCCCCACCAGCACCGCCGGCTGGTTATCATGGGATGGGGAATGGGGGGGGGGACGCATAGACACACGCGGGGATCCGCCGGGAGAGCCCCGCAGGGCTCCCCCCGCACACATGTGTGTGCAATGTGTGGCGCACATGGCCGCGCCGAGGGGCTGCCCCGGCATTCCTGCCGGGCGGCTCTTTGACAAGTCCTGTTTATCGCATGCTCCGAGCCGCGTGTGCCGCCTGCCAAACGCGGGGGAACGGAGCGAGCTCGACGGCTCGTGTTCCTCTTTCTGCAGCGGCTTTTCCGCCGCTGTAAATTTGGCAAGTTGTTGACAAAACTGTTTGAGTTCAATCAAGTTAGGCCCAATGAGAGCTACAGGCAAGGGGGGCTTCGGGGACCCTTTGTACCTCCTCGCTCTATTCTCGCTCTGTAGTCCTCAGCCAAAGGGGTTTTATTGCACCTCTCCCGTCCCGTGTGCACCCAAGCACAGGAAATGGGAGCCTTCCCCCAGCCGTGCTGTAACTCCACAGTGTTTCCCCTGTATCCGCCTGCAACTGAGGGTCCACGGGGGGATTCGGGGGAGGGGGCACATTATCAAAGCAGTCCTGGGAAATCCAACCAGGCTGCGAGAGCAGCCCCGCTATCAATAAATGCATTCAGTCCTTCAAAACCATTCCAGTGCAAATAAAATCCATTCAGGAGCGCGATGGGGGGAAAAGGCACATCCCGGCCGGCACGAGCCGCTGCCCACCTGCTCCCGGGCCAAGAGCTCGTCCGCCCCGACGGGGCGCTGCCCGCCAGGTAAGCGCAGCCTCTGCCGAGCGGGCCAGCTACTCCCGCCAGGCCCCCACGGTCCCCCCTCTGCCCAGCGCCCCCCGGGCCGCCCCCTCCGTTGTGCTGCCCGGGGCGCCGCTCCCCGCCGAGCCCGGCGGCGCCCGCCGCCTCCCCGGGAGGGATCAGCGCTGGAGGGGCCGCCGAGAGGGGCCCCGGCGCTGGGAGCCGAGCAGCGGCAGCTCGGGGCGCAGGCAGGGAGCGGGAGAGGGCGTTAGGGCAGCGCGGAGCCCCCTCGACCCACAGTGGGCAGGAGATCAGCACGGGACACCGCGGCTCCCGCCGGCACCTGACCGCCCCGACCGCCGCAGCATCGCTCCCGGCAGGTTTCTTTACTCCCTAATATCCCAAAGAGCCCTTCTATTAGGCATCCTCCCTGCCCAGGCTGCTGTTCATTCCTCGGGACGCCTGGTGAGGAATTTATAAATTAGGTGTAGCACCAGGTCCGGGGAGGGGGGAGAAATAAGGGGGCTGTTCGTTCCTTTAAGAAGACCAACCTTAGTTTTATGCCTAGTAAATAATATTTTATTGCCTTTGGTTTACTGTGGCATTTCAATTATCCCCTTTAGGAGTCTGCAAACTGCGTAGGTTAAAGGTCATTTCTCAAATCACTAGAATTAGTAAAGAATAGCAGAAAACTGTAAAAAGGGGAGGAGCTGCGCAGTAAAACAAGAAAGATCGCCTGGAATAAACTAATAAAGAGCCCCGAGCTGTTTACCTCTCGCATTTGTATTCCCGAATGATGTTTATCATCGTGTAATTGCATAATGTCATCGGGCACAGGAAAACGCCAAGCCCAGGACGATCCATATGGGCAGTGCTGTGAGCGGTAGCTTGGCAATGGGCGAAGCCAACACCAGATAATTTTCCTTGCCAGTATTCCTAGTCGTTGCTTTTAAATAGAAAATTGAAAAGAGAATTTTTAAATCGGGCAAATTTTCAAGCTATGGCGCATAGAAGTGGAAATAAAGGGCAGAAATCCAAACATCCCGCAAGGCTTTAAGAATTTTAATTTCTCCTCACTATTTAAAACAGCTGGGTGAAGCTAGAGGGGGCAGGAGGGAGAAGTATTGACAATGTTACAGGCATTCGTGCTGCCTAAGCTTTTGCTTTCCAGGTTTGTTAGCAATGGAGCTCTTTAGGCAACCAGACAGTTGATCTGCCAATGTCACGGGAAGTGTCACCACATCACTGAATACCCAAAGAGCAGAACCACAAAAAGCAGCACTGCAGGATTTTAGAGATTTAGGTCAGGTCTCTTATAGTTCTGCAGTTCTCTGGAGAACAGAAAGAAATTATTTCTGGTCTTTTTGACGTCTTTCTGCCATTTTTCTGCAGAGTAATGCATTTTAACTAAGGAGTGGTCACATCAAACCCTTGCTCACCTGTGCTCACTGTAACGTGGGGTGCTGTGTGATTTATATCTTCCCACCTTGGCCAATGGCAGCTGGGCAGTCAGGGGCCAACAGGCATGGGATTTTGTCTGTCATGAAGAACCTGTTTGGGAAGCAGAACTTTTGAGGAGAGAAGGTGTTTTCCTATATGCCTTTTTAGTTCATTATGGAATTTGAACACGTAATGTAGGAATTCTGACAGCTATCACACGGAGCCATTGTGAAGGCTCAGCCCATCTGCATCTGTTTTGGTATTAGTGCCCATAGCGTATCTGCATATAGGTTTTTGCAGGTGAGGGTCATACCATAATGAACATTTGGCAGAGCAAATATGTTGTGTCACTTTGAACATGTCACCTGCACTCTGCCCACCAGCTCATCTACCTCAGGAATGACCTTTTTATTTTAAGCTCCAAGGAATTTAGGAATAACTGCCTTGAAATCATATATGGACTGGTTTTTTTCCCTAAAACGTTCTGTAGCTGTTTTTCTACAGACCACATTTCTACAAATCCAAAAGATGGCTAAACTACGAAAGAAATTACAAAGATGATGATTTTATGCCAAATCTTGCAATAATTGTTATTGTCCTAATCCTTAGCCACTAGAAGCAAGAAATAGCATACGAAACTCTCTTTTTAAATAAGAGTTTTATATTTCTAGCTTCCCTAACTGCTGAAGAGAGTTTGACAAGTTAAGAAACTAGAAGACAAAGAAGAGTATGGGATGTCTGTCAGTGTATGGATGTACCCCCACCCTGTTCCCATCTCATCTCTCAGATCCCAAATTCATGATGTTGAAGGAAACCAGGATATTTGGGAGCAGCAGTAAACCACTAGAGAGGAAGAAACGGAGTCTAGATTAGCATTCATGTCTACCAGATGAAGACATATTTTAGATGCAGTGAGATGCAAATAAGAGGCAGCAAGCAAGAGAGGAAAGTTTACAGGGTAATGAAGTGTTACAAATTCTAGTGAATACACCAATCTATAAACCTGCAAAGCCTGTAGAAAAAATTATACTACTTTAAATTGATGATAACTATACCAATTTGTTGTTACTAGTAATGAACTGCATAGCAAATGGCCCCCATTTTTCTGCATTATCCGCTGGAGAAAGACAGCTGTGGACTCACTTTTCATCTTTCATATGTAAAACACAGGTGGGTTCTTTTCATTCCCTTCTGCTGCGGTCGAACAAACCTCGCTGCCACTGCAGAAGCTACAGCTCAGGCTCAACGTGTATGTGCTGGGTCACGGAGGAAAATAAAGAGATGAGAAAATCCTTTACAGAAAAGTAACTCTAAAAGCTATTGAATCAGGATGCCAACTAGGTGCACGTCTGTTGGAGCATGGAGCTCGACTGCTGTGAGCTCACCAGGTGCAAGATGGTCAAAAAAATGCCCTCTCACAAGAGCAGGGGAGGCTGAGATTTGGTGCCCCCCAGCAATGATTATTTTACTATTCTGGGAGACTGGTGCCATGGGCAGCAGCTTGTGCCCAGCCCTGGCTCTGGCACACTGAGCTCAGCGAACTGAGGTGCAGGGACTGAAGCCAGCGCAGGTGTCTGAAGGGGGTGTTCAAGGAGGACATGACTCCTCTATAGCCACCATGTGAAAGCTGCCTAAGACCTCTGGAGTTACAGAGACCATGAAAGGGCTCTGACATATTTTAGGTTTTGCCTCTGGAATTGTAAGGTTGTTGAAGGCAATTATAAAAGGCATAAGTTTACGCCTCCATGAGTGTTGGCTGTTTTCTCCTCTCTCCTGCCTGTGTCTGGGGCACATGTCCCTCTCCTCACACCTTGTACCTTTGCCTGTGTGTGTGGGTCTTTATCTGGGTGATACCTCGCCCGTCCGATCTCGGCCATCCCCCTGCTGCCACCATATGTCATTGGAATGTTTCAAGTAGTGAGTCTGGTTTACTTAAAGAATAGTGCTTTTAGAGGAATAATACTTTGCTTTGTTTCCATTAGGACCTTAAAAAAAACGTTTATGGGAGGAAAAATAAACAATCCCACCACCACTCCTTAACAACAGAGTACTTACCCTCTCCTAATGCTACCAGTTCCTTCTTTCACTGAGGCCAAAGGCACCTCCCATAAACTCTGGAGGGCTCTTACATGTTTCTTCTGAGTGCCCTGAGCATAACTCTCCCCAGTACGCACACACAAAGGCACACAGAGACTTCATTTTCCAGAGATGACCAGGCAGGGAGCTTTGTCACAC
>NW_020955348.1:1782839-1786281 GCF_003031625.1 Empidonax traillii | reverse complement strand
AGTACTTACCCTCTCCTAATGCTACCAGTTCCTTCTTTCACTGAGGCCAAAGGCACCTCCCATAAACTCTGGAGGGCTCTTACATGTTTCTTCTGAGTGCCCTGAGCATAACTCTCCCCAGTACGCACACACAAAGGCACACAGAGACTTCATTTTCCAGAGATGACCAGGCAGGGAGCTTTGTCACACTGACTACAGACCAGTGCAGTGTCCCAGTTCTTCCTCAGAGAGCTGTGCAATAGGTGAGGCACGGAAGGCCACAGCTGCAGAGGGGTTCAGCACAGGAGACAATGGGGAAAGGACAGCACAAGGCTCTTCTCCACAGCCCACCTGTATCCCTTACCTCTCACAGTCATGTAGCAGTCCCGCTCTCAGATCTCCAAGTGCTCCAAGTCCCCAAGTGCAGCAGCAAAGGGAGGGAGGAGAAGCCCAGCACCAGCTGTAGAGGTGAGGGATCCCACTGTGGGGGTCTCTGCTCTTTGAACAGACACCCCTATAAGCAGACTGCTGTTGCTCTGTGTTTACACTGCAACACACCCCAGGCAGTCCAAGACATGGTTTGGGGCTGCACATACTGTGCTGGATGGTGCATCACCATCTTCCTTGGACCTTATGAGGTTGTACTTCTGCCTTATGGAACTTTTAAATCCCATTTTCCGCCTGGCATATTTTCATGGTGGTGGTGCCATACTCACGAACTGCAGGTAACTGGGACTCTCAGGAAGTTTCAGTGATGGTAAAAGAGCAGATCATGAATGGGTACAAAGAGGAAGAGAGGAAAGGGCACCATTGATTTTCCATAAGCATGGACCAGTCTGAAACCCACTCCTGACATGGTCTCAACCATGTGTCCTTGCCTGGGACCACCCCTGCTCCTGAACAGCTCTGCTTCCATCCGAGGAGATTAGAAGATTAGGCTTGAGTTCATAATTGTTGCAATATTAGATCCTCAGATTCTACATAGCTCAAGGAGGAATGTAGGTGGATGTTGTCTGAAGCTCTCACCTGAAATATCTGGAAAGATTTCTTTGGAATATGTACACACACATGTCATCAGTAAAGTGTGTTTAAGAGTGAGAGGAAGAAGCTTGATTAGCCCCTGTATGACATTTATCTTAAAGACTACTTAGCTAATTCATCATTTCCTTAGGAGGAAAGATATGGCATAACAGCTAAGCCAATGTATATTTATCCATGACTGCCTAAAGTCAATATATTTCTGAAGATAGCTAGTAATCTAGGCACCATGAGCAACACATCTGATAAATTTAACTCTATCTTTCAAGGTCCATAATAGTCTGTCAATTGACCTTGATTCTTGCCTGTTTATTTAGAATACGGCATTGCTTTAAAACTCACTTTAAAAGATATTTAGGGTTGAGATTAGTTTTGAACTCTTCATTTGAAATACTTGATTAGGCACACCTTGTTACTCCTTGCCCCAGTAATACTACTGTCTTCATTTCTCCATGGAATGATGGAGGTAACATTTCAGCTCTACATTGTTTTCCTGAATTTAAATGAAAATTGTGAAGGCTTTTGAAAATGGCACTGACAGTGTGAGTGCTGCCCACAGTGAAGAACAAAAGGATACAGTGATAGTGCAGCCATGGCCCAGGCAGAGGAGTATGTATTGATTCTATATGGAATAGGTGTCATGGGCACATGGCACTTATGGCAAGTGCTTCTCCTGCTAAAGTCAATAACTTGAAAAATTGGAACTTGATTTATCATGGACCACCCCTCATTCTCTTCTGCTGTTTAGAGCCTGCAGAGTGTCACTTGGAGTGATGTGACACAACATGCTCATAGTATAATCGTGAAAGAAACAAGGACCACTGTGGTGAAAAGTGTATTGTGCTTCCAGGCAGGACCTGGCAAATAAAGGGGATGAGGGCTCCTGCAGTAAGGCCTCTGCTGCACCCCAGCCTCCCTGAGTTCTGGTGTCAGAGCCTGTAGCCTGTGTGTGTGTCACTCCTCTTGTTCTGCCTCTTCATTCAAAAGGCAGAGAGAAACCGTCCAAGCAGTGTACTGAGCTATTGGAGCTGACAGTCCCACTGAGATGGAAGATGATCTGTTCTTTATAATAGTACAGAACACTGTAAGCATTTTCATCAAGTAGCTGTGTTTTTGCTTCTGGGAGAGCATGACAGGTACTCATTACTGCCTATGTGCTGCTGCGAGCAGGGGTGGTAATTGCCCAGCCCTGCCTTGCTGGCATCTGTCCTGGGCGCAGCACTTCTTCCACCCAGTCAGTAATAACCTATAATTCAAAGCATAGTGGTGACTCCATGATATCACTTTTAACAAAGCAGACAAGCAAAGGAACAGCTACAGGAGTAGCCACTTGATTGCTTGATAATAGTCATTGCAATTTTGTTTATCTAATTGTCTCTATTATAGGGTGCCAATTTTGCATTTTTTTCTTATTTAATCAGTTGTTTTGGGAATATTTTCTTAAAACACCTCCTTTCAGATCATCTGAAGTTTACAGGGGAACTTACCCAGCACAGAGGTGGATGTACTGATTGATCTAATGCTGGCTGTAGTGAACTCCACAGGAAAACAAAATGTCATTCCTTTCCGTAAGGTTTTATAATGAGCAGAGCCCTCGGTGGTCCAGGGGAAAAGACACTGCACTGTCACTGCAGAGACCCGGGTTCGATTCCCGGTCGGGGCCCCTCCCTGGGCAGATGGAGCTCGTTAGCCCTGTAAGGCAATCCATCTACGTCCTGAGGACCTCACTGCCACCGTCCAAGCTCGCTTGGCCCCGGCAGATGAACCTCAGGATTAAAGGGTGGGCTCAGTTCCGTGCACACTGTGTCTCACCTAAAAAATCCAATAGGCAGGCTGGAAGGTGTAAAGACCTTCCCCGGTTCTTCGTTCGCGAAGAGACTGGCCATTATTATTATATAATGAGCATTTACTGCATTTTCATGATCATTTAGGTGTTTTTCTGTGGAATGATAGAAGTGCCTGAGGCTAATGCCCTATCTGCTGTTCAGGCAGAAATGCATTTTCATGCAGTTCCATCATCCTGTGACTTTTTTTGTTTGTTTTTGACAACATGGTCTGAAGGTATTGTGATAATGCATTATCATAGCTGGGATATTTTGAGGATATTTTCTATTTCCATAGAATCTGATAGCATTTCTTCACTATAACACCAGCTAATATTCATTTGGAAAACATTCCCAAGGTTTTCAGTATTTGCTTTGTACCTCTCCCCTGGGTCAAAAAGGTGCCTTAGTTGTAAGTCCCAGCTTGACTCTGTAAAAAAGAGTATAGAATATACATTGTAAAAGTCACCTAAATAGTTAAATGTGTGTCACAGCAGGGCTTTTTGCCACTAAGTAGGCAGGGCACTCCCCTTCCAAATGCTGGACTTTATACTTGCCATTTGCACTGCAATTCATATTGACAGTCTTGTCCCTGAGACTGG
>NW_020955348.1:1779970-1782818 GCF_003031625.1 Empidonax traillii | reverse complement strand
AGTACTTACCCTCTCCTAATGCTACCAGTTCCTTCTTTCACTGAGGCCAAAGGCACCTCCCATAAACTCTGGAGGGCTCTTACATGTTTCTTCTGAGTGCCCTGAGCATAACTCTCCCCAGTACGCACACACAAAGGCACACAGAGACTTCATTTTCCAGAGATGACCAGGCAGGGAGCTTTGTCACACCGACTACAGAGCAGCACAGTGTCCCAGTTCTTCCTCAGAGAGCTGTGCAATAGGTGGGGCACGGAAGGCCACAGCTGCAGAGGGGTTCAGCACAGGAGACAATGGGGAAAGGACAGCACAAGGCTCTTCTCCACAGCCCACCTGTATCCCTTACCTCTCACAGTCATGTAGCAGTCCCGCTCTCAGATCTCCAAGTGCTCCAAGTCCCCAAGTGCAGCAGCAAAGGGAGGGAGGAGA
Organism: Empidonax traillii; assembly: GCF_003031625.1. NCBI lineage: Eukaryota > Metazoa > Chordata > Aves > Passeriformes > Tyrannidae > Empidonax > Empidonax traillii. The sequence goes on along the minus strand of NW_020955348.1, from coordinate 1,782,392 downwards.
AGCCCAGCACCAGCTGTAGAGGTGAGGGATCCCACTGTGGGGGTCTCTGCTCTTTGAACAGACACCCCTATAAGCTGACTGCTGTTGCTCTGTGTTTACACTGCAACACACCCCAGGCAGTCCAAGACATGGTTTGGGGCTGCACATACTGTGCTGGATGGTGCATCACCATCTTCCTTGGACCTTATGAGGTTGTACTTCTGCCTTATGGAACTTTTAAATCCCATTTTCCGCCTGGCATATTTTCATGGTGGTGGTGCCATACTCACGAACTGCAGGTAACTGGGACTCTCAGGAAGTTTCAATGATGGTAAAAGAGCAGATCATGAATGGGTACAAAGAGGAAGAGAGGAAAGGGCACCATTGATTTTCCATAAGCATGGACCAGTCTGACACCCACTCCTGACATGGTCTCAACCATGTGTCCTTGCCTGGGACCACCCCTGCTCCTGAACAGCTCTGCTTCCATCCGAGGAGATTAGAAGATTAGGCTTGAGTTCATAATTGTCGCAATATTAGATCCTCAGATTCTACATAGCTCAAGGAGGAATGTAGGTGGATGTTGTCTGAAGCTCTCACCTGAAATATCTGGAAAGATTTCTTTGGAATATGTACACACACATGTCATCAGTAAAGTGTGTTTAAGAGTGAGAGGAAGAAGCTTGATTAGCCCCTCTATGACATTTATCTTAAAGACTACTTAGCTAATTCATCATTTCCTTAGGACTAAAGATATGGCATAACAGCTAAGCCAATGTATATTTATCCATGACTGCCTAAAGTCAATATATTTCTGAAGATAGCTAGTAATCTAGGCACCATGAGCAACACATCTGATAAATTTAACTTTCAAGGTCCATAATAGTCTGTCAATTGACCTTGATTCTTGCCTGTTTATTTAGAATACGGCATTGCTTTAAAACTCACTTTAAAAGATATTTAGGGTTGAGATTAGTTTTGAACTCTTCATTTGAAATACTTGATTAGGCACACCTTGTTACTCCTTGCCCCAGTAATACTACTGTCTTCATTTCTCCATGGAATGATGGAGGTAACATTTCAGCTCTACATTGTTTTCCTGAATTTAAATGAAAATTGTGAAGGCTTTTGAAAATGGCACTGACAGTGTGAGTGCTGCCCACAGTGAAGAACAAAAGGATACAGTGATAGTGCAGCCATGGCCCAGGCAGAGGAGTATGTATTGATTCTATATGGAATAGGTGTAATGGGCACATGGCACTTATGGCAAGTGCTTCTCCTGCTATAACTTGAAAAAATGGAACTTTATTTATCATGGACCACCCCTCATTCTCTTCTGCTGTTTAGAGCCTGCAGAGTGTCACTTGGAGTGATGTGACACAACATGCTCATAGTATAATCGTGAAAGAAACAAGGACTACTGTGGTGAAAAGTGTATTGTGCTTCCAGGCAGGACCTGGCAAATAAAGGGGATGAGGGCTCCTGCAGTAAGGCCTCTGCTGCACCCCAGCCTCCCTGAGTTCTGGTGTCAGAGCCTGTAGCCTGTGTGTGTGTCACTCCTCTTGTTCTGCCTCTTCATTCAAAGGCAGAGAGAAACCATCCAAGCAGTGTACTGAGCTATTGGAGCTGACAGTCCCACTGAGATGGAAGATGATCTGTTCTTTATAATAGTACAGAACACTGTAAGCATTTTCATCAAGTAGCTGTATTTTTGCTTCTGGGAGAGCATGACAGGTACTCATTACTGCCTATGTGCTGCTGCGAGCAGGGGTGGTAATTGCCCAGCCCTGCCTCGCTGGCATCTGTCCTGGGTGCAGCACTTCTTCCACCCAGTCAGTAATAACCTATAATTCAAAGCATAGTGGTGACTCCATGATATCACTTTTAACAAAGCAGACAAGCAAAGGAACAGCTACAGGAGTAGCCACTTGATTGCTTGATAATAGTCATTGCAATTTTGTTTATCTAATTGTCTCTATTATAGGGTGCCAATTTTGCATTTTTTTCTTATTTAATCAGTTGTTTGGGGAATATTTTCATAAAACACCTCCTTTCAGATCATCTGAAGTTTACAGGGGAACTTACCCAGCACAGAGGTGGATGTACTGATTGATCTAACGCTGGCTGTAGTGAACTCCACAGGAAAACAAAATGTCATTCCTTTCCGTAAGGTTTTATAATGAGCGGAGCCCCCGGTGGTCCAGGGGAAAAGACACTGCACTGTCACTGCAGAGACCCTGGTTCGATTCCTGGTCGGGGCCCCTCCCCGGGCAGATGGAGCTCGTTAGCCCGTAAGGCAATCCATCTACGTCCTGAGGACCTCACTGCCACCGTCCAAGCATGCTTGGCCCCGGCAGATGAACCTCAGGATTAAAGGGTGGGCTCAGTTCCGCGCACACTGTGTCTCACCTAAAAAATCCAATGCGCAGGCTGGAAGGTGGAA
>NW_020955348.1:1755605-1778468 GCF_003031625.1 Empidonax traillii | reverse complement strand
CTTGACTCTGTAAAAAAGAGTATAGAATATACATTGTAAAAGTCACCTAAATAGTTAAATGTGTGTCACAGCAGGGCTTTTTGCCACTAAGTAGGCAGGGCACTCCCCTTCCAAATGCTGGACTTTATACTTGCCATTTGCACTGCAATTCATATTGACAGTCTTGTCCCTGAGACTGGAGTAGTTTTGGGGAAAGCATTCCTTGTCTGAAATACAATTTGAGCAGTATTTTATTATACTGTGACCCTGTGAGTATACATTCAGGAGGGACTGCTGGGGTTTATTTCAGCTGATTATGGAACACAGAGCAGAATACAGCCAGTGACCTCTGTAAATGATCACATATTTGACTTTTGGATAAGAAGTCATCTAGTCATAAATGATTTATCTAAAAGATTCTATCTGATCTGAGACTAAGCTTCACCCAGCTGCATTAGCAAAGCATGTAACAATTTATAAATTTCACATACTGTAGTACTTTAGAAAATATATTTATGTTCTATATTCTTTACAAATATCTGGACTGGATTTTGAAAGCTAATTCAAAGTAAAATCAGATTTTTGAAATGTTTGTTACAAAGCCCTTCCTAAAAGTCTGGTATTCATTTTAAGATGATATCCTGTATTTAATAAGGATTGTTAATATTGTCTGCGAAGCATAATTGCAAAACTGTACTAAGATGTGGCACTCAAAAGAAGTGTCCTTTTCATCTTCATTCCTGCGGTGCAAGTAGGATGTGCATCACATCAAAACTATCTCTTCAATTGCCATTTTGTTTGTAACATAGTTTAAGGCAGCGACTTTGAAATGTTTTGAATATGCAAATAAGAAGAAATTTAGAAAAATAAAAACATCTGATTTTTTTAAATTTGTCCCATTCCTCTGGTGTTTGACCTTCCTGGAAGTACTAGGCTACCACACATCAAGGCACCATTCCTTTCTATTTTAATTACTCAATTTGAATTATTCTGTTTGAATTACTCAATTCAAAATATCTCCTTTGCTTTATCTTCCGACTGCAATTTAATATCTGTGTTCGTAAGTAACCTAAATTCTTCTCTGAACTTGTTATGGTGGCAAGGTCCAACAAACCAGTTGAAAATGCTCCTTCAATGCAATTTTTCACTAATCCCTCAGAGTTTAACAAAAGTTTGTGCATCATCATTTGTATCTGGAATTTCAAAATTGAGAGGGAAAAATAGTCATTGAGCCAAACTAGGCAGGTGAACTCTGAAAAAGCAACATTTCTCAATAACCTATTTTAACATTTCTTGGTTTGCCTGATTCCTTGGGACACAAATGATGACAACTTAATGTATATCAGGAAAATTTTATAAGGTTTTTTGTATTTCAGTCTCTATCATGCCAGATGCTGATTATATTCAAATCCCACAGCAATCAAAGGAAGTAGAGCATTTTCATATTGCACGGACCTGTAGATAATCCAAGTCTGCAGTTATGTGCTTTATTTCAGACAGTGTTACTTTAGGTGCCTCCTACCTTTTGCAGAGTTCTCTGTGCACCCTCAGAGAAGATGGCAAAGCAGCTGAAGAATCACAGGGTTCCTTCAGAAGAAGTTTTCAAAGACTTCATATGGCACTTCTGTGTGAGGGACTTTAGAGCTAATAAATGGGCAAAGCGCTGCAGGAAGTAGAAAAAGCTGCAATGGAGAAGAGCAAACAGAATAGCAGCAATGCATAAACATTTTAACTGAAATCATTCCCTGTGATGTAAGTAGAGAACAGATGTGGACAGAGATTGCTATGAAAAGGTACCAGTGTGACCACGAGCATTCACATTAGCTAAAAAGCATTAATAATTGATTTAAGGCTCTAAGTCCTGTAAAAATTTGCTCACGTGAGTGGTTATATTCTTGCATAAGCTATCTGGCCAATTATAGCCCAAAGTGCCAAGCACTGATATCCCTTGCTGCCTGGAGAAGAACTGAAAGTAATTCCTTCTGACTTCAGTAGCGTGGGAACAAGGTGCTACTTCTGCTCTCTGATTTTTAATTTGTAACCTCATTCAAAGACACTGATGAACATCATAACATTTACAGTCAGATTAGTAAATGGTTCTCTGTATTTTAGCAGAATAACTATATCCAGTGCACTATGCTTCACATAGAAGGATGATTGTAAGATATTTCAGTTAATTTAGCTACGAATTGCAATAACTATTGGTAATCTTGAAGAAAAATTAAGAATATCTGCAAATTAATCAGGTCTGAAGAAGAGGCTTCCACTGAAATTTTTTTTTTTTTTTTTTTTTAACCAAGAAAAACCCACTTATCATATGAGCTGGACAGGTCTTTTCCTGTAGTTTTCAGACCTTGATGTTTTATTGACCAAACTCCTTGCTTTAGACTTGAGTTCATGTTCTCTGAGGAAGTACAAGTGGTAATTACGCAAGTCTTTCCTTCCCTGTCATAGGCAACATTCACAAGGGAGATTTACAACCTTCAGCATTCAGATACGGAGACTGGTTGTTTAACTTCAGTGAGAACAACTTTGACATATTGAATGGCATCAGAATTGGAACAAATTCTCTAGAAACTGGCTACCTGGACAGTCCCAGGCGTTAATAATTATGGGGGTTGTTTTGCCTCTTCTTTTTCCTGTAGTGACCCCAATTGCAAGATTGCTCAGAATTTATTTTGCTTTAGAAAACAGACTCCTAAATATACATTTTACTCCTTAAGGCAATAGCAGATGTATCTTTAGCAATAGCAAACTACCCCATGGACTGAATGGTACTTACTCAATTGTGACAAATACAATTAAATAAGTGATCATAATGTAAAGACACTATAATGAAACACTGTGTTAAGAGTTGGTAAGAGCTGAGTGCTGGCCTAGAAACACAGTCAGGACAATTATAAACAAAACACATTGTAAATTAACTTCAGTAATGAAACCCAAGGCGTATTTTCTTATCACAAAGCATTCAAAAAATCAGTTTGTTCATTTGAATTACATTTAGCTGAAACTTTGATATACAGATGAAACATTTTTCCCCATGCTCCTGTAAATGTACACTTTTGCTCCAGAAAGAAGCAAGCAGGTTACGAGCAGAAACTTACTTTTAATCAATGGTCTTTCAGGTCACTTCAGTAAAGTTTGGATCAGCCCCTTAATGCACATACTTATCATGACTGACAACAGTCCTGCTTTCACAGGTTTGATTGATCTAAGGCTGGAGAAGGTGCAGAGGGCAGGAGAGCTGCACCAGGGGTACGGCTGATCTGTAATGACCGTGCTTCTGTGACCCTTGCTGGATTGTAATAACGGTCTTTTTATTAAAACAAAACAAAATGAAACTGCGAGGGCTCGAGGGCAGAGCCGAGTTCTCTTTTGGCCTGTGTTAACCTCTAACCAAAATCTGGCCATTAAAAAAAAAAAAAAAAAAAAAAAAAAAAAAAAAAAAAAAAAGTACCTCAGCTGTTTTTCTTTATTTTTGGAAGTTTAAAATGAAATATAAAGCCCATAATAAAATGCATATGAGGACACAAATCAACGGACATGAGAACTATGTTAAGAACTATGCAACCAATATGGGTCTTCATTAACAAGAGTGTTCTCCTTGTGAAAGTCAGAAAATACTCTTATGCACTTGTAGGCATGTTGTTGTTTGTGCCATTATTTATTTCTATGGTAACAAAAAAAATACAGCATTATTAGACAACAGTAGTCAAGCAAAAAAAAAAAAAAAACAACCTCATTGCAAAAGAAGACAACTAAGAGCCAAAACAGAGGTGTTTAGATGATGGTGTAATTTGCTATAATAACTGTTTAACCACATATTTGGCAAGCCCTGGATAATTCACTTATGAGTAATGCATTTGTCCAAATTACATTCAAATAAAAAGTAGTTACCCTGCTATGTTATCATGCATTCTGCACAGATATTTCCTTCCTATTGATTTTCCCACGACAGGAAGACTTCTTACTGAACTCAGATTAACTCTGGATTGGTGCTTATTTCTCTTCTGCAGTCTCTCTGAGGTTGGTTAGGTGATGTGGAGCCACACACCACCAGTCCCTTGCTATCTGGAGCTATCTAACTTCCTTGTGCAGCCTCCCCCTCACCTCTTCCCCGTCTGCTCCATCTGGAGGGAGCTTGGCTGCTCTCCTCCAGCTCCAGCTCCCCGAGCGCTAGGCAGGCTGCGGCTGCCAGAACATCTGCTGTCTCCTGGCCTCGCTGGGGTGAGTACCAAAAGCACGGCCTTTTTAAAGTTGGACACTTGCCTCCATTGGAAACTGGGTGAGTTCAAAGTTCTTGTATCTGTCGTGAGACTTGCAGCTTCGTGGGAATATATAACTGTCTGTAACACAAACTCAAGTGCGCTTTTCAAAGGGACACATGCACTGTCTTTAGGATGCACTGGCACTGTGCCTGCTCTTCCCCTGCATCTGTGGAGATCTGGGGTTAGAACTGTCTTATTCTGAAGAGAGAGTAATTTTCAAGAGCAAGGAGTGGAAGGAATGCAAACTGAAACAAAATCAGTCCTTGATTTTGCAACTGCATCCACCAAGGATGGGCTTCTCCTGCATCAGTGCCTCCAGGCCATACAAAAGCTGTAATGATGTGCCCTGAGCTATTCCTTATGAAGGCAGAGGTTGCCTCTTGTTTGAAAAGATGCATTTGAAACAGAGATATTTTGTTTGAAAAGTTAGGAGAATGAAATAACATCACTGTACTGTCACAGGAGGAAAATCTGCACAGCAGCCCCCCATCAGCTGTAGTTTTTCATATGTGGGTCAAACCATGACCTGGCGATGTGCAGAGCTCCCACTGACTTCATAATGGGAAATGTATTACTTACTTAGAGCTGACTTGGCTCTATTTAGAATGATTTAATTCTTTGGTTATTAAAAGTTTCATGTTTTGGAGAAGCAACATCAACAGGTGACACATAGTCATGCTCTTCTTTGCCCCTCTGTTCTGTACTTTCTGCATGAGGTGGGATCCAGTGTGCATTAATTAGTGTGGCTCTTCCAGGACCAGATCCTGGACCTGGAGCACAGTGTGAACAAGTGGGGATGTGGTAGGTGTTCTGCAATTGGCTGTATCCAACTCACGCTGGCACAGAGCTGTTTGAGGCTCTCAGAATGTGTCTAGAATGACATGTTGGCTTGAAATGCAAGCCAACACACAGCTCCATCCTCTGCTCCGTCCCCCACTGCGTATTCTTCTGCTTGCTCAAACCTTGAGCTACTTTGGCTCAAGTCTGGAGTGAACAAACATACTCTCTGAGAAAGAAACCTCAACCTCAGCTTGATCCTTATGCAGGCTCTCTCAGGGCTAGAGGAGCTCTTGACTATGAACTCAAACTTCAACATTAGGTGATATGGTCTTCCACACAGTTGCCCTCTGGGGAGCTCCCCACCCCAGCAGACACAAACATAATGGTCCAGTGCCTTCCCCTGGGGCCCTCACAGTCCCTTTTTACAGAGGAAAGATCCCTGCTGAAAACCATCTTACAGAAAAAGGGGCTTAAGAGCCTTTGACAGTTTCCCCAAATCCACTGTTGTCCCCTCTATAACCTCAGTATGACATGTTGGCACGTACTGTCCCCTTCACCATGTGGGGAGGCAGGAGCTGCCTTTAAAGCAGGAATTGATCAGCACTGAAAACAGAATCAAAAATGTGTGTCTCCAGTGGGATGGAGAGTCCCCTAATGCAGACACTACCTGAATACAGGACAAGACCACTCTGAAAAACTGTGCAGGTCTAGAAAGGAGATAGAAGCAAGTATTACTCAGTTTATAGTATTGCAGCTCAAAGCTAAGCAGGCGTAAGTAGAATACACAATAAATGTATATTTAGCTGTAGTTAAAAGTGAAACTTAATATCCTATGTTAGTACATAGTACTCTCTTACCAAGAAAACTAATTTATAGGTAAAGAAACAGAGTTTAAAACTAAGAGACTGTGTGTTTTTAAATAACCTAAGTAAAATGCATACTTACTTACCTTTTATTCTCCTGCTGTGTGTGCCCTGAGCTGGTCCACGGAGTTCTATGAGGTAAGAAATTCCTGGTCAACAAAAGTTCCTTTTCTAAAAAAAGTGAACATAATGGAAACGGGGAACCACTTACCAGGCAGTTGAAAAAGGAGCTGACTGTGCAGAGAATTTCACACCTTATGGCTTTTGGTCAGTAAAGTACATAAACAAAATGTAATTTTTTATGCAATTACACAGGGTCACACAAGAATATTATGTTTTAGAAACCCACTCAAAAGCATATTGCTCTCTAAGAGCCCAATCCAGAAAATGGTTCTTCACTTTAGTAAAGTTGCTCATAAGCATTTCTGGGAGTGGAGCCTAGAAGACATTCTCCTTTTTATGCTTTCTTAAACAGTTTATGTGATAGTAACAACAGGAAGATAAATTACTTTGAATGGTAGCAATTAGAGAAATAAGGAGTGTGATAGATTTACCATGTGGAAAACATCTCTCACACATTTTCTTACAGTCATTAAACCTACTTTTAATGACACAACACTGATTTCAGAAAGAAACAAGGTTTATTTGATGAATATAAACAAGCTGATCAACACTAAATACTTCCCATACACATGATAACGATGTTATGAACTCTAAATACCTTGGTACTTTACACTTCTACTAGACATTAAATTACAATGACTGTCTAATACATGCCCACTGGTAATTTCTAGGAATTCCTTAGTTTCATATCAATGTCCTTAACCATATATCAATATCACAATCCAGAACATGCCACTCACTTGAAAAAATTATTACAAGAAGCACTATCAAATGAGGATCTAAGGTAAATAGGGAATACTGACCCATTGCTGCAGAACATCACATTCAAACGTCACCCTACACACACAAAAAAAACATTGCGGATATAGTTTGTGTCAACACATCTGAGGTCTTTTCATAAACACTGTTTAAAAAGTAAATTGAAACCCACTTTCAAATGAAAGTCAATGTGCAGGTACGTGCATACTGGATACACAAAATTCATTAAATACAAAATTCATACTGTACATTTAAATGAAAGAAAGAATGTGCAGTAACAAGACTGATCTCACATTAAAATAATGATCACTATCTTAAATGTTAACCAAAAGCTGGTTTGCTTCATTACACTTAGAGGGGGAAAAAAAATCTACCAAACATTGCTGAAATAAAATATTTCCCAACATCACAGTGTTTATTGTAAACCCCGAGATTCTATTTTAGTATATGAAAAGGTTTTCTCCAAACATCATAGAGTATAATGTGAAATGAAAATAAAGAAAAAAATAAGCAAGAAAGAAAAAAGCAATGTTAGACAAAATTTTCCTCTTTAGGGGCTAACTTTTAGGCCCTGATAAAAGTTTAGATCAATACTCTTACCAACATGAGTGGAGCAAAAATGCCCCTAAAATAATATCTGTGACAAAATTGGCACATACATATAAATATCTAACTATACAGCTTTGTATCTGCGACCCTATTTCCCCCCTAGTTTATATCCTACTTCAAGTATTCGGTTGCAGAGTTAAGGTAAAGACCTGATTGTAAGAGACACAGACGATTGTCCCCTACTGCGACAACAAATTTGTCATGAGAAACCAGTTTTGTTGTCTGAGTTTCCAAGTGCAACATTTGTCATATGTGCTAAATATACTCCCCAAAGCTTTGCTGTTTCAAAAACAAAGATCTAAAATGCCATTGATAGTTAAAGGACAAACTTTTTAAACATGAATGAAATTGGGATTATCTATGCTATGCTAATTCTATACATTTTACTCTATTTACTGAAGACAGTAACATCCAGCAGGGCTCCTGCTTGAATAAATTGCTCTTTGATTGCACCAAGAATCATGGTACAAGTAAATAAAATATCATCTCTAGACAGTAATTTTAAAGGGGTTACTATGTATGGCTCATGTAGGATGTTTAGGGTTAATCGCACCACAGGTTCAAAAAATAATTTTTCTAAATTCAGTGCAAGACTTTAGGAGTATCCATTGAGATTTTTTTTTTTTACAGCAGCAAAGAAAAACTACTAAGGATTAAGGCCACCCATGCTTAAATTTATTGTTTGTCCTTTAAAAATGCAGATACTCTATTCCCACTGCCATCAGCATGGAAGCATTTCTTCCATGGACAAAAAGATGCCTCAATAAAACAGCCAAACATTTTTGCACATGTTTGCCAGACTGACTGAAAATGTTTGTGGAGTCAGAAGGAACTTCTCCTTGAGAAGTTTTAGAGATCTGACTGTCAGTTAAGAGTCTCTCACTGAATGTAATGACTTCACATTTTTATTTCTCCTTGCATGTGCTTTAAATTTATTTTACTAGACACATTTTGTTGACACAAACAGCCTTTAAGTGCTATTTGTTCATTGGTATTTTCTTTAACATGTAAGATTCATTGGGGTCCATGTTGGAGACTGTTTTTCAATGTAGAGAACAATAACAAACAGTTCCACATTTACAGGAGACCTAGTGCATAAACTGTATTCACAGGAATCTTATCTTTATTTTTGTTGTTTGTTTGTTTGTTTTTATAAGAGTCCCAGCTTTTATCATTGATAACATGTATGCATTTGGATGGTAAAAGGTTGATATATCCTTGTGTACATGTCCATATATATACATACGTATGTATTTACATACGCCTCAAGCTTTTACCATCCAGGAATAGATACATCTTGTATATAATCATATATTTATGTTCAAATTAGATGTCCTATGCATTGTCAGAGACACACACCATATTTTCATTAAACTAATCTTTTTCATCAGTTATTAGTACCAAAAAATTGATTTCATTTCCAACCTGGCCCAGAGCTTAATACCGGTTATATTATCAATATTTGGGGTTTTTTGTTTGGTTTGGATTTGTTTTCTTAATTGCTATTATTTTATCAGTAGATATAAGAAAACAGAGGAGGGTAAAGGCTTGTTTTTATTTTTTGGAAAAGCCCACATCTAACTGGGGGTAAGGTTAATGCCAACACCCTTATACAGCATTTTACTAATACCTCTTTGATAATCTAGTGCAATAGAAGTGATACTTTAGAATAGACTAGGTAAAATCAGCAAATGCAGATACCACATCTAAGAGAATCTGAATTACATATTAAAATTAATTTACCAAAAATTAGTTAAATAACCTATTTAACTGAACTTCATTAAACAATCATATTCTGAACAGATGGTTTCTTTGTGAAAACAGAATAACTCACAAGACTCTTTAAGAACAGAAATGAAGCTCTTATAATTTCTGCTTGAGTCTCCTTCATTATTTTCCAAAGTATCTAATTTCACAATAGACTACAAGAAATAATGGAGAATATGCCAATTAATGCAGCATTTCATTAGATATCAACCTTAGCATTCATTTTCTGCATCTGTGATCTTCTCCAGGATATCATGGTCATGTTTGGAGATCCAATGCAATAGATTATCATTGTTACCTTCCAGTGCTACAGTTTTTTCTTCCTTTTTCGCTAGTTCCTCTGACAACTGTAACAAGGGAACAAAATATTCCAATTAACAACATGATTGAAGCATCCAGAACATTCTACTTCTCATCTGACCAAGATTCTCATAGACAGGAATGGATATATTGCTTTTTTAGGGACTAAGGACTAAGTAAGGCATTTAAATTTGATTTGAACCCACTTATTATGTTCATAGGGTGGTGATTAGTTTTATTGCTGATTTGCATGACAAGATTCCCCCTAAATGGGAATATTTTAATAAATGGGAAATATTTTAGATTCCTAAGATGTCAAATTCTATTGTGCTTGTGATTGTGTAAACAGTGGGTTTTCTGATCTTGTCTATGGGCACAGTGGCTTTGAAGAGGAAATGCTATTAATACAACTAAATATTTTTAAATGGCAACCAAAGAAATCATCCATTTATTTCCATGGCAGGTGGCAATATGCTGTACCTCTAGGAACTCTCCAAAACTGAAACACTGTTTTGTCATTGTATTTTAAGCACTTTTAAGTTCCCTTTAAGTTCTGAAGTACTTAAAGTTCTCTCATGGCAGAGAAAGGTTTCATGGATACAAGAAGCTCAGATTTACAGACATGACAATACACAACAGTCTGATAGGAGTTTTTCAGCCACACCCCACTAATCACAGGTGGTTGGTTGCTCTTCATGGATTGGCATTGTCAAAACCTGGAGGACTGTGAGAGGTAACGGGTGTCAGCCCAAGTCACTCAGTGGGAAGAGCCTTCCTGCCTTCTACAGACCTGTGTCTGCTTGTAAGCCACTACAGAGTGAGACCTGAATGATTTTTATTGTTACACTGGTTGAGCTACAAGCAACTTCCTGAGCAGAGAGCAGTGAATTAGTCTTATTCACATTATCTGTATATCAGATGAGTGGGAGGAATTAAATGATTCCCTTACAGGGCAGTTGTTCATTTATCCACTGAGTCTGTTTCTAGAAAATCTGAAATGCATTATGTATAGGATTCTCTGTTATTGCTCTTCCATTTATGTAACCTTAGAAGTTTCCAAAACATTCAATTGTATGAAAAGAAATTGCCATACAATGCTTACTCTTTTGTATACAGTTGAAAACTTACTTTTTTCCAAGTAGGGCTAGTTGACTAAAAAACCCCTTTAAATTCTAGAATCTAATATTTGTAGGAGAAAATATTCTGTGAGTAAAGTGAAACTGCTTACAGAATAAACTCAAATTTTTTTTTAAATTCTTATTTTCAAGTTTATGTATATGTATGAAAGTACATGTAACAGTTTATATCATACAAACTTAGATGAATGTTTCTGCTTTTTCAGTGAGGGGTTGGTACAATTCTTCTGGTTAAAACACTTAGGGACTAATCCAAAGCCCATTGAAATGTGGAAAGGTTCCCACTGATTTTAACAAGTTTTGGACCTGGCCCTTGAATGGTCTAAAAAATGACTTCTGCAGAGCTGGAAAGCCAGGGAGTTCCTAAAGTAGATCATGTTACTAGTTCTGGCACATAAAATCTTTGCGAACTTTTTATGAAAACTGTAAGTCAGAGCATGCATTACGTTTTGTGAACTGTGCATAGCTCCCATTCTTTTGGGTGACGAGAATTTCCTAATCATCATTCAAAGAGATACACAGGCGGAGGAAGAGCACATGTAAATTAACAAGGAGAGTACATTCCAGAAACTACAGCACAGTAATACCTAGATTTGTTAAACAGGCTCACTAAAATGTAACCACAGCAAATCTTCAGTATAGTTGCTATTTTAAAAGCTGAAGTTCCTTTGCAATTAACACTCTTTTATGCTTGAACAAATAAGGACCCAGAACAAAGTGTCCAATCTGAGGAAGAGCAAAAAACACAAAGTGCACTCTACCTCCAGGTTGCTCCCCAGATTTTCATTGGGATTTTACTATAGAATGAAATCCCCCAAATAAACCTCCCCCACTTAATCAACCCACCCATTCATCAGGAAACCATACATGTATTGGAAGTGTAACAAAAACTTGTTCACCACAGGTAGGAAATGCAAAGTATTTCTCAAGTAAGCCAAATAAATATATAAAAGGATATTGCTGTCAAATACCAACTGAGGTTGAGTAAATTAAATTTTATATTTGTTTCTTCAATGCTATACTTGGGACAAGTCACTGAACCTCTAAAACAGAAATAAAGTTTGGTAACATGCATTGGGCCTGAATTCAGCAGTGCTCCAGCTGAAATTAATACCTCACGAGTTTGGCACCTCTGCCAGTCCATCAGATATACCAGTCAATGAAAACAGCAGAAGGATGTGAAGATATAAAAGTGTAGTAGCCCACAAATATTTGTTCAGATTGTTTTTCCTTTGGATAAAGACACCTGCCTGATTAGTACTTTTTACTTCCAATCCTTTCCTCTCAGCAGTGATTTGCAGAAACAAGCTGGAGAGGGTGGGTAAACACAAAGGGGTTAAAGGGGAAACTGTTTAATAACAGTAGTAAAATGCAGGCTATTTTTGACATCTGGGTTAATGTCCATTATGCACCATATGCTTTCCAAATGTTTGCAACAAGCACCCAGATACAAAAACAGATACCCATTCACATAGGCTTAAATTGCCCTCTCCTAACCTGTTACACATGGTACCTACATAAAAGGCCAACAACTGATATGGTAATTAGTGAGTCAGAAAGAGAGGGAATAGCCACTTTATTACAGGGAATTGGTATCTGACCAAATGTTAGTAGAGAAGGATATCATTAATGAAAACCTCTTAGGGTTATTTCTGCTCCTTAATCTATGACAAGGCATCTGTACTATAATGTGACATCTTTTAAAAAGCTGTCAGGATGAATTCCTCAGTTTCCTTCTCCAGACTCATTCATCATTTCAGAGTACCAGCAAATGATGGGAAATTATTTCATTTTCTGGAAATAAGTAACTAGACTGAAAAGTAGTATTTAAAAAATAAGGCTATAACTCATAAGGTCTTTCTCAAGTGGCCTCCTGGGACTCGCCTGTGCATCTTGCAACAATACAATCTAAATTACATAAAGGAAAAAAAAATGTATTCCCAATTTTTACCTTTATCTGTGCAAAACCATGGAAAGAATGGCTTAATTAACTAAAACAAAGCCTTGGAACATACCACTCTAATTCTGTCCTTGCCACCAGTTTATTGTGTGACTAAGAAAAATCATATTATTTTTCTGTCCCTAACTTGCTCTTTTCTACAGCAGGCATAAGATCAGGCTCCTCACAGGAATTTGCAAGGCTTAATGTTTGTAATGTGCCTTAAGAGTCTTGGATGAGTGCTAAGTATTATTATTTTTCAGTTCCTGCATTTGATTAAAACTGAAATAACATAGTAAAAATTAAATTAATATATTAAATTACAAGTAAAGAGCAAGCATGTGGTTTGTGGAGCTACTTGTAACACTTTTAATACGAACATGTATTACAGACTAGGTGATTCCCAAGGTCTGTACTGACATGTACCATGTGGGCATAACTTAACAACTGAAAAGCTCCCCCAGAAGTTTGATTCAGCCAAAAATCTGTTTGTGGCTTCTGTGTGAGCCCAGAGCTTGGACCAGTGGGAGCACTGTGGGCTGCTTTTCCCTGCCCCTGAAGTGCAGTTGCAGACACGACCAGAACCCAGATATTTGCAACTCAGCACAAGAAACAATATTGGGTAGCACAGATCTGCTGGAGTGCTTGCCACTGTGGAGTTCCCTAAACACAGGATATGACAATGGCATAATATGTGCTGTTTGAACCTCTCTGTCACTGCAGCCCCAACAATAAATACCGTTTTTGCTACTTCCTCCTGGCCGAAATCCTGTGGAAAGAATGAAAACCCACCTCTCTAAAGAATACAGTAACCTGTTAAAGCCTGTTATTTCAATAGGAACACCTCTAGTGAGGAGGGCCAAGAAGAGAAATAATTAAGACACAAAGTTGTATCCAACCTATGTACAAAACTTCCAATGCTGAGATGCCAAAGACACCTAAGACACTTGTTGAGCTGAGTGAAAAGGTAAAATCCAGTTTAAATTTATAGCATTCCTTCAGTGTCCCTCTAGGAGTTTGGCTTTTTGCCAGTGTTCCTTGTTAAAAATTTGTTAAACGTGTTTGGCATTAATGCAAACACAAAGTGCTCATTTGTTACAAATTCTATTGGAATGCATTCATTTAAGGCAATGAAGTAGTTACCAGAAAAGAAAAAATGTTCATTAAGTACATTTTAAAAATACAATGATGTATGCGGTGCATAACTATGGCGCCCCAGTGGCTATATAAATATCTGACAGAATAACCACAAGTTGTGTTTGGTTTGAAATTGGAATCTTTTAAACAGAACCGATAGAACAAAAACTGGTTTTGTTTGTTGTCAAAACTGATGTTAGTCTTTCTTGTTTAGATCTACTCATAATAACCAAAGTTTTGGCATACGTTTTTTTACATCTCAAATCAATAAAGCCCACAGGTTAAAGTAACGCTCAAGGAAGTTTCTTGACTCGAAAGGTAAGTGCAGCACTGCACATTATCTGGAGAACACTGGACACAGAAAGTAAACACCCTGCTTGGAGGAGAACAAATTTTAGTCATTCTTAAAAACTCCACTTAAGGAAATGTTACCTGGGAGATCTGCAGCTGTCTGACAACATTCAGGTACGCCCAGGCAAAAGGTGTCCTGCTCTGCTCTTAATGCACTGATCCTTTCAGAAAATAAGGAGTTCAAAATCTAGTTTACAAAATCCTAATAACAAATTCCTCTTTTATAATACTCTGAAATATCCCTGGTAATGATAACTCTTAATTTTTAATAGGCAATCATGAAGTTTATTTCTTAGATGCTAGAAAATATCTTCTTAGCTACACTGTAAAAGTAAACCCATTTTTCTTTTAATTTTTTCAAAGATTTATAGTTACTTGCTAAAAAGCTTAGAAATGGTAAATATATGAATAAAACATATTCAAAAGAAAGATCCAGAAAGTGTGTGATTTAATTAAATATTGAAAGGTTCACAAAAACCCATCAGCATAAAAAGTTATTTATAAAGACAAAATAACTTTGCTCCATTTCTGGCAAAGAAATTATTTATCCCATTTGTTGCTATTTATGTTTTAAATTCACTACACAGTAAACTTCAGAAGGATCTGCAGCTGGCGGTAGAATCACTGCACGAATGTGATGAACTTTCCATATTGCTATAATGCCAGAATTGTTAATCTTAGTTAGGGATAAAAGCAGATACCATTGGGATGAATAAAATCAAATGGATTCAAGCCCTCTAGAGAGTAAGAGTCCTTGAAAACTACTGTACAATTATATCATAAAATTAGATGAAGTTTATGAACCTTGAGACTATTTGGACAAGGATGCCTTCTCTACTGGGAATGTTTCTAAATCAAAATTAGACAAGTGCTATATGAGTTGAAAGACAGCTATTTTTTTCTTAAAATCCCTTTTTCTTTTCATAAAACAAGTCTAGTCCAAATCAAAGCTCTTCAGAAATGTGAGAAAACTCAGCACATATCCTTCAATCCATCACTTTCATGCTGAACTAAAAAGAGGGTTGTAGGGAATGTTAAGGATGGCTTCAGTGCAGCAGTCTGCCATGGGCTGAGCTGGAGCGGATTGAAGATGATAGAAGAATTCCTATCGATTCTAGGAGACCCTCAGTCCGCTCCCCGGAGGCGGTCGTGACTCAGCAGCACAGGGCACGGGGTTCTTTGTCAAGACATTTATGACTTCCTTAGGATGCAGCACGTGAAACCAACTTTTTTTTTTTTTTTTTTTTTTTTAATTTGTTATTTAAATGGAACTAAAGTGACAGGTAAAGAAGAAGAATTGAGTAAAGTGGCTCAAACAACAATGTCCCCAATGCGATCCGGAAAGCTGTCAATAACAGGTATCACTGGATGAAATTGGAAGGTGCCTTTTCCATCCTGACTGATGGTGGAATGCCATTTATTCTCGTGCTCGGGCCTAATTAGGGGCCTCTTTTTTTTTTTTTTTTTTTTTTTTTTTTTTTTTAAGATCAATGTTTTTGCGATCTGTGCTGCTGCTTAATAACACGGTGTTGCCTGCCCGCCACCTGGCCCGGCGCGGCTGTCCCGGCTCCCGGCGGCGGCACCGCCTCGGGACACGGCGAGTGCGGGCAGGAAACCGCCGGCACGGCCGCTTAACCCCCGCACTGCCGGCCCCGCCGCGGGGGACAGCCCGCAGAAACCCGTGTGCCTGCAACTCCGGCACCGAGGGCGAAATCACCGCCGCGGCGAGGTGGCAGAGCTGGCATCGGACCCTCGGGGACGGGGCTGAGCGCGGGCGGCAGCGCTGGCAGCGAACCCACGAACAGCGCACAGACAGCTCGTGTTCCCGCTGGCTGGGGAAAGAAGTGGTTAAATAAAAGCTGTGTCAAGCCCCCAATCTAATAAGTCATCTTATTAGGAAGTTGTGATGCCCTGTTTGCCCTCGCCTGTGGCTTGTCTACTCCACTGAAAGGTCTCCTGCTGGGACCTTTGTGGCATTATACGAGGTAGAGAAGGCTGCTGCAATATATGAGCCTTGGTTTGGAGCAGCCAAAACAGCGGGAGAACTAAGCTGCAAAGAATTAAACATGTAACAACTTTGTAAAAGCACAGACAGTGATTGAGGTTGGCCCTTTTGCTGTTGACACATTCTGGCCCCTGTAGGTTGTGGTCACTAAGCCCATTAGAGCTGCAGTGTGGCAACATCTAGTTCAGCAAGTTCAATGTGTTTCTGTTTTATTTCTAAATACTGGACGCAAGCTGGCAGCGATAGGAGAGTGGAATATGGCACCAGAAATATGTCATAAACACAGTCGTCATTGTCAGGGATGTGAAATTACTTTTCAAACTACTTATTTTTAGCAGAGGGAGGGTGGGTGTATTTTTGCATTTTGTTAACTGAAATTAAATTGCGACTTGCCGCATGTTTTGTTTAATTAAAAAAAAATAAAAAGAAACCTTTTAGATGCTGTTTTCTCCTAAAAGAGAAAATTTTCACTAGAGAGAAAAATTTTTGGTGTTAGACACTCACTGCAAAATGAAACGAGAAGAAATGAACCCACTAAAATCTCTGCTGGGATAGGTTTCACTTATAAGCATCCATTTACTTAAATCAACACTCCCCAGTGTTCTAATTTTTTTCCAGTTCTTTAAGATAAAACATATCTTAACATAATATCTTAAAACATAAATTCAGATTCTAAAAACTGGATTGTGAAATGCAAAAGAAAGATAAATTAATGGATGGAGATATTACAGACATGACTGAAGGGTAGATTTAAGTTCTAAATCCTAATATGCAGAAGAATACACCTTCCCATTTCCCTAAGGATCACACTTTTCCAGGGAACAGTACAAGGTTTCTATTGCACACTGATGGGATGCTTGTGGTTCCTCAGCTCTGAAAGCTCTGTTTGCCTTTCAAAACTGCATTGTGGTCCCAGGTTTTGTAAATCCCTGCAGATTCATCACTGCCAGGAGTTACCAGTCTGTAGATATGGAGAAAATAATGAGTTGGCTGAACACTTGTGTATCTGAAACATTTGTCTCTCTCTTGAGCCTGTTACGTGTTGCCTCTGCCCTCATCCCCAGATGAGCTAAAGCTTATGTAAGAGGTTAAATGTGCAGAGAATGATAAAGACAGGTCCCAGCTGAAGGAGGGAAGGGGTTGGCAATCTTTTGTTCTTTTTCCCTGGTGCCCTCCCCTGTGTTTTTCAGGAGGTTTTGCTCAGGCAAAAGTTTCAGCTTGCTAATCCACAGAAATGACTGGCCACTCCTTTTGGAGGGACAAAAGGGCAATGCACATTCTTTCTTTGGCCACCAGTGATGAAGGAGCATTTCTTTTCTGTTCTTAGGAGTTTGCCTGAGCTGAGCAAGGTCACAGCTGTGGCTTTTCTCTGCATGAGGGAAATTTCTAGAGTTTGTAGGAGTTATTTTTCTCCTGCCATCTTTTGATATTTGCTGATAGTTTGGGACTAGAAGGAAATTCTTAAGATCTCATACATATTTGCCTGGTGGTATTAAGTATGATTTGGGTTTTACCTCATGCATCCTACCAGAGTCAGTCAATATTTAATAGCTAAAATTGGCTGGCTGTTGTGCTTGGATAACTCCAGTTACTGTGGCTGCTACCACACTGTTGTTAGAAGCATATTGGTTACTAGATGTTGTACCAGAGTAAATACTAATAAATTTGGTAGTTGTGGTGAGGAAGTTTAATCCAAAAGCATTCCAGCCAACGAGGAGGCACACAAGGGCTGTACTCCTTCTTTTGATGTGCCCAAAGGCTGGATAGAGTTGGGCGGAAGAGAGGTGGTGAGGGCTGAGTGCAGGTTTGAGGTACTTGATGTGTGTGTGCCTATTTCTCCCCTAAGGAAAAGAGTGGATTCTTGGCTAGAAAGGACAAGACTTCTTAGAAGTGCTGGACGTAGCATAGTGTCCTTAGGGCAGATAACTCCAGTAAGTTAGCAAAAGTTTCCTAAGATTGCTCATCTTCAACTGTTGAGAATAAACTAAATGGCTTCAGATTACTACTCTGTGGATCTGAATATCTGTACCAACAGCTGTATGTTCCCACCTATACTTCATAATTAAGACAAACCAGTAACATGCAGTTTCATTAGTTTGTTCTGCTAGTTAATAGCCCTGTACTCTTTAAAGTTATCTTATCAGTTACATTTAAATACTGATTGTGCTGTGGAGGACATTGTGAGGAATGGTTATTGTAGCAATAATAGTATAAAAGAAATCAATATGACAAAGGATAGTCAGAGTTCTATAGTATACAGAAAGCCTGTTTTACAGTACATGAGATATACTTCCATTTTCTCCTCCTCCAAATGATCCTAAATATATATTTCATATTACCTGGTTCATGATATGAACCTACTTATAAAAGTGAAGTGTGATATTAACAGTTGCATCTTTTAACGTCAAGAAGAAAGAGATACAATTAAGGAAAGTATCAGTAGGTTTGGTCTATTTGAAGACCAATGCTGGATCTACTTAAAACCCTTCGAACTGCTGAAGCATTACAATGACTGTGTGTGGCACTGTGAACATGACCATACACGCTCGACAGCTACTTATTTTTTAAATACCCATCCAAGTAACACGCAGCATTTTGAAATCTAACTTGTGTGGTCTAATTATGCAATAATTTTTATAATTTAGGCCCCAATATTATGAGCTTCTCCACAATTATGGCTCTGCCCACGCATTTCTCAGTGCACGATAGGGAAGACTTAGGGACCAGTTCTGGTAAGCATATAAGCATATGCTTTAATTCTTTAATTTTTACTCTAAATGAGACTTAAAAGTGCACCTAATATAAGAGAAGGCTTAAGAGTTTATCCTGCAAGGGATCTTACAGGCTTTCATTTAACTAAGAGCACACATATAATATGTTATGCTTATTGAAGACCCACAGTTATCAGCATACCAATGATAATGACTACTGCATAAAGGAAAATAGTAAAATAGCAATAAGCAAGTGTTTAAGCAAAATATTGCTCCCCTAATCTTCAAACACCATGTTTATAATCACTTTGAAACTCAAAAGCATGCATGTGTGTAACAGTTGGAGAGATCAGAGGCTTAGATTGCAAGACTTCCAAAGGAGATTCTCAGACCTTCCATGCAAGTTTCAAATGACAGGTAAACATATAAACTAAAAATACGAACTCTATTATAAAATCATATAAAACTACAATGGTGACATTTTCTACTCAATGCTACTATAAAAAAGATTGATGCATCGCAATCAAACTGTTTAGCAATACAAGTCTAGGAAACTTCTGAACAAAAATAATCACCACAGTTTCTCATTAATCACAATTTACACTGAGTAGTACTTTTTTTGGTTAGAGAACACCTATGTCTCTATGCTCATTTTCTTTCTCCTCTCAATCTCCCATTCCAGACAATCACAAACACAGCATGTAAAAAAGAAAGAGGTGGAGGAGGAGGATCACCCATGTCCTTTGCAGATTTTTTTTTCCAATAGAATGTTTTGGGATCTTTCATTCCATTTAACAAAATCTTATTTTTAATTGCCCATGGTGCATATCTTCCACCATTAGGCATTGCTGTGATAATGATGACAAAATGTTTTGTAGGCTTATAGAAAACACAGCTTGTTCCAATAATAATTGATCCATCTTCCAAATTTCAAAGTGTGGGTCAAAACCAACTCATACCTTCCCCTGTCCCTATGCAGAAGGCAACAGGACCCCTTCAGGGAATGCACCTTCTAGGCTCCCTGAGAGCCCAAGGTTCCTGCTAAATCCAGAACACTGCATTTAATAATCCTCAGTAGACCAATACAATCCACAAACCATTTAGCACCGTTCCAGTTTCATTTATCCTTGTGGTCTCTGCAGTTGGCATGGCAAGTGTGGGCAACAGTTACATGATATTTGAGTCAGTATTGCTTGTATTATATGTAGAACCACTGCCAGCTCATTCCACTCTGAGTCCATATTGCGGGAAAATTTACCCCTCATTTCATCTTCACACCCTTCAGACTATTTCTGATTTTAGAGATTTCTCATATTTCTACCTCTTTTTCAAACTGAAGCTTCTATTTATGTAGAAATAATTAAAAATATCCTTTTTTTTTTTTTTAACCTTTGCTGAGCTCTCTACTCTTTCTCAGTGGCTTATCAGAAATACATGGAATAGCAAAGATGTGGGCAAGCCTTGAACAGGTACAGGGGTTAAAAATGGCTTTGTGTTTAAATAGCTATTTTTCCCCCAAGTATTTATTAAATTGTTTGCCTTTTTTACCACTGCTGCAAATAAAACTAAGTTTTTGGAGGACTATGCACAATAATTCCAGCATCTCCATCCTGAAGAGCAATAGCTAATTTATATCCTGAAATTAAGTATGTAGTTTTGGGGTTGCTAGCCTATGCTTCATTTTACATTTCTCTAAAAGAAATTTCATCTTCCCAATCCCTCAAGTCACTGCAGCCTAGATTTTGGATTTTCAGAATTCCTTCAATCCTGCAAAGGAACAAAATAGATTACAAAACCATTTCATGAGAAATTTCCAGTAAATATATCTGGTTTCTCAGAAGAACGAGCTAAAACCTGCAGGGCAGCTGGGATGGAGGGAAGGCAACAGACATAGCTCTATTCTCTGCATAATTCAACAAAGTGCCAATCCATGCTTGTGGAATCCTTTGCTGTGCTGGTGTTCCTGGCTGACACAGTGTCAGCATTTTTCAGGATTATGCCACTATCAGCCTGTGCTGGGACCCTTTAAAACAGCTGAAATAAAAGAGCTCTTTCTGCATATTTATGCCATCCTGCTCTGAGCACTTCCTGTTGGCCCCAGTAAATCTCTGCTAAATTTCAATCGACTCTCATGGTGTTCCAGCTGTTAGATAAACTTCCAAGGATATTTTTATGACAGGTACAAACCTAGACAGGAAATCTCAAGAAGAAATCCTAAATTAATTATATGTCAACATTCAAGCCACAAGAAGGAGCAATTGTCATAAATTTTTGAAAGCTAGAATCCAATTTTAGTTTTAAGTGCAAAAAAGTTCACTGACTCGGTTGTGAGTCAGTGCCAATAAAATAATATATTTCACATTCTTCAGCAGCTCTCTTTGGCTAAACATAGAAGGGAAGAAGCTAAGATCAGTGAGCTGTATATTTAAATCACAAAAAAAGAATTCAAACACAAACTAATAGCAAATTGTAGATTTACAAATTATAATTCAGAATCGCCTAATCTTATCTCACCTTTTTGAAAAGGCATACAAAATACAACCTAATTCTGTGTTAAATGAAAACATCTTCACTACCTGAAAATCTGATATCGGTGCCAAGAACATCTTTCTGCAATACCAAACAACACAGACTCCGTCTCTCTTCTCTGTCCACACACACTGTGCCTTTCGTTTGCTTTAGGAATGCTGGGAATAACAAGTAAGGAAGGGGTTGAGAGGGCAGAGAGCATTGAAACAGTACTAACCCACAGAGGGTTGCCCATGTTTCTCTGGCTTCAGCACTGCTGTGGAATTCTTGACAGCTTTTCCCACTCCTCTGCCACATGCCCTTGCAGAAACTGAAGACCTCGGGCAGCTTGAAAGTTCTGCAGCCGGCACCGGCTGCGCAGGTGGCAGAGGTTCCATGGCCTATTCAAAACATTTTCCTGGAATGCTGTGGAGTTCCATAACCCTTGCCATGCTCCCTGGCTGTGCTGCCCTGGCAGAAGTGTGTGTGTGTCCCTCCAGGTCCATCCCTGTGGCAGCTGGGGCAGAGCTCCCATCCCCTTCCAGCCCCAAGCAGCTGAAAAACCAACCTCTGTGTGTCGAATCAGGCGCTCAAAAGCGACCTTGTGCTCTAACCTGGGAGGGGGCCCTTCTCAAACCTGTCTGCCTGAAGACAAAAGGGAGAGTTTTGAGACACCTGTTGTCTCAGTACAGAGAAAAATGTGTCATGGGGGTGGGGAGAGAGGGAGTGAGAAAAAATCCGTGAAGCTTCGCAGTCTGCATTGCTCGGTGCAGCTCTGTGGCACATGTGGGAGATGCTTGTGGTCGTCATTCTGGCACCAGGTCTGTACCAAACTCTGGCAAACAGCCGAGCACAGATCACTATTCCAAGCCCTGCAGCACTGACACAGCCCTGGGGGCACTCTGCTGGGGATGGGGCTGGTGAGGACACACTACACTGGCCACAACCACTGCCCCTTCCCTGGAAGAGCTCTGCACCAGCGGCCACTGGACACATAATCCGGCAACCATTGCTCAAGGAAAGCCCAAGCAAGGAAATGCAGACACCTTCCTTACACAGAGGCAAGACAAAGGAAGCAGGCCAGAGAATATGCAGCAAGAAGAGTTACAGTTCAGAGGGAGAGAAGATATTTCAGGCTATTGACAGGAGAAGCAAGAAAACAGTCACCGTGCTCGGTGGGCACGAGGCCATGGCTGAGTGTTCTGTTCATAAACAATATCCTTTTATACAATGCAGGTAACATTCCCCCTGGTTTACCAAGTGCTTTCTCTTCCCAGACAAAAGACACTAAAAGGATCCATCCAAAGCCCACAGAAGACAGAGTCTTTCAATTCATTTCAGTGGAGCTATGTCAAATAGTCCCAGGAAGCAAACACTCAGAGACCCATCTGCAGTCAAAACTGGGCCCACAGCACAAACAAAAATACATCAGAAATTCAGCAAGGCACCAGAAGAAACATACTGCACTTAACTGACCACCTTGATTCTGTGTCTCTGAAATACTGTGGATAAATAACTACTTATGTCACCCTGGGAGAAAAGGAATGTATGATATGGCTATGAAACCACCTGGATTTTTTATATATAAAAAGTGTTTTCACTACTTATGGAAAGCCAGACATGTAAAT
>NW_020955348.1:1754071-1755352 GCF_003031625.1 Empidonax traillii | reverse complement strand
AGAAGAAACATACTGCACTTAACTGACCACCTTGATTCTGTGTCTCTGAAATACTGTGGATAAATAACTACTTATGTCACCCTGGGAGAAAAGGAATGTATGATATGGCTATGAAACCACCTGGATTTTTTATATATAAAAAGTGTTTTCACTACTTATGGAAAGCCAGACATGTAAATTACACTACCCTTAGCAGGAAAAAATATGTGCCAAAGACCATGCCTAGGAGCAGAACTCTGGAAGAATGGGGGTATGGTCATGCCAGCTTTGCAATGTTTTCTTTTACAAGCCTGTTTTACTGCTGAGGCGGGGGAGACTAGTGTTATTGCTTCCTCAGAAAGCTGTTCTCACAGGATTTCACTGTTGGTCATGAAAATCTTATAAGGTCAGACAATCCTGCAAGATTTTAACAAATTGATGGTTGAAATGTGTCCCCAAGATTTTGGTTATGTTCGTTTCTAAGAGGGAAAGTAATCCCCTTAACAATGTGTATCCCTTGGGAAACCAGAATTAAATGAAAGCAAATCTGGAGATCTAAATTCAGTTCCCTTGAAAGTTTACACAAATTTGTTATCAAATGATTTATCTACTTTCAGCATATCAGTGTGGACAGACACAGCTGGCACTGCCAGCAAAACTACACCTGCATATTCAGTATGGGAATAAATAGGCTTAGCCTGTTTGCTTGGTGTTGATTCTGTGAAGGCTGATCATTCTGCAAGGGCAAGAAGACACACAGCCACAGCATCCTATGCCATTAGAGGTCCCTTCAAGGCTGATTGTTAGCATTACAACATTAGCACTGTGTATTTATCACAATGTGGACACCAGAGTGGCTTGAAGTAGTTTCACTTCCTCTCAAATGATAATAAATTGGCAGCGTGAGTGTTGACTGCCTGAAATGCAACTTCATTACTTCAGAGGTTAATGGAGCAACCTCTCTCTGTTGATCTTCCTGTCACCATTGGCTACAAAAGACTCTCTGACACAGTGCAGTTTTCAGGAGAGGCACAAGTACAACAGAGATTAACCACATCAAAAAGAATACTGTCCCACTCCATTATATCCTGCAAAGCTGGTGTGCAGTAAATCGCAATGGCCAGCAGTGTCAACTGCCTTGTCTGAAAATGAAATCAGCATAAAAAGAGGTGATGATGCCATACTACTGAGACAAACACCTTTCCATCTTAAAAAGAAAAGAAAATTATAAAAAAAAAAAAAAAAAAAAAAAAAAAAAAAAAAAAAAAAAAAAAAAAAAAAAAAAAAAAAAAAAAAAAAAAA
>NW_020955348.1:1597227-1753826 GCF_003031625.1 Empidonax traillii | reverse complement strand
AAAAAAAAAAAAAAAAAAAAAAAAAAAAAAAAAAAAAAAAAAAAAAAAAAAAAAAAAAAAAAAAAAAAAAAAAAAAAAAAAAAAAAAAAAAAAAAAAAAAAAAAAAAAAAAAAAAAAAAAAAAAAAAAAAAAAAAAAAAAAAAAAAAAAAAAAAAAAAAAAAAAAAAAAAAAAAAAAAAAAAGAGGAAATAAAGGAGAAGGAAAAAAAATACAGGAAAGAAGAAAAAAAAATGGAGGAGAGGAAAGAAAATTTTAAAAGTCTACTTTAATTATGATGTAAATATTAGGAGCTATTGACCTTGAGCTATTTTGCATTAATTCTACAGAATCCCTCTTGTATTTCTTACAGAAAGCTGCACAGTGAATTAGCCAAACTACTATTCTTTTGAAGGTTGAATTCTTGATTTTGCAGGAGATGAAGACTGACAGGAAAAGAGTAGGAGGTGGCCATGAGATTCAAAGAGGATTACATTTAATGCTGGCTAAGTGAATAACCCCCTGAATGAAAATGTATTCATTTAGGGAAATGTGCCTCTTCTTGTTACAGGTTACTGCCCTGAAATGCCTGGAAGGCGTGCTAACTTTCAATAATTCATAACTCCTCTTGATCACTAACAACACAATGAACGTGTCCCTCACAATTCTGAATAGAGAACATTGCCCAAGGAAGCAGAACATTCTGTTCATCCTATACACAAATAATTGGAAGTCACATCCCAGAAGGGAGGTTACTCCTGTCCTTAAAGCAGCATCCACTTTGTCGGGAATACTAACCCAAATTCACTACAAATACAGGTTAGTTTTCTTTTTGTGAGCATGCGTGTCAAATAAAATTGCCCATTAGGAATGTTTTATTTTGTTCAATATTTCTGTTCAGCAGATTGACAGATGAATATGTAACTAAAAGTACAGCAGGCATGCAATTACAGCACTGTAAATGCATGCACATATCCAGTAATTATGGATGTAGTTGTGCAAATGATTCAGGTGCGTTTCAGATCAGTTGTATCCACTCTCCATTTTCCACCTCCACCAGCGTATGGGGTGGTACTTAGTCTGACAACACATCTACAGCAAATACATCGAATTCCCTTGTTGAACTCTTATCTTTCAGAGGTTTCAACTAGAAGTGAATATTTCTGAGCATGAAACACATCAACCTGAATGAAAGCATCCACTTCCTATGCACACACAGTGGCAGGTACTTGGACTCCTTATTAGAAGGCAACACTGATAATAAGGAGTGTCTGCTGATAGCATAAGGGAGGAGGAACCTACCAGACATTATGGGAGATAAGGAAGATTGGGATTTCTTGCTGGAGAAACAAACAAGGGTGAGATTCCAGGAAGAAACTCCTCTGAAGGCCAAAGCAATTGTACCTTCCCAGCCCGTGATCTAAATGCTGTGAACCAGACAGAAGTTAAGTGTTCAGCTCCGATTGTGTCAGTAGCTCCTTTTGAGACCTTGGGTAAGTTGCTTTATCTCTCTGTATCAAGATTTTCTCAACTGGAAAAGCCAAAAAAGCAGATACTAAACCTGGAGAAGTCCCTTACAACTTATAGATCAAAGCAGAATGTAAATGCTATGCATTCTTCTGTACTACTACACCATTTTCAGTTTCTTTAGGTTGAGAAACATGTATGGTGTTACCTCAGTTTAGGCCAATTAGGAACCACGGCTTACTTTTTAAAAGCATTAATGGTTGGCAAATTTGGGAAAAAAAAAAAAAAAAGTAAAGCCTTTTATTTTCAGCCTTTCTCTAACTTAAGATCCAAAAATGAGGTCTACCAGTTAAAGTCACGTTTTGCAATAGCTGTTCTGCAGCTGTAGGAAGATAACCCTTTAGTGAAGGATTTATAAAAGAATTAGAAAGACACACCATCCCTAGAAGTGTTTGAGGCCAGGCTGGATGGGACTTTGAGCAATCTGGTCTAATGGAAGATGTCCCTGCCCATGACATGGGGCCTAGAACTAGTGAACTTTAAGGTCCCTTCTGACCCAAACTATGGTTCTACGAATTGAAGAGAAAAAAATGGTAGTTCAGTGGCATGTTGGCTCCATGAATACTAGAGTTGAGAGCATCTCTTCCATAAATATATCAAATTCAAAACAGACAATTGAGATGATCGTGCTGCAGGTTCTAAAAGTTACCATTTACAATACCTCAAAAAGACATTGCCCTACTGAAAAGAGTAGCATAAAATATGGCATAAAAATATTAATTGAATGTGAGAGTGTAAGGCAACTCTTAAACATGGGAAAACTTCACCTCTGCATACACATAGTACCAGAATGCAACAATATGCACTTCAAAGCCACATTGCTCAGACAGAATCAGCCACATCTTTCTTTGTAGACTCTCCTTTGATAAAGGAACTTTAAGGGTAAGTGGGCGCATAACCACACATAGCTACACAGAGCTGTCCAGCCTCATACCAGAATGCTTCATTTTTGATCCAATCAAAACCAGACTAAAGAGCAGCTGCTCTATAGGTTAAGAAAATATTTGCAATATCAGTGAGATTTTACTTCCAGTTTTTCCTCAATGTCCACACAATTTTTTTGTATTTTTATATTATATCTCTAAATCACATTTGGCTCTGCTGCAATGCCAAATATACAACAAATATAATGTTCAGAATCAGTGTATTCCATCCATCCTGCATCACAACGAATAATGCTGCAGATACATTTATATAAAAGCATTTCACTTGAACAACACAAAGGAAGAAAAAGTCTATTATGTATTTCAGAATCTACTCAGTACCCCCACCCAACAAAATACATGTGACCTGAGACAAAGGTAAGCTATAAGAAATAAGAAACTTGTATCAGAAATCCTAATACAACAGGAGGTTTTATATTTTCTGAAACAGTAATATCTTATTACTGATATTAGGCATCAAATTTTATGGATGTTGTGTATGGCTACAGATTCCCTGTCCCCCAACACTGTAGCACAATGCACTTTTATCTGAGAGTGAGCAGTTCCCAATTTCAGCACATCACTGGAGCTAAAGCAACATCCTGAATTACAAAAGTAGTTGAGTATAGACAGTTTATAAAACAACTATTGTTAACTGTATTTTAATGACAGGTATGGTTTAAAAAAAAGTCTATGGTAGGTAAAAGAGTCCTAAATATTTTTAACATTTCACAGTAAGGAAATATTCTGGATCTTTAGAGTAGATTCTGACTTCGCATTCTGAACTTTTCTTCCAAAAACCCTTCAGTTCTTTCTTAAGCAGAATTTTTAACAACCAAGGGCAGAAAACTTAGAAGATAACCTGTACCAAAGTATTTTAGAAGGATTTTCTTTGTAAAAAAGCAACACTTTTTTGATCTTTATCTCCATTTGCATGGTAGAAGTATTCAAAGGAATGAAGCATTACAGTCATTAGTAAGTAAAAGAGATATCAAGTGTACTAAACTCCAAGATTATCCATCAGAAATGAAACAAAACAAAGACTCTACATGTATAAGATAGGCTCTTTTTCTGCTAGCTGAAATCTTTCATATGGTATATAATGGTGGCAAAACAGAATTTTTCTATTCACCTTTTCCCTATTGAAAAGCAATGCTCTCTTTATCTAACCTTTTCTAAACCACCATTGAAAATTGTATTTTCTGACTCAAACAAAACACTGTTTTTCTTTCTGCCTCATATGGCTAATAATAAAGACTTGAGGTAAATCTCCCTACAGCTGCTTTCAGTTCATTTTAAGTCAATGAAACCTATATAATCCTGTAATACAGTCAATTGTTTCTTTTCCACTAGGCCTGAAGGGCTGCAAGCTTAGAAAGGGAAGAATTACTGTTTTGCTTTTAAGCACCTATTAATATTTTGCCCCTCCAGCAGTTCTTTTTTTCCCCTTTGAAGCCTTTTTCCCACTAAATTAATGTTTAACAATTAAATCAAGCTGAAGGAGATCTTAAAAGATCTAGACAATTACTGATTGGGTAGAAGAACAGGCCTTTAATTTAAATGGGAAACATCTCTGAAACGATGGTATGAGACCCCACAACTAATTACATAATTTTCTGCATCTGAGAAAACATGAGCTGAGAGAATGCAAATAGAGCCACACATGGAATACCAGGAAGCAAAGCTGGAATTCTAACATCTACCTATCGTCTTTGAGAATAAAGCAACTTGAAGAAAAGCAAGCCTTGTGCTACTAGATAGACAGAGTGAAAATATAACTTAAAAAAAAAAAAAAAAAAAAAAAAGAAGAAGAAACTTCAACGTTTGACATCTCTTTTTCAGGCAAATATTGCCAATACACCTAGAATGGCAATCCTAAGTCTCTATGTAAACATCACAAGCAGGCCTAAGAGCCCTTTCGAAATTGTATATTCTTTGTATACATAATATACTTTTGTGTACTTGTAAGATACAAGTGTTCTGGGTTTCCTGCTTTCTTCTATAGTAATGTGTATGTTAGAAATATATCCACAGCTGAGTAGTAAGGTACAATAATGGAATTTTTCTCTTAGGCCTGGATAAATAGAGTTTGTTCTGAATGAAAATCCTTAACCTGAACTCAAAAGCTGGCTGGTGGCCATCTCCTTTGTCAGTCCCCTGAGCACCTATCAGAGAAGTGTCTGCTGCCCTTTGATTCAGAAGCTCTGTGGGTACTGAGATCTACTCAGATCTCACAAATGCATTAATATGTGCAAAGACCACAAACACTATTCTTTTTCCCTCCTAACCCAAGAAAATCTCATGTGTTCCAAGCAGAGTATCATGACTAGCCTTGCTTCTTAAAAGTGGTCAGACTGGGCTATGGCCTGGGAGTGTTTGGACCAAATGTTCATTGCTGAGACCTAATTAATGTCAGTGACATTATCCTTCTTCCAACAGAGGTACAGAAGTAGCTAAGGGCACCCACTAGAATGTCCAAGAAAATGATGGATCATACCAGCAAGAACCAGGTATGTCCATGGTGTGAAACATTCAACATTGGACACATGCCTTTAAGGTTTGTCTGTCACACAAGTATTAGGGACAGATACCCAATGAACAGACACAATGAACTACAGAAAATTTCCCAATAGATCATCTAAAGTATTTCCAAAGGAATCTGGCTCCTACTGATTCCAAATATATGAGAAAACAGCAGTTTTAAAGAGAGATACTTTATGTTGGTTCCAGTTTAAACATAATAGTTGAACTCTCAGAGAACTTGAAGGTCTTGTTTGCAGTTTCAATGTTGACTAAACTACAGCTATTCCTTAAACGTTTCAAGAATTGCACATTTTTCTCCTGTGAGATCTCAAGTACTTCCTATGACAAGACAAGCCACAGACAAATGAATTAATAAAAATCCCAACAGATTTTCATGATTCAAATACTTGCTTAATATTTCAGGTGGAGTTTTCTCTAATTTAACAGTTTTACTCATCCCTAGATAGAATCAAAACATGATCTGAGGAAAAAGTGGTATTCAGTTTTATGAGTCACCAAATCATTTTGAAACACCGAGCACATTTTAGCTCACCATCTGTTACATAACCTCAATGCAAAGTAAAGAATATTATGTTTTTGGCTAGAAATCTGAATTCCATTTTCAGGAAAAGGTTGGGATGACAAACAGACTACTATGAAGGACACATTCAGCCAACAAAAAAACACTCTAGCACTTCCAGGAATTAAGCCTCTCATTCCTATAATAACAAAAACCATCACTGACATAAGAAGGTCATGTCCTTTCCTGCTTTTAATAATTTTTTTAATATAAATTCTTTACTATCTTTCTATTATTCATTGTAAATGTTTCATTTCACCAAGCCAATTATATTCACAATGTATTTCCCAATGCAGACTGTAACTGATTCATGACTGTGTGTGTAGCTAAGGCATGTGCACTAAAAAGGGATCTCCAGTCAAATGCCTTCTTTTTGTCCACAGAAAGAACAAATAGTTAACCTCACATTTGTGTAATATACACAACACATTGTTAAAAATAAAAAAACCCTAGGAATTACTTGTATATTATGCAAAACCACCACAAACGCACCCCCTCACAGGACATTGTACAGTAACATTTAATTTACGTTCCTGAAAGGAATTGACTCTCTCAAGGGAATTTTTAGACAGAGGGCCCCCAGGAGCACCAGCCCCTTGCAGACAGCTGAGCGTGGGCTCCGCTCACAGGTTAGTTCCACTTGTCCCTGTTTGAAAATCTGCTCTGTGTGAGTGGGTGAAACAGATTACAATCTCTGGGGCTGTGACTGGGCAGGCAGCAAGAGGAGGACATACAAACAGGGAAATCAGGTTGGAGCTCAGGGGCTCCCACCACCTCCGGCATCATTTGGGTGCAGACTACGTTGGCGGTAGCTCCTAAATGACAAATCTGAGGTGTGGCTGTAAGTGCACAAGTCTCTGCTGAGCAACCAGCACTGACTTACCTGCTGCCACTTTTCTTCCTTCTGAGTCATTCTGTGCACCTCCAGAATGTCCCACACATCCATTAAGATGCTGGAGCTTGGCCCGTCCCAAGGTCTGCAGTGCCCTATGCAGCCAGACAGCTCGAGTGGCACACTCATCGGGATGCAGAGCCGGGAAGCAGCTGCCATGGTGGGCTGGTGACTCAGGAAGGGACTCACAGGACAGATGCTACAATGAAGAACGATGCCAGCTGCCACCAAGCCTAGGAGAGGCAGTGACAAACCTGTGCTTTGCCCTCATGTCCTCACTCTTTGCCCTCCATTTCACACACCAAATAAACCTGATGAGGACACTGTCCTCTGACACCTTCTGTTTCAGAGAAACTACAGAACAAGCAAAGATGTTGCTAACACTTCAAGAATGTGCTGAGCTGGGCAGCAAGTTTGCAAAGGATTGCCTGAGAAGGCAGAACCACCCTCCTGGGGCAATCCAAAGGGAGCACAGTATTAAACACTGTTTTTAAATCCGTGAAGATAGGGTGGGTCAAGAAGACAGATGATGCAAAAAAGGAGGAGAGAGATGAACAAAGGCATGGGCTTTGGGCCAAAGAATAAACCCTCCTTACTGTGTAATGCCAAAGGTGAAGGGGAGTTGGCTGGCAGCAAGAAACACGCTGCAAAGAGGGGCTGTACCCCCCCTCTAAAAGTTGTGTTCCTAACGCAAGAAGGAAATCACGCAAAGGACATAAAGATGTTTCTTTGTTTTGGACTCAGTATGTTTTGTGCAGTGTCAAAAGTTCAGAGCGAAAATTTCCACCTCGGTCTGAAGAGGAACAGTGCAAATATTTGAGTTTTGTGAAAGCACGAGGATCTTCCCGGAGATCCGGCCTGAACGGAGGCCTAAGCAGCAGAGAGCAGGTCTGAGCAATGAGGAGAGCGTGCCTTTCGAAGGCGCTTGTGAGCCCCGAGCCAAAGGCAGTTCTGGGCTCTGCTCAAAGTCAGGAAGATTGAGCAAGCACAGCTCCAGCTTGGTGGGCCCTACAGGCAGAGCTTGGGGAGCATCCAGCCCGGGGAGCCTGTCCAGAGCCGTGACACCTAGTTACAAATAAATAGCAAACAGAGATATGCCGGTGACAACAATCAGCTTTAGAAGTTAACAGGAGGAACCTGGAGAGTGTAAAACGTATTTGTGTTGCTAGGCAAAGGCAGTGAAACTAATTCTAGAGTAATGCTGTGTCAAGTAGAGTTTTGCACAGAGGAACTCAAAGACCAGAAAACAAGGAAGATTGATTGTTATTTAAATTTCAAAATTTGGATAGTTCCCATAAGCCTGACAATGAAAAATTAATAATACAGATTCTCAAAGTTTGCAATAAAAAGAAAGAGGCCAATGTTATGTTCTTAACAGGCATTAGCTAATGGGCATGGAAAGGTTTAAACTGTTACCATTCAGAGCAGTGATGATGAGTGAAAAGTGACACAGGAAACTTGGGGACTGTTTTTAATCACCCTTGCATAGCTGTTAAAGGCACAATAAAATGGCAACAGGACATTATAAATAGAGCATGTAAAAGAGCCTTCTGTGACAGAGAGCACTGTGACAGACTCCCTTATTAGATAGGTTGGCTTAAGCATTCACTCTGTCACCTTCTCCAGCTGGTCAAATGCTCTGTCCCAACTCAAAGTTAACTCAGCTTGTTCAGCTTGGCTTGGCCCATCTTTGGGTTAATATTAAAAGGGTGATTTATCAGACAGTTAGTTTAAAAAGCAAACCAAGCAACAACACAAATGTGTTTAAACTTTTTCAAATTCATGGAAAGGATGCAAGCTTTGTTGTAAAAGCCTCACAAGCACAAGCTGTGAAATACAATTTAAACAACCTGGGATGTTTGGAAATAAATTTGTAGATTAGAGACAATCTTCCCACAAAGATGCTGGGAGTGGATGGAGTTTTCTGGTGATATCTAGCTGTGCCAGAACTGAATTTTGCACACCTGTCTGCAAACCACTCCACAAACAGCATTGCACAACATTGTCTTTGCCCTAATTTTCAAAGATCATAGTACCAATAATTCCCACTAAAGTCCGTGAGAACATGCAACCACTGAAAGGAGTCTGAACATTCATTTCATTTATGAAGAATAAATTATTACCAATCCATTTAGTCATGAATTGTGGCATGCAACCATACTAAATTCTAGATGCTATTCATAATTTACAGCAACAGTTTCATCATAGTGCCTGAAAGTTAGACCAAAAAAAAAAAAAAAAAAAAAAGACACATATTTCTGGCTTTTTAATAATTCTTCCATGACAGTTATGAACTGTAATACTGAACATAAAAATCAACTATCATTCAGAGTGAGCACGGAAGATTTAGAATTTTGTTTCCAGCTGTTACTTCCTTTTGCTATTATATCACAGATGTGCACACATTTATTTTACTACAAGTTATATGCATTTAAGGCCACAGTTAAAGAAAATGGGGTCTCCCTCTAATGAGTTGTTAGCAATACTTGCCCTTTGTAATCATACAACAACATACAGCATGTAGCTCATAAAAAGGAATATTGGTATTCATGTCATTTAAATTTCTTATTCATCCTTCCTTGCCCCAAATGTGTACTGTGTTCAGCTAATCTCACTTGTCATTCTCGGAAATGTTTAAAATAATGAAAAGAAACTCCTTAAAGAGAAAGATGATTTCCCTTAAGGCTAGGCATAACTGAAGTATTCCAAAGAAATAATATTTGTTGTGCTCAAAGACAAAGGACCTTTCACAAGACCCACAGTTCTGGACATTTTTCCTTACATTCTTCTCCCAAAATGAGGCAGAATATCAATGATTAAGAACAATGATTTTTTGGGAAGACCATCCAACAAAATTTTAAAAAGTAAATTGAATAATAAAAAGCACATTAGAATGCTGAAAGGGAAATTAAACAGCAATTAAATAAATATTATTAGATTTAAGTGAGCACTTTATAAATGTTTACAATTCTGCACTCATACCTGACTCCATTATTGCACAGGTTAGCTTTCCTTTCCCCTTTCCCCTCTAGAAAATTAGTTAGTGGTATGGATGAGAGGTGCTCACCAGGCACAATGAGGCATACAAGGGATGCACAGGGGAGTACTCTGAACACTCTTTGTAGTAACTCATCCCAGTTTTTGTAAACAAATGAGAGACTAAATAAGAAGTTCACCTACAAGTCAACTACCCCACACTTCTGCCAGACATGCTTCACCTCACCAGGAGGGAGCTGTGTGCACAGTAGACCAAACCTTTTTTTTATATATATGTCATCTCCTAGGATTAAAAAAAGAACACACAGCAATGAATCTTACTGGTGTTATCTTTACTTTTTCAAGTTGTACATTTCTGTTCTGTTGCAAACTACTCCATTCTCCTGGCTTAGAGTAGCTGTAGGTGTGCTTTAAAATTATGCCACTACTTCCCTGTCTTTTCCATTTTACTGTGTTCAACTGTTTTTAAAGGAAGTACACTTGAAAGTCTTTTTCCTCAACAAATACCTCCTTATATAAAGACTGTCTCTGAAATAATTAGGATTGCTCAATGCTAACCTAGAAAAAGATTGCACAACACCGAGAAATAACCCCCTAGACATAAGGACATGGCAAATGACAGGATGTCAAAAGCAAAAAGAGGGAGACACCTGCAAATTAATTCTGTCATCTGCTCGCTGCTCACCCACTCACATCACGTGGGGCTGAAGAATGAGGGACCTCACCTCAGCGGGGTGGTAAAAGGATCAGAGAGAAGAACAAAGCAGCAGCTGATCACAACAGTTACAATCAAAAATTGGAAGGGAAAAGCACAGGGAAAATTGAAAAACTGAATTTAAATACAGAGATGGAGAAAAGCCAAGATAGAAGAGATAAAACACTCTGGGCAATTAAAGAGAGAAGACTGCATTAAAAAAAAACCACAGGGTCTAGCCCAGCATGTTAAACAAAGGTAGCCTGCAGACTTATACCTGAGGGCCCCTCTGTGCCGAAGCACAGGGGGCACTGATGGATGTCACTGCTGCTCCTGGACCTGCAGAGATACTTCCCCGGTTCTGGAAGAGGAAGAAGGCAGGTACAGGCATGAGTGATATCCACCATCATTGCTGAACTCCGCTGGAAGGCTGCCAAAAAGTGAATGCAGTTGAGGATTAATTAAACTATGAGCAAACTACCATCGCTGAGCAAATCCTTCCCTCCTCCCTGTGCCTGAGAAACTGAAGGGTGGGAGACTGAAGTGCAGAGGTAGTGCAGGAGCACCCATCACCCCTGAGGATGGCTTTGTGGTTCTGCAAGATCCCCTGTGATATTTGCAGACCTCGCTGCTCACTCCAGAGGGGAAACCCACACTGCTCCTGCTGCACTACAGGCAAAACAGAAAAAAATGGAGCAACTGGCAGGAAAATTTTCTGTATTTCTTACAGGCTTTTTCCATTAGTTTTAGAGCAGGTCCTAACATTGAGATACTATGCCTGGCTTGAAAATCTGCAAAGCTCAACTCACAGTACACCTTTAAGGAAATGTTTGTGTGGAGAAGGACTGTGTATGTGGGAATCTACCTTATGGTATCCTTATCACCATGCCTTTGCTTTCCCTCCTTGGGAGGAGGTACAAGTATCAGTGTAAAATGATAGCTTGATTGTTTGAGCATTTACATGGTTTTAATGAGTAGCTGCTTAAATGGTCCAGCAGTTCCACACACAAATATTTGACCCCAGGGCTACAGTAATTTATGGACCTTCCAATTACAGAAAGTATTCTTTTTTCTTTTGCTTTGCACTTGGACTGTTTCTTTTTATTACTTACTCCATATCCTTTCCCACTGTTCCCCTATGGAGCTTCAGGTGATTGTGGGAAATGACAGAGGGACCTGCACATTACCCACACATGTGAAGAAAAAGGGTCTATTTATTTACAGTCCAGGCAAACAAAATACAGGAATTGTGGAGAAGCTTACGTGGAACTTTTCCACAAATTTTTTTTTTCTAGAACAGTGCAAAAGGGGACTTGAGCTAAAAAATGGGGTCCATAGCTAGAGATTCAATATCGTATATATATATATATATGTGTATATATATATATATATATATATGTATATATTTGCCCCTAGTTAAATGTTGAAATTCTGGCCTTTTAGGTATGTGTCAATAACTACTGTAAATGTTTATGAGAGGGAAAATGGAAATTCTCATCTAATTCAAGTCATGCCAGACACACATTTGCATTGTCTACAGTGATACAGAAGCTGTATCAACCACAGCCTGATCATAGTAAAATTTTAATTACAAAGTCCTATGCAATTACAAACAAAGTCTTTGGATGTTTCTCCATGAACTACAACCTAAGACACACATTCCAGTACTTAAAAACTCTTGCTGTTTATGGCAGGGGATTCATTAAAGTACTTTCAAAATATAAATTCTGTATCTTTCATACAATATTTGAAAAATCTGTTCTAAGTGTGTGTGTCTCAGTGCTGGCAATATTATAACAGAATTGGAAAAGAAGAAAGCCAAAAGTAATCTCTGTCAATTAATAACATTTTCAACTATTTGAACTGGCTAAAAATGCACTGCTTGGATGAGGAAGTATAGCTTTCAGCTAAAAATAGCAGAAACAAAGAATATTTAAGACAAAACAAAACAATAAAATCCCAAATAATTCTTGAGAATTTTTGCAGAGCTTTAATATTTATAACCTCCTTTCCCAAGCAGAGCTTCAAAACACAAAGAGGACATGAAATTGATAACAAAGGAAAGACGCCAAGAATGTACAAAATAGAAAGAATTTCTGCATTCCTTCTGTGTACATGGAAGTCCTCCCTCTGAAGCAATTTATCTTGGCTGATGAGGGATTGGTGGGTGTGCCCAAGACAAAACTCGTCAGACAAAGACATGTTTGTTTGCTTTTCATTTATCTTAAAGTCAAAAGCACAATATGTGTCAGTGCCAACGTGGGCCTTTCCAGATCTTCACTCTTCAATGGGATACGAGATGAAGAGAAAAATTTCTTCCAAAGGGAGGACAGATCTGTAACTAACTCTATAGTTATCATAAATTTGTATAATAAGTAGCCTTTGGAATGGCTGTACAAGCATACTGAAAAGCATTCTAAATGGATAAGACAAATAAAGACTGAAAGCAGCATCAAAGAGATGACACAGCTCCTACAGTAGAATAATGGCCCACTCATTGCTAGAACTATTGGACTATAGGGTCTTGCTCCCTGCAGTGATGTTCCACCCTAAAGAAATGTAGATCCTTAAATTAGCATAAATTAGTGACTCAGAATCCACTCCAGCTAAAAACTCAGGCCTAACTGGAAGACAAACTTCCTTATTTCAACCCCAGTCTTGCACACACTGTGCACAAAAATCTGTTTTTGAAGGTTAGGTGTTATCCAAAATTAATAGCTTCAGGAGCAGATGCTGCTGCTTAGGGAGTAGGAAGATGGAATGTGTGAACTAATACATATACTTTTTAGTTTCTATTGTCCATGGTTCCATGTCGACTAAAACTGACCTTGAAAGCTGCATTCCTAGGAAGATTAAACAGAATACAATTAATTTTCTGTTTAGAACAAGATTAAAGATCTCTAGAAGGCAGAGAGCCAATGCTTTACTTCAAGGATAGGTACACAAATATATTCTGACAAAACAAAACAATATAAAGAGAAAAGTCAGAAAAAAATTGTCTTGGGTCTCTACTAATCAACATTGCTGTTTTCAAAATGGAAGTCCAAGAGATCCATCATCAGGAATTCTTTGTAGATGAATTACATGTTAAATGACCAGTTCAAATCAATTTACTCATGTGTTATACCTGATTTTATTTTATATTTTTAACTGTACCTTGTTTTAAGAAGCAAAGAGCATAAAATTAATGCACTGGACTGGAGTCTTCATTCTGTTTTGTGCAGTCAGAATTGCAATGCAGAATTTCTGGAAATAGGGAGGCTTTGAAATGCTGAAATGTTGCCACATCGCTTTGAAGTAAGTTCTGCCTTGTATATTCTTTTGATTGATTGACAACAATAATAAAAATATTAACATGATAATCCTTTCTCTGGATGAAAATTGACTAATTCTCATTACATTTATAACCTTATTAATCTCTTGGGTTTACTAGTTTCAAGCTACGCAAACTAAAATGTATTATCTGATGCAATCATTTGATGAAATTAATGGACTGAGTTATTACTGTGGAAAAGGAGTGTTCAGGACCTCAGGGGATAAGGGCCTATCAAGGGGATAGCAAGGCATTGCTTTTTTGTCCAAAATTTAATAGTTACATAATATTTACTGTTACCCACCCATATAATAAAACACATAATGCAGATGGTATTCCTAGCCCGAATTTATCTCATTCTCAAACCAGCCAACAGTGATTTTATTTATTTACTAAAAGGCACTGATGAAAGAAGATATCCACTGCACTTGCACAATTCCTGGTCATGGCCCAGGGCTGGCTTTAGTCTCCATGAGCTTTAGAGGACTCATACCCTCCCTCATGTTGCAGTATTCCAAAACCTACCAGTCCCTGAATTTTAGACATGCCGCTCTCAATCCTAAATAGAATTCCAATAAGGCTTTTTGCAATAAGAAAATCAGAAAGAGGGGAAATGCAAACACCTCAGCTCTGTGGCAGCAAATGGCATTTGTTTGTCCATGACCTACTTACCACAGAAAGAACCCATAGGGAGGGCTGAGGTCTGTGCCTTCCAGAAGCAAAGCATGGGGAAAACTTCTGCCTAACTAAGATGCTGTAAGGAATGTATCATGAATCTCATGAGTTTCAGAAGAAACAATATCCCTCTGCTTTTTTTTCTTACAATCAGTTTTTTCATGCATTCAACCAGTTCTGTCTTATAAACCTGTTACTCAAATATTCAAACTGCCCAAGACCACTTGCAAGGAGCATTTCTAATTTCAGAGGTAGGTCAACGACAGAACATTGTATATGAAATGTGTACTTTCTTATGAAACATCTGACATTTATCTTTTAAGCAGACAGCGACTAGATGGCACAAAATAAATGTAATTAAGTAGCAAAGCCCAGCAACAAAGGGGTTAGAAAGAAATCTTGAACAGTCTGCAGTGCAGAAAGTTATTCTTTTCTATAGGTTTTAGTCATAAGGTAGAGAAATCCTGCAAAATTGTATCTTTTAATAAGATTCATATAAAATGCAAAACATTCATAAATATGGTTTTAAGCTCCTTCAAATATAATGCTATAAATCTTATTACAGACTTCAGATGTAATTGTTCTGCTGTTTGTCTCATAACGCTGTGCCTCTTAACTTTATATGGTTACAAAGGGGATTAATTTTGCTTCAGTCCTTTGTTTTCTTTTGGTAATAAAGACCAGACTTGTTTGTTCATTTTCTTTCAAGTACTTCTGTTTCTTATAGCATGAGCTCATACAGATGTAATACAGAAAATCAGTATAAAAATCTAGATGGTTCAGGTAAAGTACAAAAATTTGGACTACTTAAGAATAATCAGAAGCTTTTGGGGTCATCCATTCATCTTTTATTCCCCCTTATATTTCTCATATTCCCTCTTAAATTTATCTTACCTCTTGATTTTCCTTTTTTATTTCAAACTAATAGGAACTTTTTTCTCTCCTCCTAACCTCATATGCTTTGCCCTCAGAATGCATTTTTCTCTTTCCAAAATACCACTGACGATTGAGACTCTTTACATTAAAGGCTTGTAAATTCATCTTTTTTAAAAGTCATCTTGACAACAAGGATGGACATTTTCAGAAAAGAACTCCTGATCCTCCTGCCAGCTGAAGGCCCCTGTGTATGTACAGAGCTTTGCTGGCATGAATGTGTAGGTGGATTTCAGATTTCCCACATCGCACATCTAGATCAGGTCCTTCTTTTAAACACAGCATCACTTAATAGGGCTCAGAATATAGGTTTATACATTAGGAAAAAGAAATAAGAAGTGGAAGATATTTTGGAAAGTTAACTGGCACAGAAATGCTTTCACATTTTAAAAATAGCATGAATAATAACTGAAATTATTTCTTATTGTGAGCCCCTAATCTGTGCTGTGATCCTGAATACAACAGAATTATGAACAAAAAGACCAGGGTAGGTAATGCATAATTGCCAAAATAAAATAAAAATGTGCAACTGAACTAAATGTTTAAATCAATACAGAACTTGGCACTTTCTACTCCTGCAGAAGCCCAAGATGTTAATAACCGGTAGCAGCCACACAGTTTACCTTGACAATATTCCTTTGCATTCTCTAATTAAAATTCTATTTAAAAGAAGAAACACTGGTTTAAATTTAAAAAAAAAAATCATGAAAACAGCTCCATTCATTGTACTCTTCAGACAACAGAAGCGCCTCTGATCTGTAATTTCTTGGACTGCAGCTTATGTACATATTAATGAAGACATAATAGCTCTCACTTGGTATTGGCAAAAATTTTCCTCAACTTAATAAGAGATAAACTCTCAGAATGCAAATACCAGAAATACCAGAAAGTTTGCTTAAAGATTTTTTTTCAGCCATCTCACAGAGTTGTCTAAGGCAGGATGAACAAAACTCAAGCATTACTATGCTGCTTAAGCAGATCTTCAAACAGACTTTCTGACTTCATCTTCCCTTCCCCTCTAAACACATAGTGTTCTAAGGAGCATTCAGCTATGCTTGTATATCCACTTGGTACTAATAAGTTTAAAGTAGGAAATGATGGTGATGTGATAGCAAATGAATGTTGGCAAAATGTCAAATGTCCAGTGTAAAATTTTATGAGCACGCACATTCCAACCTAATGTGGACGCGAGCCATCCACTGTAGCTCATTTTGGCAGAAATCTTGCAAAAAATATAATTTTAGCATATATTACAATTCACTTACGGATGCTTAAAAACACATTTGTCAGCCTCCCAAGAAAGGTCGAAGAAACACATGGGCACACCAGACACAAGAGGAGCTGGTGCATCTGAAAAGACTGGTGGAAAACTGACACACAGCAGATGCACCAAAGCTTTTACACAGGTTCCTTGGTGCTGGCTGGGCTAAAAGCAAATACAGGTCTGACAGGAGGGAAATGTAAGTGAGCTACTTACATTGGCTGTGATGATGTGACTGGAACTAGAACAGTTGAATCCAAGTGATGGGCAGGCCATTAATTTGCAAAACAATTTAAGACTTTCTCACCAATACTAAATGTAAGATGTTTGATGCTTTCTGATGGTACATACGTAGGGCTGTGTTTGTAATCATACATCAGATGATATCCATTTTTTTCTCGTGGAATACCCTAGTTGTTCAATTTGTGCACTAAAAAGATGGAGTAGTTCAGTTAGTTGTGTGTGCTTAACTACGCATAGAATTTGGAAATCTGTTCTTGTAGTGGGAGAGCTGTTTCTGTAACAATGAAGGACAGAGAAGTGGGGAATGAACAGGGTTAAATTATATACCCTGTACAGCAGATTTCACACAGGCAAAATGTAAGCAGCAAACTAGCAAAACTTTGAGGCAGCACAGCACAGGTAGAATCCCTCAAGCAGAAAAGAACTTTTACATGATATCTGGGTGAGAGCCACTGATGGGAGTGGGGTCTCTCAGGATCTACAGCTCTCAGCTCAAAGAGCACCAAGAGGTGCTGTGTAGACAAAGGGTTTGTGCCAGCCAGCTGATGGGCAGTCAGGCACTTCGGAATCTCTGTAAACAGTAAATGCATTACGGAATGACATGAAAATACACCTCTATAACACCTTTATAAATACACTTAAGTCTACTATGTATAATATAGGCAATATATAATGGACACTCACAGCAGCAGGAAAAAAACCCACATCAGTGTTGAAAATTTTGTTAAACCATTTGAGCTGGTGGGTTTTGAAAAGAAGAAATCTTTACATTACCTGATTTCATACTCCTAAACATGTAGTCAATGGAGTTAGAAGTTTTCAGGATGGATGTAAATAGTCATTATTACATTAAATCTTATTTCTATAATCAAAGTTCGCAAATGAAAATATGACATTCACCACACTGAGAGATCTGTACTGTGCAGTATTTCTTCTTGTCCCAAAAAGCACATTCATTAGTTGGCAAAAAACCACCTGACACCTGGAAGAACTGACCTCTTAGGATGTTCATCTCTAGACACTGTTTCATAACAAAGCATTATAATATTTGTGAAAAAGGGGAACCTAGCCAAGGCTTGAGATCCTCTGCTATAAATTTCAAAACCACCAACTCTCAGACAAAACTCTTTTAAAAAACATATGACATCCCTCAAAGCTCTATCTCTTCCATTGCTCATTAGCAGTAAATGATAAAAGCGTTAACAAGGGAGATATTTTTAATGAGCTTGCACAGAGGACTGTGGGTGTCTGCTAGCAGCCTGACCCCATCTTGTGGTCCTTGTGCTCTTGTCTTACCAAAATAGATTGCTTTTGAAGTGTGATTCTCCTCCTTTGGCTTTTGTCATCACCTTACAAGGTATAATGAAACAAGTAAAGTTAAAACCAACTAAAATTCTGCTAATTACCAGCTAAAAATCTTCATTATGGTTGCACAAGAGTCTCCAAAAGCATCAACTCAGACGCCCCAGACAGCAAGAGCTAAAACTGCTTTCACAGCAAAAGTCATACAACATGTGCAGAGACCATGCAATATCTGCTGCTAGTGACTGCTTAATACCAGGCAAAACCAGCCAACAGCCTTCACCAAGCTTTGTGTGACCAGTATTATCTCCCCAGCAGCAGGAAGCTTT
Source organism: Empidonax traillii (assembly GCF_003031625.1). Taxonomy (NCBI): domain Eukaryota; kingdom Metazoa; phylum Chordata; class Aves; order Passeriformes; family Tyrannidae; genus Empidonax; species Empidonax traillii. The sequence goes on along the minus strand of NW_020955348.1, from coordinate 1,735,658 downwards.
AGCACAAAAAAAAAGAGAAAGAAATGGCAAAAGCAAAAGTCCTTAAGAATTGTTGTGACTGGAGAGGCCATGAGAAGTTAATGAAACATCCTACTGGATCATACACCCACAAAATCCATACCACAAACACTGGCTTGTCCACAGGGTTAGCTTCAGGCAGAAGCTAATGGAGAAGACCTCTAATTGTGGAGTGGAAATGTGAAAGTAATACTGATTGTCAAAGATGCCCTGGGAACACTGCCCAAGACACTTAAGAACCACCTCAGTGACTTTTTCATCAGTCTCCAGAGTTTCCAAAAGTCTAGACTTACTATCTTGGAAATGTCATTATCAGACAAATTTATGGTGAGAAGCAAAGTTCATGAGATAATGGGGGTGGGGAAAAGAGGATGTTGAGGGAGAGAGGAAGAGAGAGAGGGTGAAAAGAGAGAGAGAGATAGCAAGTCTAGACTTTATTTCTAATATATCTTTCATTTTGTGACATCATTTTGACTTCTAAGGAATTGGTTGATCTTGAGCTCATGAGGAAATAAATCCATTTCGTAGCCAATGGCATCAGCCCATATGACTATAACACAATTTAATAAAAGCAACAAGCCTTGATCTTATCCAATTAGACCAGTTAATGGCCAGGGATTCATTGTGATGCACGTGTAGCTAATGCCTGACTCAAAAAAAGGATCAATTCAAAGTTGCAGAGGAAGACTTGAAGAGAGAGTCACACAGAAGTGAATAAATATGATGCTAAACTAAGAGAATTTCCTTATGTGACCTCCAGTCAAAGCTGGGACTAAAAGTAATGTAGATGACAGTCCTGCCCAAGGCTCCTTCCATTCTTAGCATTCACCAATCCTTAATTCATGGTTGTTTTGAACTTCAGATGTATTGTACATATTGGTTCCTATGCAGCCTGAAAGCAATTAATGCTTAATAAATTTGCCTGTCACCTGATGAACAGGCAGAGCAGAATGAGCTTCCAACCTGTCTGGTCAAACAAAGGATAAAGGCAAACCTGAAAACATTAAAGGGCTTAAAAATCTCCTTTGATTGTCATTAATTGATTTGCATCTGGTAAAGGCATCAGAGAGGGTAATGTGACAAAACTAAAAGGTTAAGTAAGATGTTTGCAGAACAAGAATGATCTTTCTGATATAGACAGGAAATATTTAACTCAGAATAAAGCTTAATGAGGGCAAAATAAAGCCTAGGCATGTGGAAATGCTCCTCTTTGAGGATATTCTTTATACCAATTACTCTTCAAAGGTATTGCATTAATGTTTTTGGCAAAAGATTACAATTAAATCAGATGAATAATTTCCAATGTTTTTGAATCTAATGTGCTTAAAAATGTTCTTTTGCTCATATTATGAATCTGTCATCCTTGTATTTTATTTTGGCAATTTGTATAGATACTGATTTCAAGTATGTCAAGAATTTAAAGACAACATTTTAGCCTATTAATCTAGTTTATAATATGATAAATAATTAATTTGCTTTTATTATTGTTTTTTTGTTTTCCAAGAACAGATAAGACCTTCTTATTAATCTAAATTTTTTTTTGTTTTCTAGAGATTAATATTCATTACCTAACCAATATAATTAGAAAATACCAATATGAAAGGTATGTTCTGACGGTTCAGAACCTTGCTAGATTTGACCTCCCTTTCCTAAATCCGAGTTATTTCGAATTGAAGTTCTCAGCTTCTTATCTGATTCCTTTTGCACTACTTAATGTACTGCTTTAACATTTTCCCTTAGTCCATACCTATTTCCACTGCTGTGTTCTTCAGTAACAACCCCTCATTTTGTTTTTACATATTGTTATTGTTTATAGTTTATTTTTGGTAAAATGAAGGATGACAGAATCACCTTAATGATGACAGAATATACATTCCCTCATATTACAAAGAATCTGGAGGTCAATTCATATAATGGCTTTTTGTGCCATTCTCCCAGCAATCACAACAAAAATAAAACAGATATACTACGCCAACTACCAAAATAATAGAAAAACTTTGTATCTCTCCTTAGTATAACAGTGTACTAAATTAGGAAAACAAGATGGATTTGAGTGGAAACAAGGTACCTTTTCTACGCAAATACTGCCATAAATCTGAGTCACCATAAGTGCTTTGCTCAGAGTTAGTGTCAGGAGGCAACATCATAATGTTCCTACTGCCTTTTTCCATCACACTCTTCAGCACTGAGGAACCATCACTCATCCCTGGGCTTTGAAGTGCATCCTCAGCCACAGATCTGCAACCCACCACAAACCCTTAAGTAAATTTGTGCCATTTACCTTAACTACTACTATTTGTTGGGATGCTTTTCCCAGGCAGTGAATGATCACCTGTGTTACTAGCACTAGTAAAGAAAGTTTTTGGAGTCACAAAAATATGACTGGAGGCAGCATTGTGCAGCAAGGTGCCTCAACTTGCTGCCTGCAGTTATGGAGCATTCCAGTCTGCACGTGGAGCATTCAGCAGCCAGCAGGCAGCCCTCTTATTGAGATACAGGCTTAATAGAAAGGACAACACGAAAAATGACATCACAGAATGCCTTTTATAACGTTGCATATTTGTTGCAGACTACAAAATACGTAGCCATGTAAAAAAAGACAAAAACTTGCCCTGCATGCACTACTAACAACTCTTGTATAAAACATAAGAGTATAATAGAGAAACAGATATTCTGATTATTAATAGCTGTAGACATTTCAAACACTAAGGTCTTCCAGTAAAATTGCTGCAAATTTAGAAGAAACGGTCTTAAATCATGTCCTCAATGCCTGTTGCTACTCTTCATCGTTTTTGCTACACAGTCTTTTGGACATTACTGCAGCTTTTTGGTTTTACCTAAAGCAGAGGAGCCTGCATTCCTGTCTAATCACTGTGGCCCGATGTGCCTAACATTGTTTCCTGGGATCTGAAGGGACCAGAAGCAGCAGTTCTGTAGGTCACAGGTTAAACTTTCTGTGATACATGCATACATTTCAAGCATTAATCCTGATTTTGATTTTCAGGATATTCAAGAACTCAGCTGAAAGAAGGGTATTGTCCTATTATAGAAAAGGGGGGACAGGAGGGGGGAGTGTATAGAAAACAGTTTTCTGAAAGGCAGCCTCTCTTCTGCCAGAATAATTTCAAAATACCAGTTGAATTGCAAGCACAATTTCTGTTCCTTGCACCTCTAAGTGGACTTGACTGTGAATTCAAAAAAACATACCTGTTTATTCTCTAAGGGAAAACTATTTAGAATAAGTGTATGCTTACAATTATGGTAATGCTTAGAAAGCTCAGTTATTAAAGGATTTGGGTTGTTTTGTTGTTTGTTTTTTTTTTTTTGTATATAAGTTGCAGAGTAATCTAATGAATTGTATTGAAAATGTATGATTTTTGCATTCACATCACATTGCCCCTTCTCTGTGCACAAAGTCTCATAAATGTAACCAAGACAGATCAAGTTTCACTGAGAAAATTAGCCTAAGAAAAAAAGCAGAATTCCCTTCCACTACCACCCTTTCTGCTTCTCTAATACACTCCCAAGAGCAAGACAGAGGAAATGTCAGTTGTACAGAGAAGAAAGAAATTAGGTCCAAACTTGAGATTTTGTGCTACATGTAGACCATGTATTTAGAAAGAGAGCTTTATATGTGCTGGTATTTATCAATAAAAATATGGCTCTATTTAAATTCACAGAAGTTGTGAAACATACTGTATATTGCCTTTACATTTTACTTCTCTTCTAAATTTTGTCTTCATGTGCAGAAGAATGAAGATTACCTGTCAAAATAAAATGCTGTAGGAATGAGAAATACAGCATGTACTGTGGGAAAGTACTTGGTTTCCTTACAGATGCAGCAGCTGGTGTGCACGGCTGAAAAGTGCTTATTTTAATCAGCTGGAAAAATAAAAGAGTTTACAGCATATTTCAAGTGAAGACATCTTGAATTTTTCACATGCTTAGTATTCAGTATTTCTGTTAATATTCATAAGTCTTCACTGAAAATTAGCACTTTTTATACTAGAAAAGGTTAATTTTTAACTTTTTTTCCCATTCAATGTAAAAAACTACTACACAGAAAGGAAATCAAGATGTCTCTTAAATCCAGCTTCAAGTATCCACACATTCCACGTTAAGCTGCAATGCTTAACGTTATATCTGTACAGGACTGGTAAACATTTTAAACAATGATTACGTAGCCTAAGGGACAAAACCACAGCATTCAGAAGGTGGTACAATAGGTTTGAAGGATGGCTGTACACTTGAGAGGAGGCAGAAAATCCAAACCCAAGGAAATCTGTACCACAATTGCCTGAAAGTAATGTAGTCACTATGTGAGCACACCCTCTGGCACTCTCCTCTGTCAGGACAGGAGAGAAGTCTACAGTACTGTCATGGTCCACAGGCTACAAATGTTCCCAAAGTAGCTTTGTATTCAAAGCTTTTGACAAAAAAGGTCAACAGCTGTGGTTCACTGAAAGTCTGGGGGCAATAACTCTCTGTTTTAATGACATAAATGACAATAGTTTTTCAACAAGAGAAAGAACAGAGAGAGAAGAGAGACAGCAAAAATGGAAAATAAAATTAGCCTTATTTCATTTCCTCTCTACATTACTAGTTGGAATAAAACATAAAATATCGTTCCAAATTCCCTCAGGTGCTTGAACTCACTCTTCAAAATGAAAAGCGTTAATTACCTGCAGCAGTTACATTCATCGAATGTAACAAGATTTCATTTAGCCTGTCTAACCTCCTCGTAGATGTTATGTGACTTTTATTTGGGCAGTGAAGGGATGGCATGCATTTATTATCAAAGGACTCAATCCCAAATATGAAAAAAAAATTCCTCAAGAATCAAAGGAAAACAGATCATTAATATCATACTTGCACATATGCTTAAAATTCTATTGCTAAATACTGGCCCAGATATCAAAAAATTCTACACCTACTGCACACGAGACTGCAAACTACATACAGCACTTCCAGAAGTGATGTAAAAAAATTAGTGTCTAGGAAAGATAAAATGTTTCCTACATGATATTAACATTATCATTTAGGATGAGCCAAAAAAATATCCCTTGGCAGGCTGAACTAAACTGCTTGGGAAACTCTGGGATCAAAATATTTACTACATGCAGATGTCGTGAACTTACAAACCAAAAAAAAAAAACAAAAAAACAACTTATAATCCTTCCTCCTACACTTATTCTACTGTTTTCCTACCATTCCTACCATTTCATGATGTGCTTGTGATTTTTCACAGGACCTCAAGAGGTTCAGCCCAGCCAGGAAACCAATGGAATAACTTTCTGCTCTCTTGTTCACCATAATCTCTTTTATCCCCCAGAACACACCTTCCACCACTGATCATGCGTGTCCTCTGTGTGATCCTTTTCTCCTCCAGTGACACCAGCAGCCCGAGTACCACAACTTTGTCTCCAGTATGATCCCTAAGAGGTAAATTCTGTGGTCCCAATGCAGATTTTTTTTTTTCTTTTCCTGCTTTCATAACGAAGCCAATAAAAATGGAGGGTCTGCTCATGGAATCAGTTCCACGCATACTTGTCTTATGGAGGTGAATAATCCTGCTGATTTCAAAAGAATGACAAATGTGCATGAAGTTCAACATAAGTGTAACTGATTGCAGGCTCGTGGCCTGGATGCTGATCCCAGGATTTGGCTCCAGCAGCACAACCTTATGCAGCTTGTGCTGATAAGTCTTATTTTAATATTAGTAAAGGGGATATGGCACAGAACGTGTCTGTTAAAAGGTTTAAAATACATGTGTATTTTATTTAAGTAACGTTGAATTTCTGGGCAGCCTCCCTAAATTCCTTCAGTTTGCTGAACAATTAGAATCAGCTTTGGCATTCTTGTGTAATGACGCAGCGGAGAGTTAAATGACAGACCATATGTATATGAAATGTATGTAAATTAACACAAACATGCAGTAAAGTTAGACATATTATAAAAGAAAACATGCAAAAATATATGCTGTCTTGTGCACGTAAGGTTCAACACTGTGGTAAAAAACCTGCTGTGCTTGTCTATGAATTCATCTCAATTTGCCCCATCTACAGAACAGGCAAAGGTTTAAAACTTTTCAAAACCCACTTTTTTGAAAGAAAGTGCACATCTGTTTACCAAATCTGACCTGAATTTGCACACTGTATTGAATTCTTCAAAACATTTTTTTCCGAAACAAATTTCAATTTTTCAACAAAAATGTTCCTAATTATCCCCATATATAGATAATTTTTATACACTATATGACCCTGGAGCCCAAACTAGTAACAGATACAGAAAGGAAACAGACCTCTCTTATCTGTGAGCCCAGCCACTTTTCTACAAGGGTTTGAAAGCCACACAGAGGCACTTGTGCATGCAGTCAGGGGCAGTGCTTAGATACAACATTTTAGTCATGGTGTTACCCACATAGAACCCTTCACTTACAGAATGTCACAAGTATTTTAACACCCACAGCAAGATGTCACACTGCTTACAAAGCAATCTCTCAGAAGTACAGGCAAACCAGATGATTAGCTTTCCATCATTTCACTGGTGTTACTTTCCTGACATTCATGTGGGACACTTGGCCCGGGGGCTGGTTTGATCCCAGGAGGAACAGCGTGACACACAGACCCTCCTCACACCGAGGGGGTCCTGGCAAGGGGAAGTGGAACCTGCATTTTCCTTGCTGCTGCTCCATGGGCAAAAGCCAACTGCAGCAACTGTCCAGCTTTTCCTGAAGGCAACAGCCTGAACAAATCCTACACTGCAGATAATGCTCAGAGAGAGGAGAGACAGACTGTCACTAGCACAGCTGAGCCAGGGCACAGGGCAGGGACAGGTCCAGCTGTGCAGGGACAGGTCCAGCTGTGCAGGGACCAGCAGAGAAGTGGCCCAAGTATGACAGCTCAGAACAGGCACCACCTGAGCTCCCAAATTCCAGCCCAGGGTCAGGAGTGCTGCAGCCCTGCTCCTCTGGAGTCTGTGATTTGCAAGTCACATTAAGAGTTTCTGAACTGGCACAAGACCATTTCTTGTGTGGGTGACTGTTTTTGGAAAAAAAGAATGAAACTATTGTGTTTGCAATCGCATAGCTTGGTTGTTGGTTATCTTTTTATAGAAATAATAAAAGCTTTGCCTTCATGCACGGTGAATTTTGAAACACGTCAGTAGTTTAGCACAGAACTGGGAAAAAAATTAGGAAGATAACCTGCACTCTGAGAGAAACCACTAATCTGAAAGAAGAAAAGAGCACAACAGGTTTAGGAAACATTTTCCAAAGTACTTCAGGCCAAAATTTCCGCAGGGTTTATAGCATTTATGCAAGTATGATGACTTATTACAGATTTCCATCAAGCCTAAGGCATTTAGTTTCTTAATTTGTTACATATCATAACAAGCAGAAAGTGAAAATAGTTTGTAATGACCACCAATGAAGAAGATTTGTAAAATACAGACCACATTGATCCACGACAATAAGGAACAAGCAGTTATCTCTCAAATGAAGTGCTCAAAAACCCTTTCCAAAAGCAGCACTGATTTATCATTAAAGAACAGAAATGCTACAATAAAAGCCCACCTCTATTTATCCATCTGCCTATACATCAATTAGGAAAAGAACTAACCTGTATGGTCCACAATCTACATACAAACACCTGCTAAAATAAATTTTAGAGAACCTTTCTATAGTAATTTACTACAGTTGTTACTACATTACAATTAAGTGCTAGTTATCTTTGCAACAGGAAGAAGTGCTAACAAAACCCCACAAAAAATCAAACCCAAAAAAAACCCCAAAAGAAAACAAAAAAACCCACAATCAAAAACCAGATATTAACACTGGTTGAATCTACCAGCAAAAGCACTCATCCTTATTGTGGAAAATTATTCATCACTGTGGACAATCCTAAGTAAGGAACACTTCCAGTGGTTTTTGGTTAACTAATGTAATCTCTAATTGGTATTTGTTCTTTGCATACCATGAACTGGTCCAAACTCTCATTTGCTACTGCAATTTCCAACTGGTCTCAAAATCAGAACAGGCTTCTTGAATTTATGAGTGTCTGCTAAGAAGCTGGACAGCTGCCAGGACACAAGATATGAACATGACCCTCTGATCTGCAGGCAGCAGTTCAATACTTCTAAAGGAAAGAGTTTTTGGAGTGTTCAGTAGGAACTGAAACTTGCATATACTGAACACAGCCCTCTCTGCCCTCCAAACGCTCCCCAAAACAGCACAGTTTGCATCCATTCATTCACAGTTGTACAGGAACTGGGAAATTCAGCTGAAATCTGAAAATTATCTGGTAATGATGCATAGAATATCTAATAATGGACCTGGTTCTTGTTTCAGAGCTTTTTATATCCGTTCAAATGAAAGCTGAATTGTAGAGCCAAAAGAAAAGACATCACACTCCTATCCAAACCATAATACTAAGAATTCAGTGGTTTTTCCAGCACTGATTTAGTAGGTCATGTACCCAGCAGCAATTTTTCTTCCAAAAAACCTTGTTACTATATGCTAAATGTACTGGTGACTACAAAAGTAAAACTAGTCACAGATTTTGCTGCAAAATTATTCCGTTTACCAAAAATGTAGGGAAAACTACTGATTTTTCTTTTTGAAAGTATTTTCCTAACAAAGTACTAAACCAAAATACAGTTCTTTTTCACTTTCACAAAAAGAAAGCCAAGTGGCTTTTAAGCATGGAGCTTTATTCCTCAGCCAGATGCTATAGATATAGAGATGATGACTGAAGAAAAAAATCCACTAATGGCAGATCCCTGTATCACAGATATATGTCACTGCAGATTTATCAGTTTAATTATGGCATCTCAGAATGCCTATGCAGCTGTTTTTGTTATTAACTATGTATCCTGTGGTAGTGCTAAGTTAAAAGCTTTCAGAAGAATGTCATGTAGCTCCTTGCTCCCTGTTCAGCAGCTCCATCTCCACAGCAGAGCAGAGCTGTTGTATTTGACAGGGTGCTTATTGGGAGTCACACATGACTGAGCTTTGATATTTATGCTGTGCACTTTTACCCAGAAAGAAAGAATGCAACTCATGTACCAGTTAATTTCCTGTATTCTGTAATTTAGATATTCTCTGAATGCTTAGTTTCGTACTATAATATTAATCATTACTAAGTGATTTATAATGAACTAAAAAAATTAGTTTCTTAGCTTCAAGAAACTTCAGATTTGCCACTAGGTATTTCCAGACCTTCTGTTTCCAAACTGAGGATATCGAGCAGAAATACAGACTATAAATTGAAAACAGATAATAAGTGCTTTTCTTGTGAATGACACAAAAGCAGGGAGGGATTTAGATGGCTTTGTGATTGGCATTGTTTCAGTGCTTCAGTAATTCATTCCTTGTTTCGTACACATTTAAAGCTGCCAAATAATATTTTTTAGAGGCTGATTATGCACAATGTTTTTAACTAGTATATTCCTAAGTTATGTTGTGAATGGATTTAATAATTCAGTAAGTGTAACCAAGTAATTTGGCAACCTCAACTCCTATACTCTGTATTACTCCCAAACCTTAAAATGCACATAAGCTAAACGCAAACTCAGCATTAAATACAAATAAATGAATTTCATACATGGATATTCTGTATCAAATATCTTTATAAATATTAAGTAACAATTATATATCAAGTTTTTCATTGCTGATAGATTCTAACGAATTGATGATCCAGACTCTAGAGAGTCCTTTAAAGTTCCATTCATATTTCTTTATTAAAGGATATGCAATCCCTGGATCCTCATTACAGGCTCATATTAAACCTTATGTACAATGGAGGATAACGTCATATAAAATAAACCCTCTTTGGGGTATTATAAAGATTCATTTTTTATTAATTATCATATTTAAGATACACAAGTTAAAAGGCTCAGGTCTGACTGATCAAACATTTCTGCACGTTCCAAATTGAATAAACACCCATTACTGAAAATGCTTAAAATGCCACAGTACAAAACAGTTACTCAAACAGAAGGAATTTTTATGTTCTTACAAACCGTTAGACCTATAGCACATGCAAATATTGAGAGTATGTAAGTCCTACTACAATTATCACCAGTCTACTCACCAATGTGTCAGCCTTTCCTAGTATCTTCATACCCTGAATTTACTAGAAGCATAACAATGGTATATGGAAAATTACTACATGACTTTGCTTTTAAAGAACCTGAGTGTTCCAGAGTAATAATTCTCTGGAAGAAGAACAGATAGTACCTCATTTCATACTCTTAGACATTATTACCAAATTCAAACTGGAGCTACCATTCAAACCTTGATTTTATAGTCAGGTCATGAGGAGTATAATATTGTCTGGAAGAGACAACGCTTCAGTGATCAGAGAGATTCCTATATGGGTGTATATGTATAAAATGGACTCTGTAAAGTCCTCTGTAAAAAAGTTCTCTGTAGGAATAGTCAGTCTCTCAATATGAGGATAAGGGGAGGTGCTGAATTTCTAAATAAATAACAGAAAGCAAAACTAGAAAAATAGAGATATATAGATAAATAAAGTAAATAAATACAGTCAACATCGGGGAAAAAAATTAAATACTAGGAGATCTGAATATCTTACAAAAATCACTATAGGGCAAGTTCTGGATTAGGCTTCTAGACACCACGATTCAATAAAGCAACAGTTGTCAAACTGGTAGCAGACCTGTCAGCTATTTCCTGTCCACTGCTGTCCATTATGGGAATAAGTTTACCAGATTACTAAATCTGTGTGAAAAATGCTCTAAATACGAAACTCTAGTGGAGATCTATCCCTCCCTCCCCCCCAGCCCCAATCCCCCCCACTTTGTTATTTACATTAAAATAATGCCCAGAGGCTGTAAACAGGATTGGAACCCAGAAACAAGTTTTGACAGATGTTTGCATAGTGGTGTCTAAGCTTGCTTAATAAAATGAACATGTCTGTATACACACACACAAATAAAAACACACAAATACAAATCACTCTTGCTTACTACACATACAAACATACAGACCTTATTTACATACTCAAACCCATGGTTTTACACTTTCAGGATCATAAATACTACATAAATTTGTATCATATACAATGCAATGATCTCTTGGTCCATGGGTGGGCTGAGTAGACACTTGTTTAATGTAAAAAACCAACCTAATAGATAATCACTTGAGATGTAGAATTTTCGTAGGCAAACTCTATAATACTCACAGAAATATATTTTAGCATTAATAATTTTTCTCACATTTCTCCATTTTATAAATTCATAATATACAAAGAAAAAAAACCAAGTTATACGTATTTGTTCTTTATCTGAACTGTATTTCTAACATGGGATAAAGTAGACATATTTTTCTTCTACTTTCTCATTTCTGAGCTACTGCAGCAAATAATTGATCAAGACCAAGGTAAAAATCCTTTAAGTGGGATTTTTCCTTATGCTTCATGTTCAAAGACATGAGGACATGGTTTCACAGCAGCTCTGTTAACTAGGCAAGCAAGAATGCTCTTCATCTCTGTCCAGAATGACAGAGTATTATGTTATGCTGTGGCTATCAAATCCATGGATATTCTTAGCCTGGCCACACAGCTCACTCTGTAGATCACTTTGCACCTTGTGACAATTCAAATTTTATATCTATGTCTGCAAATTGAAGCAGGGGGGAAGGCAGAAAGATAGATCTGTAATACATCTTGTTTACATTGTGGGACCTCTGTTAATTAGGTTTTCCTCAATCATCATTCTTTAATTGGTACTTTTATAATATCAGGAAGAGTCACCTAATGTTTAGGTGATGCTGCATCAAAAAGCCACTGATAATCCACAGCCCTGTGCCATTTGGGCAGCATATATTGAAAACAGAATTATTTCTGGGTTTTAAAACAAAGACGAAGCAATGAAGCATTTACAGTGTCAGAAATAAAAATAAAAATGGGGGAAGAAAAGAAGCAGAAAAAGTGGTACAAGCTATTCCTGAATAGAGAATGTTGCCCAGTCAAACGGAAGACAGAAAAATAAGAGAGGACCATACCACAGGGAAGACTGAGAGCCCAAATGACTCTGAAACACAGTGAAGAAAGCAAAGAAAGGGACAGCCCAGAAGCATTTTTCTTCATCTATCTGTAATTTTCACACGTGTCATAAGTAAATGGCACATGTTTAAGAAATTCCTCAGTGCAGCCCATGAGGCCACAATTATAAGAGCCATACCATGGAATCAACTACACTGCCAGCAGTGAGCAGATCTGGAGACAGAATGCACAGCTACTGGAGATACCAAGGAAATTCAGAGCTCGATGTAACGTCGTGTATGACATACCAGAAATGCATTCAAGAGGCCAGATTTAGTAGAGGGGGCCTGGGAGCTTTTTCTTTCAGTGGAGCTGAGGAGGACATGAACGTGTAGTGCTGTGTTGTGCCTTGCCATCAGTGATGAGAAAAATTGGGGTAAGACACCAACTGTTGTTATTCCATAGGTTCCTGGACAGAATATTCACAGCTGTTAAAAAAACCCTGCATACATTCCTTTTCTGTTGAAAGATTTTCAGAGTTATAATACACCTCAGGCTTCCATAAGCTTTCTGTAGGGTTTTTGTTTTGGGGTGTCTTGGTTGCACAAGGACTAAGAAAATAAATGTAAAACACCTTAAGATCTGTTTCCTCCTTTCTGTCTCTGATTCTTTTCAAAGTTGGGGTTTTTTTCTAGTCCTGTAATATTTGTCTCATTCTCCTTTTCCACCCTGAAGAGACATATCTACTGCAAGAGCTTACCTGTTAATATCTTCAGTCACTACTTAAAAAAAAGACCCTACAGAATTCAAAACAATATGGTTCAACTAGGTACTAATGCATTTATTTATGCATTCCTTCATTCTTTTCAAGCAAAATCTGATTTGGCCCTACATCTTATGCCTCTTATAGATAAAGAGGGCACTATAAAAAAAAAAAAATGGTGCATGTTCAGGCATAAGCCAAATGCAGCTTGGTGAATGTGACAACAGTTCTTATTTACACATAAGTAAATCAAGGCTGTATTTGCTCCATACACTTTTAAGGGTTTTCTGACATGAGTTTTTTCTGACTTAAATGAGTTAAATTGCTCCTGTTAAATGTTCAGGTAAGATGAGAAACATTCTCTCTTTAATTCTATTTTATGCTGAATTACATTAACTTACTGACTTTGATGGCTGTACTTCTGTTATTCAATATAAATATTTTTAGGTATTCATACTCAACCTGTTTTCTAAATAAATTTATCTAGCACTTCACTTTTATTCAACAGAAGTACTAGTGATTATAAGCTCATAAAGTAGCCAATAGAACTGTTTGTCTGAAAATCTACATATCTTTAAAAGACGAAGAAAAAATGAGGGCAGGAAGGAACATTTTCTGGTTATCTAGAACTGGATATATTTAAACTCAAGGGTTGTTTAATAGGTTTTCAGGTTTTGATTTACTTCACATTGAAGGGATTCTGTCCCACATCAAAGAAAAAAAAAAAGCGCCTTAAAAACCAAAAAAACACACCCAACCTTTGGCTGAACACATAATTTTCAATTTAGGAGCAGGTGACAGTAAGATATCTCCCAAGGGCAGGGTATTTAGACTTTTACGGAACTAAAGGACCCTGTTATGATGAAAGCCGGACATTCCTCAGTGCTGGGATCTAATCAAAACATCAGAGTTTTACTGAATTTTGGGACTGTCAATTTAAGAGTTTTACAAGAACCATTTAACATTTATCATCACTTTCTACAAATTATTTTCAGACGGAGGAAATAGTAACATAAAGCAAACAATCCTTGCTTACAGTAAAAAAAAAATAAGAATGCACAAACTTCTTAAGATGGATGCACGTTCAGAATGATGCCTCTCTGCAATAACCTGTCAGCAATAATGGGTTCCCATAAACAGGAAATTATATTATAAAAATAGGAACAGATTATTATCGTCTCTGATGACAGAAACTACATACTTTCTTTTTCCTGATTATGCTCGGTGCAAAGTCCATCAGGTCGAGCACTTTCACAGACCAAACAACAGGAAATTGTAAGGTCAGAAGAGAACAGTGAAAGTTCCTGTAACACAACTGTTACAGAAGTTGTGTGCCACTGGAGATCAGCAGCAACAGGCGGAAGAGGCAGGAGCAAATGATGTAAGCTGGGAAAGAGAGCTTTTAAGGCTGGAAAAAAGAGAGTTTGAAGGGCCTGCAGGTTACTAATGAGGAAAGAAGGGAAAAGGGGCTGGAGATAGGCTGGTAAATATATCAAATGAACCTGAAAGCCTGGAAGGAATATTGCAGCTGGAAAAGGCTGTAAAAAGAAAGGAGATCACAGCAGAAATAACACATAAGAGGATGAAGAACCACTAGAGGCTCTAAGAAAGGAGACATTGAAATGCTGGATGCAAAATATTAAAAGAGCAAATCTGGGAAAATGAGGATAAGTGCTTCCTTGAATTAGGAAGCCAAAGTTGAATTTGAGGCATATCCACGCAAGTGTTGAGATATTAGCAACCAGAATCTTGCAATATTTCTCATTTAGATAATTTCTATTAATGACATGAGGGGACATTTTCTTTGATGGGAGTGGTTGACAGAAGACAAGCTCTAGCTGTTCAAGAAGCAAGCTGAAAGACAAATTTGGGGAGATACCACGATTCAGAATTTATTGGATGTCAGGACTATAGAAATTATGAAGAGGACAATAGAAACCGATATTCTTGTTTATCCTATAATGCCCAGAACAGGAGGCTTCTATACTTTAGAACTAGGCCTTACAAATCTTACAGGTGCTAAATGGCATGAAAATTATTTAAAACAGACAGATCAGTTTTAGGAACAAATGCTAATTTTTAAATATGCCTTTAACTGCCTATACAAATCATTGCTACAAGAGAAACTGCCCTCGTCTGTTTTGCAAAACACTGTTTCCAGAAGTGAAGCTTACTCTTGTTGAAACACAATTAAATATTTGTGTTCAGATGATGAATTCATTTGCTTGTTCTAAACATTCATTATTTTGGATTCTGCATCTATAAGAAAAACAAATTTGCACAAAGGTTTATCACTGTGCCATTTCATTAGTGCACAGAAAACTGAGACTGTTGGAAATGTGCAACTGTGCCTTGTGCAACAAAAGCCTATTTATAAATTATGACTCTATACACAATATGCCTTGGGGATTGTTCCTGTTCTAATCAAATACTTTTGCAAATTTGTTGCCAAGAACTGATAAAGTATTTACCTGTAATAGTTAGGTGAAAAAAAAATGATACTATCAGGTCAAAGATATTTTCACGTATACTTTGGATGTTTTATTCACTCACTAGCCAGCTTCTAAAGGTTCCACGAAAAATTAAATCACATAGCTTAAATATTTGTCTGCAAATAACACTGGTTAAATAACCCTGCAACATCTGGTTTCCTTTTCTGTTTGCCATTTGAGCGCTTTTTTCTGAGTATAATTAATCCTTATAAAATGGGAATAAAGCAAGTTATTGTCTTCTGGAAACTGATGAAGTACATTACAACTACAGACAAAGGGACTGTACTTCATTTTGCACAGCAGAGTTAAGATGCCCACAAAGGGGAAAAAAAAAAAGTTTATGTTCATATGAAAATGGTACTTGGAGCTCAGAGGCCTAGATACACTTAACAAATTTAGTAAATTGAAGTACTTAGAGTAACCACATAGCTGAGGGGGAAAATTTCAGATGGACAGTTTGAAGAGGTGGAAAATAAAAGCACAGAGAGACATGACAGGACAGTTTCTGTCTGTCTTGATTTTCCAGGGCTCTGTGCCAACACAGACTGAATTACTGGGCCAGTACAGATAATCAAAGTGAGGAAAAAGAACCAGTGTGTGAATGGTGTTTCTGTGGGAGCTGTGGCAACATACACAAGTATTTGCATGTTCATGGCAGTATTGATCTAAGACCCAAAAAAGGTTTTGTCCTCCCTGTATCTGTCAGTCTGCACAGGAGAACAAAGCCACAATCCTAAGAAATCATCTTTGAATTGAGGATTCATTACTGTAACGCTTCAACCACCAGAGCTTGAAAGGGCAGCTCCAAACCAAGTTATTTAAAAAACCCCAAAAAAGTCTTTATTATGCTAATTATAGGGGGCAAAACTAACATAACCCAATCTTTCTTTTAGAAATCAATAAAGCTTTTGCCATTGATTTCCATGAGCACAGATTTAACATAAAAAGGTCAACAGCCACTGAATCTTGTTGAAAATACTCTTCTACTCTCCTGTTTCTGTCACCTAAAAAAAAACCCAAGAAAAAAGAGAAGCAATACTAAATTTAGATAAATTTAGTCTCTACCACTGGTCCAGTTCATGTACTTGGTCTACACCTAAAAATCAATTAAAATACAGGGTGCATTTTTTTTCTAAATCAATTCTATGACCTCATCAAAATCAACAAAGGAGATTCATTTTGACTGGTGAATTAATGTATCCATAATGCATAATATTATCTACTTTTCATTTCTGTTTTGAGGTTTGATCTGATTTTGTCTTGAAAATGCAAAGTGTTATATTTAAAACTTTCTTTGTTCATAGAAGACACCTTTTATAATCAAAGTTTATTTTACATTTCAACAAGGTATTACCCACAAAATGATTCAGACTTTACTGAAGAGGTTGGTCCAGCCCCTCAGCTACCTATACAAGCTACAGCTTGAACCGCAGACTCCAAAATATAAGCAAGAGCTTGTCTTTTCTCAAGACAGCCAAAGCAGGACTGTGCCTTAGGATGCAACCTTCAGTATCCCTCAGCATTTTAGAGCATACAATATGCATGAAAAAAGAGTGTGGGATTCACAGTCATAACGTTGTAAAGCACAAATGTCCACTATCCACTGTATTCAGTTTGACAGAACTTTATTTTTACAACCCTCTTAAGAATAGGATATAGAACTGCTGCATACCTAGACATGGATTGAACTTTGCTTGCATGGATCAAATTAAAACCATGAATTTGCATTACCAGTTTGGCCAAAATTATTTAAGTACTCCAAGTATGCCACATTACACCGTTTCCAAAACTCAGTGTGCTGAAGGAAACCTTCCTGGTGAAAATATCAGTTGTGTACTTTTCAATATGCTTCAAATTTCTGCATTTTTCTGCATCAATTTGTTATGGAACTATCTTTCATATTATCCCTGCTTTTATTTTGTTTGGTGTTTGTTTTTAAGTAGAGTCATAAATGCATTTCCATTTCATGCTATTCCCCGTTAGGAATAAAATAACGGTACTTCCAAGAAAGAAAATTACCAGGGAATCTGTTCTGCGTTTATAGGCAGGAGTGAGGCACTTTGAATGGAGAAGAAGAATTAAATTAGCCCCAGATATACGGGCTGAATACTAGCCATGTGTTTTTGAAGTGAGTATCTGCAAACCCTTTCCTATAGATCCTTTATAGTCTGAACTTTATAACAATATAGGTATAATCTGGTAAAAAGTTTGCTGCGCTACAGCAAGCACCAAGCACTTTTTTTTTTCCTCTTCCAAAGGGATCACTGATCTTTGAATAAAATATTCTTACCTTCCCCCACAGCCACCAGTTTAGAAGGAAAGCATATTCCATGTTTAAGATTCTATATTTACTTAGTTTAAATATTTATGGGTGAGATGTATATACAGTATTGAATAAAACAGAAACCAGATTCATTCCTTAATGAGTGAGAAAGACTAGACTTCATATGGGGCAAAAAGTAATGTCAGAAATTGTCACTACTTCTTTCAAGTCAGCAGCCACAAGAAATGTTGTCTTCTCAACTACTGTACAGAATAACAAAACCAAAAGGAAGTGTTATTAGTTTTTCTTCTATATTATCAGATTTTTATGACAAAGGTTAGAATGTTCAAAAATGTGTTTAAATTTATTCAGCTGTTCTCATAGTTTCATGTTTCACTGGGCTGCTACACTGCATTATGTTCCCATATGACTGGATTAAAGCTATCTAAAAGGCTGGTGAAGTTATTAGTTCAGCATCTGAATATTTGTTCAGAACCTTCTTCAGCAAGTACTGACAAGCTGCAAAAGTCATATTGAATTTAGTTGACTTTTTTGTTTGGTAGGTGTTTTCTGTGTTTGTTTGTTTTGTTTTTTTTTTTTTAAACAGGTCATCAGTGGTATTTAACAGATCAGCACTCCTAAAGACTGCTCTTCATCCAAAGACACATATACTAAAAATGGTGTTTAACCCAGTTGTAGGGAGAGTGGACAGCCCAAGGGAGAGGTAATGGGATACAGAGACTTTAACCTTTAGGTCATCAATTTAAATTCAGCTCAAGTTGATCATGACCAACATTCCCACATGATGAATGTTTGTTAGCCTGGGTAAAGAAATAGACACAATAAATATTGGTGGACACATTACCAAGGTAACTGATCCCTTTTGGTAATCCCAGAAGAATACCTACACTCTGACAGGCCACAAAACAATCCTGATTCCTCTAGTTTCATGGAATCCATCACTCACTGCATACTACAAAACAATGTCCCAATCACTTGCAACAGGTTTTGGAATATTTTTTTCAGTAAGTGGACATTTCAACTAGAAGCATCTTCCACAGTGATCACCACTGAGTTCAGTTTGTCATAATAAAGTACAGTGTGCAAAAGCACAGAGAGAAGACTGCATTGAAAAAGGCCATTCCATTCATTGCTGTTATATCCCCAGTACTGCTTCTAGGCAGATTTGGTTGAACTGTTAAAAGTATGGATATAGGAAAAACAGAAAAACCTGAGATAGCTGACAGGAATAACCCAGAGGCATGGAAAGACAGTTCTATATGGAGTCTGAGCTTGAGATTTGGTTTAGAGTCCAGATTAACAAATGTTGCCTGGTATGAATATATAAAATAATGATTATTACAGGCATTTCTTCAGAGCCTGGGGGTTACAAATAAAGCTAAGCACAAAGGTTTTTTCCTAGCCTATAAGAATTCTGAAGATTTCAGAAAGGTCTTGTTAGTATTAGGACAAATCCTTTCACAATTTTCACAAAAGGAGAGATACCCAACCTATTACAGACAATAGTCCAGTGGTAAAGACAGTTGCCTTGGATGCATTAGATATTCAGTTGGATTTAAGTCTCTATTCAGCTGGATTCAGAAAAGGAAATTGAACCAAAGTCGCATGTCTTAAAGGATAATGCCCTAACTATTAGGCTCTGGGTATTGTAATGCAGATTTCTCTCAAGGTTTCTTGTTGAGCAGTCCCATTTCCAATAAATTAGTTATTTGCGATTTGAAATTAAAGTTTTCTAAAAGAAATTTCTTTAAACTACCCTTGACATGAGGAAGGTTTGATAAAGCAAGAATTTCTATCAAAAACTCTGTTAGCTTGAAAAATTCTCTATTAGCTTCAGTACTTCCAAGAGCAAATGTAAAAATAATGCAGACCTTTGTAAACAAGTTTTTTCTTTCATCTAAAAGAGGAGACAGTAAGACCATGCCATGCGATCTTTTCCTATTCAAGATATCAAATGATCTGAGGCTGGGGAATCATTGCTACTAATCATCCATCAGTGAACCTCTTCTATAAAAAAAAAATAACAAACTATATCATAAAATTTAACATGTTTTAAAATTGATGGAGGGAAAACACAACAGCATTCATACTATTATTTTTCCCTAACTGACAATGAAGTTGACAATTTTTATAGCTGGGAGGATAAGGCCTTTAACTAACACATGAGTCATATTTACTGTGATTTACTTTTACCCTTCCAATCTGTAATCTTGAAAACATGCTGTTCCCCAATGAAATAGGAATTTTCATGTGATTTGAACTACAAGTCTGCTATAGCTGGTCTCATGTTTGACTATTATCTAACTCCATCAAGATGCCTATCGATCACAACTTTTAATTACTGTAACTGCCTTATGCAGAGCTTCCCAAATTGCACTGATTCAAATCTGCTAGAATCACATAATATGGTTTATCCATAGTTATACAGAATTTATTCATTTTTGGAGATCTTTACTCACCTCCCAAGTTTACCACTCTATCAACTCACAGTTTGCTGTAGAAACATTTGTGTTCTCCACTATCCTACTCAGTTTTCCCATTCCGGTTTCCATTCAGTAAATGAAAATTTACTGAATTTACCATCCTTCTCTGCCATTATGTGGGTTATTACAGTAGCTTTCTATCTATTTATCCCAAATTAATAACACTGGTCTCTAAGAACTTGCTTTAACATATTAAGAAACACTTTAAAGCAATAAATTCAATGCTGTGCTAAGCAGTTCCCTACACCAGTAGGTGCCCATGCACACAGAATCATTAACATGATGCTGACTTAAAATCCTGACCAACTTAACTTCTGTTTACTGTGGAAGGAGAGATAATGTTAAATTGTGCAAATGGTAGCCCTTCTAAAGCCAGATTATGAGACAGGGAATGTGCATGGACACATAAATGGTGCCAAATGAACTGCACCTAAACCCACTCCATGAACAACTACGACACAGACTGTATCCTTCTACTTCTGAGTGCTCTCCTACTATATATAAACTTTCATTGCAATGACACGAAAGAAGCAGAAAAAGACTTGTCTTTAAAACCAGGAGCCTGTCACAGATAAAAGTTTCTATTCCCACCTCCACCACTCCAGTTTACCATATTACAAAGCAGCAATAGTTGACATTTGGATACCAAACTAGGTGATACATCTACTGCCAGAAAAGCAACGTGTAATGAATCACATTATTCCTCCAGTGTTTAAAACAGGTAGAAACAATAATAAAAGAACTGTCAAGGAAATCCACCATTCTAATTTTATGCTGTCTGTAGCTCTTCAGACTAAAAATAATTCACAGATGTCATTTTCAAAATTAGCATTTCTATTAAAAAGAAAACCAGACTCATCCTAGTTGATCTCAGACATTCACTTACTCACCAGAATATTCCACTGAGGCAGATAATTGCATTTGCATGAATAAGGACCTGCACTGCAGGACTTCATAAAAAACATACATGCGGCAAAAAAAAAAAAGAAAAAAAAAAAAGACCCTAGGAATTAATCAGAAATTTTGACAAATATTTGTGTTATCATTGCAATGCAGTTAATTTAGTTAACTATTCCTGAGATCAGATCTAATACACACTGCTCTACAGAATCACCTGAATAGCGTTAACCCATTTAAAGCAATTTCACTTTTTAAAGCTTCAAAACACACTGTGTTTGTCTATGGTTCATAACTGTCAATGCACTTTTGAACCACAAATTCTTCCCGTCATCTTGTTTAATTACAACACATTCTTTAAAACTGAACTTATGTTTGAAAAACAGGTTCATAAAAATCTCTCAGTTCTACATTCAAAGGAGCTGTTAAATTAAAATAAACTAATTACAAGCCTAAAAGCGTGGGAATTCAAAATGGGTCATGACGAAAATTTAGGCATGTCTAGCTAAAATGGTGATCCTGAGGGCCCTTACCTCATCCTGGAGATGTCTATTCTGTAAAGACAATACAATTTTTGATGGCAAGATGGGCCAGACCCAGCAGCTGCATCTATGTGATGGCCAGAGTTTACTGGCCCAGCCAGGGCAGAGCATCTTACTGCTCAGCTTATGTTTAAGCCTGACAGGGAGCTAGAAATTAAACCTACCCCTGCACAGATGATCTGAGGAGTTTGATCCACCAAGTGCTCTCAAAGCCAGGCTAAGCCAGCCTAATAAACACCAACCATGTGGGTTTCCCACAGAATTCTTCAGGTGCTATTTCTTTCTAAAATGGTACATGAACAGTTATTCCCAGTGTAGCAGCAGCAACACTCCTCCCAGCCACAAATCCCAGGTCCCCCTCCTTATTTGGTCTAGGACTCAGAACAATGTCTTTTGGCAGAATGTTCCAGTCAGTTGGCTACAGGCTGTGGTAAATGCTGGGACAAAGGTAGGGATATATTAACATTCTCCTACTGAAGCTCTATCATTGTACAGAAAATAATTCAAGATTCAGTGGGCCAGAGAAAGAACACAAGAGGGAGCAAGAGTCTGTAGCCTAGTGATCTGGGGACTCAGCTGGGAAAAGGAGTCCTGGGTTCTGGCCTTTGCTCCATAGAAGGTTCACGCAATTTATCTAACAGCCTTTCCATAATGTAAGTCTTGGCTTGAATCTGGCCACGTTTTTCTTCCTGATCCAATTCTATAAATAACATTTTGTATAATCATATTTATCAATTTGAATATTGCAAACATCAACCTATCTATTGCACGCTTGTAATGCTAAATTTTAAGTAGAGAACATCAATAAAACTGAAATTGGCCAAAACCTTGAAAGCTTATTTCATATTCATTTTCCTTCATAAGTACATAGAATACAAGAACTTGTGATCAGGTTAAAAATACTATCAAAATGCAAATACATGTTTTTACCTGTGTCAATAGTGGTGCTTTGAATCACTACATTGGAATTAGTTTTTTCATCTTTCTTAGGATGGAGTAAGATCTTCAGAAAGTTACAATAATACTAATAGCCTTCTAACATCTTTATTCTGCTCAGTTTCTGATTCTCACTTAATGGTATTTTCATTTGCTGGTTCTCATTCCCTAGCACAACAGTGCAATGTCATGCAGGCGACTTTAAATCCAAGCAAGGTTACCCTGAAATTCCCACTCCAACAATTTCATGGACATATTTCTGGTTTTGCTAAACATTCTTTTCATAATAGCTTCATTTTGGGCCTAAGCCTACATAACAGGGTCCCTTTAAATAATATTCCATGCCTTGAAACATATTACAAAAACTGTTATATCAAGGCAAGTTATGCAACAGCTCTCTATGGTTTTAGCATATTTACTCTGTCACGCCATATGTGAGACTGCAGCCTCCACAACAAAACCTTTACACACTGAAGTCATTATCTCTGTGAAGTCTGCAACTGGCATTTAAAACTTATTGATGGCCTGGGTATTGGTGGCTCAGTAGGCAGCACTCTTGCCGGAGGCCCAGGAGGTCAGAGGTTCACATTCTGCTCAAAGAACAAGTTGGACATATTCCAGGTTTGTGTGTGGGCTGTGCTAGACTCCTAAAGGGGCAGTCCTTAGGACAGCAAGAGAAACCTTGGGCTTTTGAGGGATATCAAAGTCCTCTTGGAATGGAAGAGGAAGAGTAAGAAGCAAGTTTAACAAGCGAATGAAACCATCTTTGCTGGGGACCTGGATTTAGTTGTGTGCTCAACACAGAATGCTACAACTACAGTACACTGAACAGTTTTAAAGAAGCCATTTTAGTCTCTGTGGCCAGTATACACTCAAGAGAGAGGCACAGACTGCCAGGCATGTTCAGTACTAACTTCCTTAACAGCAGAGTGACTTTGGATTCACACCACAGAACTGTGACAAATACACGTGCAGTTTCAGTAAGTGGGCAGTCTAAACAAAAATGCTTTAACACCGGTAAAACTTCAGAGCATATTATATAATTACTGAAAAAAAAAAATCTTCAGCCAAATATCCAAGTCAATACTAGCAACATACATAGATAATAATATAAATCAAGATTCAACCTGCTCTGGTGTTAAACTTTGATACTTGAATATCCCAGATGTCTCCCTCCTCCTCTTCTTCTTTATAGACAGGTAAAGATGGATCTCTTGAAGGAACTGGGGATCACACTCTAGGCAAAGGTTGGACAGGTGATCAATGTACAGCATGAGATTTTGCCGTGGCTATGTGCCTCCAACAGTGACTGGATCATCTGGTTTAGAAAAACAATTCAAAGTTGTAATATTTTCTAAAGCACTTATTTAGGGAAAAATAAGCACAAGGAAGAAAAAGTTATTTTCATAACATGGCATATATCTGAGAATTTCTTCCCATAATGTTATATTTAATTTTAAAAATTCATTAATTTCTCATTTAACATTTAGTTCGTTAACTTTCAATTCCTCAGAAGTCAGGCTTCAGAGCATTGTACCCCATTTCCATTGGCAGAATATGTTCAATAGTTACTGACGAGATATGAAGTTATTCTTGTAAGTTTCAGTATTTATTTTTTGGCACCTAACACCACTCTACCAAGTGCCAAGGCCAGGCCTGGCCAATAATTTAAAAAGGCTTTGGAGTAAGCCAGTATTTATTAGCCAAATGGGATTCTACTCTCTGGTGCACTTTAGGGGGGTAAGCACAGAGGTTAATGTTTGTTAATGAAGATACATCTCCCAACACTCCCTTCATTGTCAACAGAATGAAAGAGCTTTTGCTGAAGGACCATTCAGTGTTACTTTTTCTTCTAAAATTTAGGAACACCATCTTTTATCTACCTATCTTTTACATTGTGCTTTTTCTTTTTACCATCATGGAAAAACAAATACTACCCTCCTTCACAGAAATATCCATTAGTATAATGGACCTTTAGGTTTAAGTTTGGTGAAACCAATCTGTGTTTAAGCAACAGTGTTTACACACAGTAAAAAGAGATAATGAATTACAAGCATTCTGACATCTTTAGGCTTTCACACAATAGATATATAACCAATGAGCTGCTTAACAAAACCCAAGATATTCATGGCATTATTTCAAGTTCAGAAACAGAGGAACTCATAACATTATCCTGGTGCAGATTTTCAAAGAATTATGAGCACATTTTGTCACTAAAATATGAAAAGCAGTTGTTTCAAGGAACGAAGGATGTACTCTTAACCTGCTACAACAAATTTGTTTGTTTTTTTCTCTTCTTGGTAAGAAAGCAATTAGGGTTTTTTCCAATAAAAATATCCTTCTTCATATATAAACACTCCTGGTAATCATGTAATTACCTTACCCAATCAGATTAAATTGCTGTCAGTTGAGTTCCCACTGTTGATTAACTTTCGTGTACTCTAAACCTAAATGAAGTCTTTGGTAAAGTCACTTAGTCATTTACAAAGGTGTCTCTATGATTCCAAAAAGTGTAACAGCAATATATTATTTACTATAATCATCAAATATCCAAGTTCAAGGATAGATCACAGAGAACCCTTTTTTTTAAAACCCAAAGAAACACAGAATTAAACTATGTTGCTTATTTTTGTGTTTCTTGCCATGACTTCTAAATGTAATAGTAACCTTTGACCCCCCCACATTAAACACCATAATTATGTAATTAAAACTAATTATGCAATTTAACATACATATTTTTGTCCTACAACAGGCAGGTCAATTACCTCACTCATTGACCTTGGAAGCTTTCACAGTTTAAACAAAACAATGAGGCTTTCAATTAATTTTGAAGTACAAACAGAGAAGGAGCAGCAGAACCACAAGTCTTCCCACTGATACTGCATAGATGGATCACTTACAAACCTCTTCATTTTGTATTACATAGAATAAATCCCTTGATAAAAGTTTTTAAACGTCTTTCTTACATGTGCCATCATTAGAAATGTTAACACATTTGTGAACAAATCATATACACATATCCGTTGCTAAACACAAGAAAGGAGGTCACATAGTACATTTTCTTTGTCCCCTTTCATTTCTTCAGTATGGTTTCCTCTGCCTCCTCCCATGCCTTACTACCTCTCTCCCTGTTTCACCTTCACTTTCTGAAGCCTTTTTCTTCTCTCTCCTGTAGCCGTTGTCTTTTCCAGCTTCCACTTGCATCCCTAACCCCATCCATGGGATGGTGTTTCTCATCGCGTCTTGGGCCCAGTGGCTCCTGCTGATGATGATCCAGCACCTTGAGGGAATTTTGGATGACAGAAAGCTAGAGCTGAAGCAAACATGGTATGTGCTCTAAAAAACATTCTGAATTTTCCAGAGTGGGAAGTTTGGTACAAGTGAGAGATACTGTGAAGTTGTTAAAATATGTTTCATCCTGATAATGTCTTTTTTCCCTTTATACACTTAGGGTTATATATATTGCACTGAAGATTTTTTTCAAACTGTACAACAAAGACTCAAGCAGTATTAGAGTGTGTCCAAGGAACTTCTTTCTTTTGTAGAATAAAATTATAATTCAACCACATGTTTTATTTTCAGTAAACTAAGTCCCATTCTCTAAAGAACAATTCTTAAAGCAAGTGTAAGCCTAGAAGCTCTGTGTTAAAAAGGATCATGTTTTGCTATCCCATTTTTTTTCTTCAATTGCTATTTTAGCCACAAATAGATCCAGTAATAGGCTTAGCTGTGAAGTAAAGGGACAGATAACATATATAGATATAGATATAGATATATAGATAGATGTGTGTACATATTTTTGTATACATATATATCTATACACCAATCAAGCTTTAAGTTGTTTTCTCTAACCTTGTTTTACATGGGGATCAGAAAATAGCTACTGGAAAAATACATATGCAAATTTTTGCTGACTTCATGAAAGTATGGCAAAAATACCTACAGTGCACTTTGTGCTTTGGTGTCATTTCTAACACCATTTTTGGAGTCCTTTCAGTTCTCTGCTTTAATTAGGCCTGACTTGCACAAGGAGCTTGAAAAGATTTCAGTAAACCCTTGACATAATGGAAGCAAGGAGCACTGAACTTTGAATGAGGAGTTACAACAGGAAAGAAACAACTTCAGGTGGTAGCAGGCCTTACTGCAACATTAAACCTCAAATTGGATCTGATTTATACAAAGTGAGCCAATATATTGAAATAGTGCCCCAAACTTCTGGACAAAAGTTTGAAGGAAAATAATTTAGTGCATGTGTAGAAATTCTGTCCAAGAGAGCGGAGGAGATTATTCCTTATATTCTCATTTAACAAAAAGGTTCCTTCTGTTTTGAACGGAACATTAAAATTCTAATTCAGCTCATAGAGCATCCCAAACAGAGCAGCAAAAGAATCTGTGAAGGAGCCCAAATATGGTGCTATTGAAACAGAGTGGATTAGAGGAATTGGGATAGAATCCTACAAGTGGCTAAATAGCAGCAGGAGGTCAGCTTCACAAACAGCAGGATGCTGTTCTTGCCAGACGTGAGTGACATAATACAGGCAAAACAATCAAGATTTCAGCTGATAAATGTATGCCTTAGGAAAAGGCCTTGCTGGAGAAATCTCATAAGCAACACACATTTAGGTAAATTCTATAGGCCTAATTTACACTGAAGACCATTTTGTCTTACACGAACATGTCACGTTAATCATGTAGAACAGAATTATTTCTAACATTAAGACAATAATTTTAAGAGCCTAAATGCAGAAAATACAGTAGAATTTGCTTAATGATTCAGGAAACAGAAAAAGCAAAGATCTTTCATAGTTTGACACAGCTTCAATTCTGTCTTGAGCAATTCAGTGTATATTACATTAAATATACATAAAAATATTAGCTCCACATATCCAGGATACCCAGAATGAGTAACAGAATCCATGAACCCCACTGGTTACTCAAAAATTCCATATAGCAGGAGTATTAGACAAGTTTTAAGGTTGTGAAAGGAACAGTTGCATTTGTAAAGAGACATACTGAGATATTAAAGTAAGATGCTCAATATATCATTTTGATTTTTAAATTCAATGGGATTTTATTAAATCTGACTTTAATTCTTAACATCTATTTTTCGCTCTTACTATTTTCAAAATATCTTTTAAAAGGCTGAGGTTCCGCCTATTTTCCGTCTTATGCTATGAGCAATTAGAAGAAAATGTATTTAATTGCTTTTTAGCTGGGGAAGTGCAAAATATTGTGTGTAAAACATTTATGTCTTCCCCATATTCTTCTCTGTCCTCCACAAAATATCCTTTTGGACTAAACATACTTTAGTAAGTTCAAAATAAATTATAATGTTGAGGTCTGATTTCAGCCTGAAACAGAGGTCACACTTCCCCTAGACTCTCAGAACATTATGAAATAAGAATGGCTGAGTGGTGCAGTGACTGCTGGAGGCCTGAGAGAGCTAGAGAACACTGGAGCACACCTCAGGTCCCGTCACACAGTACCCCTTCTCCTGTGGTGGGACGGTCTCCAGCTTAAGCAACCTCCACAGCACAGATTTTATCCATTGCAAATTGTATCTCAGCATTTAACATGGCCCCTGATGGATTTCCCACCCCCTCCCCCCCCCCACGAATTCATCAATTTTTTTTTTTTTTTAAACCAGGAAAAACTTTGGCACGTAGCTAGAAGTTCCATAGGATAATTGCAGTTTACAGGAAGAAATACCCCATCCTTCTTCCACCCCCCAAAGGTTGGGTTTTTTATACTTCTTGGCAGCTAATTTTATCTGATACTCCGACTAATCACAACATGAAGAATAGTAAGTAGCTGTTTGGAATTCACTTTGTCATCAGGGATGGCTTTATACTTTCTGGAACCTCACAGGCATTTGTTTATACTTCATCACTTCTCCAGATATCAACTATCCAGCTGACTGTTTTCATTCAGAAATCAGTTTAAAAGGCAGTTGTGCCTTCCAGAACATGAGTTACAGAGATTAAGGAAGCAGGACAGAGAAAAGACAAATCAGAATCCCAAAGGCACAGAGTTCCCCTGCCATGGCTTGGGCAACCACATAAGAACATTTGCAGCAGACACCCAGGCACACAGTATTCCCTCACCTTTCTCCAGGCATGACCAGAAGCTCACCTTTAATCTCACCACAGAGCGGACATTTCACGTCACACAACCATGACAGATGATGTCTGCATTTTGACAATTTGATGGACATGTAAATAGATCTAGGGTCATTTCTGCTGAAGAAAGACCAGATTACAGAGCATCAAGTTCTTGCTATCTAGCTTGCCCATGGATCCTGCAACAAGTTGGCCATCTGTGATCTTAACATTTATGATTTCTGGAGATCTTTCACAAAACAGTATGATCAGAAATTTGGAATGATGGATAGACAGCCCTGGCATTCAGCAGCTCCTGCTCTAGCCCCCTGCTCAGCTGAAAACCAACGAGGCAGTGCTGCTTTTCTATTACCTGCAGCATTGTGCTGTTACTGAAATCTGCAGTCATCTTGTTCTCATCACCACAGGGAGTGTGACTTATTTACATGTACGGATGTGCTGCACATTTATAACATGTTTGGTACAGAGCAGAACAGCTCTGTAAAAGCTGATTAAGACATTGTGCTGAGCTAAAAATTGGATGCTTTGTGAATATCTGTGTTTTGGCCTTTCCCCAAATGTCTTCCCCCTCAACAAGTGAGAGAGGACAGCTGGAGTAGACAAACCTTCTGCACACAAGAGACTTTTTTTCTTTCCTTTTGAAGGTATTACTTGCCTGTTATTGCATTTACATAAAGGATCTTTATTCTTTCCCATATATAGTAAATTGCACTCCTGCATGTGAACATTGTGCAGCCATTTCCCCCCAAATACAAAACAGAGTTATCCTCACTGTCATTCAAGCTTTTTTTTCCCCTCCCATTACAAATAATTGATGCAAATCTATTTTTGTTTGGTCTGGTTTATGCTGACAGCAATTAATTCTAAAGCCTCAGCATAAAGACATACAAGAATCACATATGTTTTTAATCTACATGCAAGTTATCCAATTATTTTAGGTAAACTTTATGATCACAACCATTCTTACCAACTCTGATACGATAGGCTATTTTCTTCTTAATGGCTTAAGACTAATATACACTGCTATGGGGAATATACTCTTCAACATTCCTCATGTTTTACCTCCTGATCTTGAAATAATAATATAGTCAATGAGCACATTTTGTTTATACTTGTTAGTAAAAAGACACTAAAAGCATGCTGGGAAATAATATTCCATGCCTTAGGACTCAAAAAAGTTCTCTTTATAAATAGAGCTTGTGTAAATCACAGACAAAGTTGACAAATTTCATGGATTAGTCATGGTGAAAATATCAGATTTCATGGTTTAAAACAGATTAATAGGAAAATCATATTAGAATCCTGATTACCTAAATTCTGCATCTTGCTGAAGAATGAAATTAAAAATACTGATAATTCCAGAGTCCATTCACTTAAATACACTTGCACTGAGTCACATACAGAGGGTAAATATTCCTCATCAACCAAGTGCCTGGTAAAACCTCTGAAATCTATATTTAGCTACATTAGAATGAGAATATCACAAGTTGTAGAGATCATAGTATATTGAAGCTATTTCAATGCATTATTCCATCAAATTATGCTAGTGTGACATTATTTTGTCACCTTATAGGAAAAAAAATAACTAAAGGAAGAAACTTCTTTGAAATTAAAGCTGCTGTTTTCACAACTACTTATATTTAGTGCACCTAATTAAAAATTAGGGAAATTATCTCCTAAAGAAGTTTCTCTTCAACAGAATATCTCGTTATCCTCGTAAAAATCTAAAAAATCATATCGGTGAAAAACAACATTTGGAGTTAAGAGAAACTATCAGTTTTCACGTAAAACTTCATGGCTTTTAAGTTGTTCATCATGATGTAATTTCAAGTGAGGCCTTATTTAAAATCAAGGTTACACATAACCATGTGATTCAAAGAGACTTGTTGACTATATAACGATTTGGCTTGATGCCTACATGTCTTCTACTCAGCTGTACAGACCCCTTGTCATCCCTGCATCCGAAGACAGCCAATTTGTCAGACATTTGCTTTAATTCTTTTGCTTTGTCTTCTTTACAATATCTTTCATATACATCCTGGTCATCAATATCATATATCTGACTGGAGGATGGAAATTCATTTGTGTTTCCGTCTTATTTTCTTTGCATGCAATCCTCCTGGGTCTTATAGGATGTACTTAATAAGAACCACATTACTCTGCTAAAGGAAGTCCTTGAGCAGACTTTGAGAAGCAGTATGGCAAATTAGTTTCAGAACGTGGAAGGTCAGGTTGGAAATAAAAAGCTGCAGTTATCTGCAGTATTTTCTGCAGTTCAGAAAGTAAGAAAAAGAGGTCTGACTTTCAAGGAAGGATTTGTTTGATGTTCTCCCTTTAGGAAGCTGGACCAATTTATGCACAAACAATAAAGTGTTTAACATTAGCTGAAACTAATTAAAATTAGCTTTTAGACAAATTCACTTTTGTAATAAATGAACAATCACACTTATCTTCCAAGTGCTTTAAACATACTTTTTTCCACACATAAAACATTATTTGCAACAAATTCTATACCATTCAAATATTGAAATTTAAATGCGTGTTTGAGTTTGAACATAAATAGCCCTTCAGATGCTTGGAAATGCCAGTTTTATAGCTGTCCTTGCAACCTTAATTCTGCCCCCTGCTGTCTATAAATTATGGCTATTTCTAACTAATGATCACACGTTATTTTTCACTCCAGGATAAATGTTCCTTACAGGGTGCAGTAGCTTGCAATGTTACCAAAGTTTTAAAATGCTGCTTTTCCCAAGCATCTCCCTGAAACTTTCCTGGGCTTCTCTGTGCTGCTCATCACTACATACAGCTCTCCCTAGAACACTAATAAACTGCTCTCAGAATTTTCTTTGTGATTTGAGAAGAGTATTATTATCTGTGTGAGAAAAGATGGTGCACAGACACTGGGCACAGTTTCAAAAGTCTTTGTTGCAGATGTCTTGGTCATTTGTTCTAATGCATTAGGCTTCCTTGTGTAAAGTTCTTCAGATTTTATAGCCCTTTTCATTTTTAAAACAGTTGTATAGACTTCAGTATGTTACATTTGACACATCTCTATAAAGTAAAATTGTACATTTTAGTTTCCTCGCTTTGTAGATGTGAAAAAATTACCTTTTTCCTGGCAGCCCAGAAAACTGTTAGAGCTGGCCTAAATCTCAGAATCACTCCTGGTGCTTCAGCACTGGTTTTGCTCCTGATGACCAGATACTTTAACCACCACGATGGCAGAGTTTTCACTGCTCTGAAGTTGCTGAGAGTGCTCTCTGCATCTCAGACAGATCATGACTGAACTAACAGCAATTCACACAATCACTATATTTTGGTCTCCGTAATTTTTTAGCACATAAGAAATCTGAACCAAGAGAATGGATAGACCTAAGTTAACCAATAACAGAACTGCTTGTCTCTACCACAGTTGCTGTCCCATTTAATATGCAACCCAAGAATATATTTAGTATAATAGGTAGCAAGCATGGAACAGCAGTGAGGTGCTACAGAAAAGGCAGTAAATGGCTGTATAACTGAGAAGTGCTGTAACATTTACCCAAAAGGACACCAAAATAAAAACTATATGAGCTACTTTAAATCTAGCACTAACTTCCAGACTTTCAATTTACAATTCAGTACCCATTACTTGCAATATGCATTTGCTGTATTAAAAGACAAAAGTTAAGACAACTTTAATGATGGCTTGTGAGTATCAGAAGCAAAGTTTGAGCTGTTTAAGAGAGACAGTTGAAATACAGGTATGCACCATTTAAAATAAACCTGGTTTTATGGGGGATCACTTCAACTTGTAACGTGCACTGAAAGAAATGCTGCTACCTTATATACCTGAGCAAATGAAGGCATTTTGGTTTGCTCTGTTTATTGTTAAGGCACACCAGAACATAAATCCATCACGTAGTCTCTGAACAAAATCTGAGTGCCCTCTGGAGTTGCCATGCAAACATACTGAAAATAGGGCTTGGATTCTTTAAACATGCCAGCTTTCCTTCCCTAATTTGAAATGGATCTGATCAAAAAATCAGATGGACTTCCAAGGAGTCTTTCTGTTGATGTCACAGTCAGGTGACATGCAGCTTAGAGAGGTTTGAGCAGTACATATGGTCAGGTCAAAAATATCAGATCTACTCTTTGTTTTCACCATCTGGTTCTCAATCACACACACAGACTTCAATGGATTTCTCAGTCTAACATCAGTAAATAAAAAACAGCTCCAAAATTTTAAATTTTTAAATTAAAAAATTTTAGAATTAAATTAAAAAAATTTAAAATTGTTCATAGAAGCAATGAATGAAGATACAATAATAGTCTCAGATCTATAAAATCTTTGATTTTTCTATCGACACTGAAATGAGAAAAAACTCCCACAATATTTTCTTTACAATGCTAAACAAACAAACAAACTAAAACACAAAAAAACAAACTAAAACCAAAATACATTTGGACTAAATTTGGTCAAAACTTGTCATAATAATCTGCCCTCCTCTTCTCCTATACTGAGAGAAATAAGTAATCCATATTTGTAAAGTGTTTTAATGACCTCAGATGAAAATTACAGAAATGCAAAGCAGGTATGATTGTTGTTATGATGATGAAAATGTCTCATTCTACTCACTATGTTCATTGCCTTAAGTAACACAGTGGGTAGCCTGTTATTACTAAAGGAATAAACTTTTTCATCAAACACTCTTTATAAAAATATTTCCCTGGAAATGTAACACAGCATGTAGCAAGACTACTACAATTTTCCATCAACTATGAGTACACGCAACATAGGTACTGTTTTTAGATAATTTCACTTGAGCTTTTTGGCAATAGTCCCTCTCAAGGAAACCTACATTAACCAGAACTTTAGAGTCTGTTATCCCCAGGCCAGCTTCATTGGAATTTTTAATATGGCACTGTCTATTCAACAGTTGTGTGTAAAATGCCAATAAACTGGCCAGAAAAGAGCTGAAGGGCTAATTGCCTTTTAACTCCACTGTGATGATAAAGTCACGTAGAAGGAAAGGAAAAACTCCCACTGCTTTAACAAGTTTATCTGACTGCCACTTTAACATTCTCTGTCTGCATGCACTTTAGTGCATTCACCAATAAAAGGATAAAAGCATTCAAAATCCTGTACCCTCAATAACTAAGAAAGTCCAGATTCAAAACGTCTGCTCTGCTGGAATCAGCCCATTAGGACAGCAAGTTTTCTGCCTGGTTCTTGATTTCAGCTATACAGTATGTATCAGGGAAAAATTTCCTTTTGATACAAAAGATTATAAATCCTTAGGAAACTGGAGCGAGAGAAGAAAAGGAAGGATACCATTTTGAAAGAATAATAAAAAGCAGAAACTGCTTCTCAGAGACGAAGGTTGAAATAGTGCCAATCAAGTCAGTGGTTAAATTCCCATTGACCTTAAAAGGTCAAGGATTTAAACTCAAAATAAAATACAAGAGAGGAAAATATAGCATAATTTATATTTTTAATGATGGATAAACACTTATTCACTGTTCCTTCAATTACATTTTATTGTTCTCTTCAATACTTCCCCTTTCAAAAATCCAGTTTTATAAATACAATTTATTTCACCGGGATGAGTTTTTCTATCTAACTCTGCCTTTCTTTTTGCATAGTCTTAATTCTTATTAATCCAAAATTAAAAGTAGGCACCACATAATGTCACTGGGGAAGTCAGTATTACAGACAAAAGGTTTATTTTCCATTGCCAGCTGAGTGATAACCCTTCTTGTCCTGCTTGATTTCACAAAATGAGATGGTTTTTAAAAGACATTTCACGGAATAATTAACAGGAAGAAACTAGTGGTCATTTAACTTTTTTGCCAAAAAAAGAGAAGGAACACAATGAGCACTGATACTGAATTGACCTGTTCCACTTAATAAAATAAAAGCAGCAGTAGAGGCATTGTGATTGCCAGCTGCAAGCCACTGAGTGTTGTTTTTCTATTAAAAATCTCTTCCATGTTTTTCCTATTGTAACCTGGAAAGAGTACAAAATCCAAAATCCAATGGAATTTCTCTAGAAAAGAATACTGTTAACACTGAAAGTTCCTTAAGTACTCACCCAAGCAAACGTTATATCATATTACAGTGAAATTTAAAAGCAGAAGTTCAAAATAAAAATGATGTGTCCTTCAAAACAGCCTCATGTGCATCAGAGCCTTTGCATTAATGTACTTATTTCCATACAGCTCTGCATTTCCCTTCTCCATCACCTCATAATTTGTTCCAGATTTTGTTATTTCTTTCACATTTGAAGGTACATTGTTCCACATTTGAGTGATGAAAGAGTGAACCGGATGGAAGTACAGTGAAATGTTAGAGGGAGAAACAGAACAAAAATGAAGTTAAATTTTCAATTTATAAGGTAGTAACAAAACTAAAGAAAATGTAGTGCTCAGGGAGACACAGAATGGTCATGTTCACAGTACAAAATAAACAACTTAGCTATCCTTCCAAATTTAAAATGCCAATACCTAAGGAAAGCAATGAATTTATCCCTAACAATACACTACTTTTAGGTTGTCACTGCAGTTCAGGGGTGTTCTTAAAGCTTAGATCTTTCTTACTAGATTAGAAGGCAGAGTAAACTAAAAGATCAAGCTAATCTAGGATAAACTTCTTTTCCACAGTTCAAAGGCATTGGCCTTTCCACAGGTTCAATTGCAGGTTTCTTTGAAGATGTGCCCTAAAGTTCATTAAAGAAATTTCACTGACTTGAACTGATTTCAACATTAAAAAGATAATGTGAGAGCTTCATTGCCAGAAAGAACATGACAGACTGACTTTGAAGCCTTTTTTAGGTGGTATTAGATTAATTTTTTTCTTCTTCCACTAAAAGCCTTCCTTATTTAAACAGATCTTCATGTTTAAATCCTTAAGAATACCTTAACAATTAAATGAAAACTCCCCTTGGAAACACAGATTTTAAAAAATCCAGTAAAAAACCCACAAACCAATCATTACTTCTACAGAACCCAAACTCCCCATCACTGATTTTTCCTCCTCATTGACTGTCCTTAACAGCATTTCCAGGTGGTATTGCACACAGTGCTTATGCAGCATCTCATATGTGCACAGAGCTTTGAAAAGAATTACAATGGCAACAACAACTGCAGGCTTTAACAATGTATGATTTAGAAAGATGTACATAGCCTTTATCCTAATAACAGGTGCTCCAGAGCCTGTGTCGTTTGTACTGGGAAGAGGAAAACATTGCCTAAGATTTCCTCAACCTCTGCTGAAATCCAGAGAGATATATTTGCTGATTATAACTCCAGAGTTATACTTGGTCATTAAGATAAACATTTCCTACACTAGGATAAGTGTTTATCTCCTTATTCAGAAAAGAGAATACTACCAACATGATTTGAAGACTTGTTATGAAATAGCTTGCAATGCATTATAATTGTATACCTTTTTTAGTACATAATTCTACCCTGTTGACATGAAAATAAGTAACACACGGAAAATTTCCCAAATCAAGGGCAAGCATATCAACATCAGCTTTCTGAATAATCAGGCACTCTTTAACTTTCTAGCAAGACAAGCTGTGATTCCTGGTTACTACAGACTTCAGACTTCTGCATCAGACTCACAAAACAATATTCTTGAATTTCATTCCATTTCATGTTTACTCTAAATACTAACTTACTGACCAGATTCTGTCAAATAAAAAAGCCATCATGGAGTCTGACAACTATTATTTTGTAAACACTGCTGATGCATGGACCTTGTCTCCTTGGACAATAAATTCTACATATTTAGATAAACCAAATACTTCCATTGCGTCAAAAAATTGCCTACAGGACAAGTCAAATATTCTGGCAGTACTCTATTCCACCTTTAAGTTCTACTACCTTGAATCATTATGAGAAAATCCTAAACAGAGAACTGTCATATGTATAAAGGTTCAATTGCAACACATCATCCTCAGTTTTCTGATTTATCCTTTGTTACTGTTTCTCATCACAAAAGCCACAGCTGTCTCGTTTACCCTATTTATTTTATTTACTTTGCTATTTTGAGTTCAAGATTTTATCTTGTAGATGAAAAAAAAACGTGACAGAACTTAGTGACCTAAGTTGAGACACTTAGGCATTGTAGTAAAAGCTTTCAGACTCTGCAGCTCACTCAAAGAAACTGTCATAGCAGAAAAATGCAATTGATTACAAAATAATTACTAAAAATACTATAAGCTGGCTGATATGGGTATATATACTAAGCATCAAACACTGAAACTCATATTACAGCTTTTGTTACTTAGCAAATCTCTTGCTGCATATTCAACCTCTTGCAGGGATTAAAAAGCAAATATTTTACTGATTGTAAAGATATTGAGAAGTTGATCTTTCTGTCACCCACCTTTATGTTAAACCACATAACATGATTAAAGCCTAGACACTCATCACATTTTTTATCTTGCATAAAATCTACTTTATGTGTATTCCACACACAGAAAAAAAACTGCTTCAGTATAACAACATTATCAGCTTACAAGTTGAAACAAGAAAAACGTAAAAAGTTCCAGGATTATCTGTTCAGCTTGAATTTTGCACCTTATTAGATATTAGTTATGACACTGTCCTTAATGCTGTGTATTTTGTTTCTCCCCAGGACTCCTGCCTCAGTCAGTACACAGACTGAATGCCAGGCCCTCACTCATGACCAACTGGCCAGCATGTTTGATACATCTGCCCTTCAAGTTGCTTGACTGAATGTTGTTCAAAAACTAATGTCAAAACAAAACCATTCCTTCATTCAGGCTTTCCTAGGGCATCCTTTATGATGACATTATTTCATTCATTTACCTGACTATCAGCACCCACTACCGGGTCGACTTGCAGTTATCCTCATCTCTCTGGACTCTCTTCCCCTACCATTAGGGATTTTGCTCAGCCAGTTCTAATATTCCCTCCATCTTCCATTCATTCCTATTTGTGCATTCCAACCTCCACCCTGCCCTCCAATCCCCAGCTCACAACTCCCTCCTGCAGAGTTCAGCAGTCCCCATTTTTCTCCTTGTCTCCTGAACCACCAGCCCTCAATCCCACCTGTGTGCACAGGCACCTCAGGTCCATCTCACCCCATGCCTGAGTTGCCCTTTCTTTTCTTTTGAGGAATATTGCCAAAGAACTGCATGGAAAGTGGGATTCTTCTAATGTAACCAGATTTAACATTTTCTTGGAAAACAAAAAGTACATCCATGAAATGAATACTATCCAACTGCTAAAAATCAGGAGACCATCTTGAAGAAAATGGATCAGTAAAGCTTTTCAAACAAGTTGCCACTTGTATTGTTTACTAGCATGTTGGGGTTTTTTTTCCCCCTATATTCTCTGTGTTGGAAATAGCTGAGACTTTTCAGCTAAACACCTGGAACCATTTGTGCAGAGTATAAACTCTTCAGACAGATACTCACTTGGCAAGTGTCCCAAGTAATTTTATAAAATTATCAGCTAAAAGAAAGGATTTCTTTATGGGAAAAGTCAGACAACCTCTAAAAGAAGAAAGGATACTAAGCAGGTCTGTAAATTGGGAATATATAATGCAGATAAAAAAGCCCTATACTACAGCTTTATTTTAATGACTTATTTTTTTCCTTTTGCTGTCAGAAAGGAAATTCTGAAGTGCTGCAATTTGCAATTGTAAAATAAAAAGGCATAGAAAATCTTGGTTGATAATTATGATAAAGTAGCTGTAAAACTCTATTAAAAACTCGGCAGAACAACTTAATAAATATTTTAAAAGTTCTTATTAAAAATTGCATTGGTTTAACTTTATATTTTGACACATCGATACACATTTTCATATATTTATATAATTTGATGTCCTTATTAAGCATAATAGGAATAAAAAATTACTGTATTCATATATTCAATAGAAGAAAAAAGGATATATAGCTTTCAAGCTACAGTATTGACAGCTGATTAAATATATTTAAAACTAATAGAATTTTTTTTTTTTTAATTTTGCAAACTATTAGTGTACACAATGAAATTAGGGGCATAATTAGTCACAAACCAGGTCAATACTAGTAGATAAATACCAAATAACTTATGTACAGGCCTTCATAGTTCAGTTTCTCAAAATGGAATATAATCGCTCCTCTTTACAAGTTCCTTTGAGAAGTTTAAATTTATTAAAAAGAAAAGACATTAGCAGCAGCAATTAACACCAGATATTATGATTAAAGACAATCAAAGGCCTCTCAGAGGAACATGATGCATAAACTATATACATAAAACCTAAAAAGAATAGGCTAATTGAACAACACCCTTATGCTTCAGCAGAGAAGGTAAAACTGACTTTTATGGTTTGATGTAAAAGGTAATGGTTGACTTTCAGTCGACATTGATGGATTGTAGATCACACCTTCAAACCTACCTGGAGGAGTTCCAGTTTTCATAGGTGTGATATCACTATCAGTAGTGCTACCACAGTCAAATAATTGACCAGTGACATCACACTCAAATTGTAAGATTTTATTTTGGGGCCACGTGTTTAATACTACAGTGTGCCATGAGGGCCCTTAAAACATTTCCTTTTCATTTTTTTTTCTTCTGTTAGCTGGGTTATTAACTGTATTAGCAGTATTTCCTACTCTGCATATAGGAAATACCTGATCATACCAGTAATACCTTGTCTAACTGTAAAAAAAACTAAAAGGAAACTATCCCCTATCCTACACTCCATAAATACATCAGGCTCTCAGGCACATAAAAGTGAGACCCTGTGATTCCTGGTTAATACCAGATAGCTCTCTGTTAGAGTAGTTTGGCTCCTTCTACACACACCCCACCATTAAATTAGATTCAAATTAATCCTGCCAAAAATTAAAGTAATGGTCACTTGCAATAATTTACTTTATTGAATGTGAATTTTTACTATAGGAGGAGAAAAACTACTAAGTAGAAGCAATGACAGTAATTATAGACATTTGAAATATAAAAATTTGTCAGTTTTCAACATATAAGATTAAAATATAAGATACTTTAAAATGAGATTTATTTGCTGACCAAAAAAATGGTTGTCTATAATGTCTGTTGAACTCAGCAAGGCTATCACCTTATTTTTTAGGGCAAAGATCATTCATAAAAACACAAACACATTTTATCTTTCTCGGGCTCCTGGGGATGACTGTTCTTTTGCAAAGATACTGTATATTTTATTTTATGGGAAGCTATGAAAATTCAACCTCATTAAATTAATGCCTCACCTAAAATTCAAAATTGTCGGTTCCCAAGGAGGATGGTGTATGGAGGATAACTTGGTTAGTATACTGCATTTCCCTTAACTTTTAGCCTACCAAGTTTTCTGCATCTGAATTCCATTTTTGTAAGTGTTTAGGCATAAGACATTTACTTCAAGAATCCCTTTGCTGCACATGTTAAGCTATATTTAGAATTGTAAAGAACTTTCTCTTTTCCTCTTAGAGGAACATGAAGAACTACATACATCTG
The DNA here is from genome assembly GCF_003031625.1 of Empidonax traillii. Taxonomy (NCBI): domain Eukaryota; kingdom Metazoa; phylum Chordata; class Aves; order Passeriformes; family Tyrannidae; genus Empidonax; species Empidonax traillii. The sequence goes on along the minus strand of NW_020955348.1, from coordinate 1,695,647 downwards.
AAAACATTTTTATTTATTAAAATTTAGTCATCTCATTTTTGTCTTTTTTGTACCACAAACAGATGCAGAAATGTATAATATTCAGTGTAGACATGGCTAAAAATGAAAGGCAACAGAGTATAAGCCAGAGTCAAATTCTTTCCCAGCATTAATTCCACCCTTTTTTCCTCCACCATGCATTCTTGCCCCTTCTACAACAGTCCTTGAAGTTTAGCAGCTTGAAATCATATGTCTGTCTGTTAAGCTGGTAGGTATGTGGAAACAAAGTTTTTAGGAGACCCATAAAATCAAACAAGATCAGACTAAATTATCTGCTGCCGATCTGCACTGATACATTACTGCTAGTCACTAAATTCACCAAAAAATTCAAGGGCAATGAATCATAATATATAACTTCATTGAAAGCTAGTTAAGCACATTATCAGACAGCAAAAAAACATTTTTTTACCCCTTTTGTTGTCAACTCGGAAAACAGTAACAGTGATAATTACCTCACTAGCACTAGTAGAGACCAACTGAAATATTACAGCATGAAAGCCCTTTCATTCCACCAACTGATCTCCTACTGACTAGGAATGCACTCAACTATTTTTTAATTCTGGGATAGAAATTATGCTACGAAATTTCCGCAGAGGTCTACCTGAAGAAAATAAGGCTGCACTTCAATCACTTTCTCCACGGTCATGCCTGTGCAGATACCTTATCCTATCCGCCAAGTATGAGAGATCAGATCAAAATGGGGCTGTTCCACCACTGCTCCTGCTTTTCCTTTTGGAAGTCAGGCTATCAGACACTGCCTTATTTACCTCCCACTGTAAAGCTGCAACCAGGCAATGGTGTTTTCTCCTCACTCCTCTGCTCTTTCTCCTGTATCGCGCACGCAATCTGCTTTTCTCTTAGGTTTTAAGACAAAAAAGAAAAAAGGACTGCAGCAGTCATTTAAACACAGTCTCCCAAAACTTTCCAGATCATCTGCTAATTCTAACTGAAATTAGAACTGTAGGATTAATCACAACTCCCTTATGTTTGGTATTAAAAACTATGAAAGGTGTGTGAAGACTAAATATTAAGTATGCATTTGTGCATGAGCTATCAGAGAAAAGTTTTGATCCCGGAGAACAGCAATGTGCAGGTGATGAGCAAGTTCAATTGACCCTATTTTATAATAAAATTCTTTACACTTCTCCAGGTCCTTTGCACTGTATAGTTACCCTCATGCTTAAAGCCACGAGAAAGCAACTGATAAAACCAAAGTCCCTCGACAACACCACGCATAATATTCCTTCAACTGATTCCCTTAATACATCCAGAATTTTTTGTTTAGTAGGAAAAATGGATCCTAAATGAAGGCTTCAGAATGACAGTCCACAGCAAATTTTTTGATGTTTGATTCTCTTCCCTGATACAAATTTCTCTCCTATCGTATTTATTTGGTGTGAAATACATGCTGCAATTAGTTCCATCATAGGTTTCCAGTCATGTTGTTTCTTTTATCTGCTGTTTGACCTATACACTTACTTGAGAAGAGGTAAAAAATAAACCAAAGAAATGCAAGTATTATCCTTTCTTTTTTTTTTTTTTTTTCTTCATGAGACCAAACTATACAAAATGAAACCGTCAGAAATTATTTCAAGTACAAGTAGATCCCAGCTTACTCCCTAGTTTCTAGCTGCTGTGTGTCAAATGACCAGAATACACACATGAGGAAACAACTTGAAGAGTTAAGAACAAAACTGAATAAAAGTATGGATGTCTGACTGATGTGATGAAATACTAGAAGTTATTAAATACATCAAACCTTTGCTTGCTATTAACAGATCAAAAGTAAACTATAACAATGCTCATAACTAACTGAAGATATTTATTGTACAGTAAAGTACAAAAAGGCCACTGGCATGCCCTAGTTATGTCTGGCTTATGATTTGAATCATGACAGTTTGTAGGTTAAAGTTGATAGTTTTGAATCACACTACTAATTATGAATATTGCAAGCCAGCATCTCCTAACACTGAAATATCCACCCTTGATATTAATATCTTTATGGACTCAATTTAATTACCAACATTTTAAAAACACTTTGGCTTTAATAAAATAAAACTTCTTTATTGTTGTTCCAACAGATATATCCTCAAAGACTCCAAAACTCTGGCTGTGAGAGTAAGCATCTTTTAAGTCTTTGATTCTTTGGATACTTATCTTCTCTGAGTACATCAAGGAAAATAAGCAAATAAATAGATAACTCAACTTTGAACTGCTATGCCTAAGACCTTTAAGTAGAAAATAACAATACCTACATTATAGTAAGAATCCAAACATCATATGTGCAGTACCATGGAGATGCTTTAAAAAAATGAGAGCCCTATACACAGCAATATTATATTTTTTAATTCTCTCTAAAAAGAAGCATCTGATAAGTCAATATCATGCATGTTAGATGTACATCTTCATAATTTTTTCATCTTTTGCTTTTGATTGGCTTGAAATATTTTTTCTCTTTAGAAATACAGGGTGAAAGGAAAAGCAACAATTATAGGTTGGTTTACAAAGCGAATGATCAGCAAAGATCCACTTTCAGGCACTAGCACTCTCAATCACTTGTACTCTTGCCATGCCTGGTTAGCTCCCTCTATATTCAGAACCATTATCAGCAGTTATGAGGCAGGCACAGTAACAAATTTAAAAAAAAAAAAAACATTCTACTCCTAAATTCTGGAAGCTTTTCCCACATCAAACACTTTGTGGGAGACATCACTAGAGGAGGCACAAAACGTTCCAGGACTAAACAACATGCTCACATTAATAGCTCTGCTATGACTACACAGTACATACTTAGAGTGCACACAACAAAGCCAAGGAACACTCATTAAGTTGAGGATCTGAACTGAGTTTAGCCTCTTGCTTCAATAGTCCTTTCCTGTCTCCACATTCTTCACTGAGCAGTTACCTTCACTGAGAGGAACTATTCACCCTGTCTGTAAAAATGACAGCTATGATTACAGTATTCCTCCGAAATTTTCAAAAATTAGTACTCCTTCTAAGGTCTATTCGAAAAGGACTGACTTATCTTCTGTTGGGAGCAAACATTTAGTGTGCCTACAACATACAAACTAAAGATCTTCCTCCTATGAACAAGAAAAGCAAAGAATCTATCTTTCAGAGGCAAAAAGCCTAAACAGCAAAACTACATGTCACTCCTAGTAATTTACACTTGTAGAAATAATACTACTTTTACATGTGCATACAAAAAACCAAATAAACAAACAAACAAACAAAAACAAACAATGAAGTGTATTGGGTAATTATGGCTTTTGGAAGAGATATTCACATTAAGTATGTCTTTGCCTCATGCAGTCAAAAGCAATAATTGAAACTTTCTAAGGAAGGTGGGAAATCACCCACTTCAGAGCAAGAGAATGCAGTGGCTGTAAAGGTGTAAAGCTGTAAAGGCTGCAAAGATTTCCAAAGCCTGTCACAGTCCTAACAAAATGCCCCCTCCAAAAGCTGTGCACAAGAATGTCCAAGAATTGCTATTTTATAGAACTGCTTTCAATGAACTTCCTTGAGTGCACATTTCCCACTCTCTGACCTGTCCTGTGATTTAGTGAAAGTGAAAATTCAAAATCACACAGATAACAACATTCAGAGTTAGTGATTTCTATTACAGCTGTACCTATTATCCATTCAAGGACTTACATCCTTTTGTCCAAAATTTTCCTAACTTAGGATAAAATTATAAAGAAACAAATAAAGGTGAGATGAAGAGGTAGATACAGCCCTGATTTGAATACTTACCAGGTTTGTTCATCCCTTGTCCCTGTTTTGCCCAACAGTTATCCTTTAAGGATAATCATTAGTGATTTTAAGGGAGACATGGTGGTGATTTTATAGATTTGTACACAACTTCCCCTCACTCGGAGGAAACATGAGAGAAAGTGCAAAGTTGTTGGAGAAACAAGGAGGCTATATCAGCAATAAAGGTTGGATGTCCTGATGCAGCCAAGGGAGCAATGACATTGTGCCCTGGAATACTAGATCTAAATGTATGGAGTTAAACTGATATTGAAGATGCAAAACCCAAACTGAGACCAGTCTAATATATTCCAGTTTACTACATGCTTTTCTGAGCACCTCAAAGACAAAATTTACTGACCAAATTTCATGCTCCACCCTGAGACTTTATTTTTTCTACTGCATTAACAACAGAATCTCTACATAAAGCAAGTAGATATGAAGATATAAAAGAAGGAATGTTCCTTGAGCACAAAACTACGGCAATATTTTGATGTGCAATGAATTCCTAAAGACCCAAAGATTACCATTTAGAAATCTATTTAGGTTAAAAATGTTGCTATAAGATATTCATGACACATTTTGTACTAACCTTACCAGAGAGTCAGGGCCAAGGCTGATATGCTCATAGCATAAAAATAGGGACCTCTACATATATCACACAACTGTAATACGTATCTTCAGGCATGCCAGCATCAAGTTTTTCAGAGGGTTCAACATCTTGGTATGAAAACCCATCACACAAGTTATTAAAAGGTGCTCGGGCAACATATTCCCAAAGTTGACAATCCTGAATACTATTCAGACAGCAGACCTAGGAAAGCTTTCTTACTTCAAAATATGCAAAAATGCAAATGTGCATATTGGACAGAAGCAGAGATGTTTCAGTGACCGGTGCTTTGAGTGCACAGACGTGACAGAGGAGCAGAAAAACTAACACAGGACTGACATAGAGGAGAAATTAAAGCACAGCTTGAGAAACTCTGATGCTGTGACCTAACAAGCCATGTGGACCGAATGCTGACAAAACCAGGCCAGGACAGCAAGTAGCTACAACACTTCTAAATAAATTCTTTCATGTTCAGGAAAAAGCCAAGTTGTGTATATCAGAATACAGATATATAGGTCTGTAACAAAGACAGTTCTCTATTAACTGTCTCTGCTCCTAGAATAAGTGCACCAAGTCCCAAACAAATTAAAAGCGGCAAGTTTGTCATTGCATTAAACAGCTTGGATATTCATAGCATCTCACCTGGGGGGAGATGGAAGAGCCATTGATATTGGAAGCGATTAGATCACCCATTAAAAGTTCAAGTAATAGGAGAACATACCTTTGAAGAACAAGAGCAGCTGTATGCACTGCTGTGAAACCTCACATGCACATCTGGGCAACACTTGCTTCATACAAAAAGACATTTTATTTGTATTTCATGCAAAATATATTTTATTACTAATTATTTACCTACTTTAGGAGGGGCATTTATTCAATTCCTATTTTGATTAAAAAAATCACAAAGTGACTTAGAACTGGAATTGCCCAGCCTTCATTTAAAATTACGCAGTTTGGTTTTGGTAACATTTTTAAACGCATAGTTTTTCCCTTGTACAAATGCACGTGTAAGCTGCCCCCAAACACATGCCACTAACTATATCTGCCAAGTCTCATGTGCTAAACATGAAATTCATTCTTTTCGCCTCATCTCATGCTGTCCTGCTGCAAGACCTCATGCATTTACAGCACAGTGCGGCTTCCTCTCTCCAAATCCATAACCTAATGTGCCGCACACAACTGACAGGATGATCAGCCGTGTGCATCCAGCGTGACTTGCATGGCAGTGGGGAAGTGACAGGGGCAAGTCATGCAGCTGAAAAAGCATGGGGCCTGCATGTCTGTGTCATGGGAGCAAACACCCATCTCCCTCACTTACACAGCTCGCATGTTGGGATTCCAATAAACTGAGATGGCTGGAGCACGTAGGAGGGATTGACATGTGGAAAATCAAATATGGAGGGGAAACACTTCTTTTATGATGCACAAAACCCATTGGTGTGGTCAACACATGGAATGTAGCCAGATGCTCATTACAGCAATGCTATTGACATTGCTACAATTAAGGTAAGAGTCACTGTTTCCACTGTAAACTCCTGTTTGCAAGACCTTATAAATTGGCCGTAAAACTTCACTTCAGGCAGAACCTTAACACACAAGGTCTCAGCATTAAAGTATGTTTCACATATATTAAAAAAAATGGTGTGCCTTTCAGATTACATGGTAGCTCAAAACAGGTTTCCCATTCTTGTTCTAGTATTCTCTGCACTCAGAAAAACCTTTGTGTCTGCTGAGCAGAATGATGGAATTTTCCATTCTAATTACAATTTTCCATAGTTGCTAGCAGTTTCATTTCTTATTTTACTATCACATTAATAAGCTAAGTCATTAGCTTTGGAAAACTGGTTATCATCTTTTGAAACACTATTTTTAATCCACAACACCTCCTATATATTCATTTAACATAATCAAAATACAGCTTCATATAATAAAGCACCTTGGTTGAAAAGGATGCATTATAGTTTTTAGTCTATTTTCCTCACATAAACACCCTCCCCCAATGTAAAACAAATTCAACAAGCTAATACAGTCTGTTATCCTTTGTCCCTGAAGTAAGAGGGGAAAAATTTCCGTGGATTTTAACAGGAGTAGATCCATGCTTTCAAAATACATGGGTGCATAACACTATAATTACTTCTTATTTATGGAGTGCTGACAGTAGGCTCAGTGCTGTACAAACAAAAGAAGACATGGTCCCTGCCCCTTGGGGCTTACAATCTGAAAACACAACAATTGAGGAACATAAAACATCAAGTGGTGATACAGTCTACAGTGGAACACTGACGTGTTTGTTTTCCCATAAATAAATCTCTTTTTGGGCATAGAGAGAAAAGAGGTAGATAGTCTTCAATTTGCTCTTTAAGAGAGAGGATTTGAAAGAATTCATATTCCTACCACCTTGTCTTGCAAATTCCCCATCAAATACAACTGTGAGAAAAATAATACATAATATATAAAGACTTTGTAGATGTTATAAGAAAAAAATTAAAGTTTATGTTCCCTTTGGAAGGAGCTCAAATGCTACTGTACATCTGCACTGAAAAACACACATCATCCTATTGCTCCACAGAATGTGACCATCTTTATACACACACATGACTGCATAACTCATTATGGTTCATACTCTGACTGGAGGCAGCAGGGCAGGACACTTCATTTTTCAGGAGAGACTTTGAGTTTGTGAAGCTGGGATTGAGATGTACAAAAGCGTGCCCCTTCTTGTTAAAGAACAAATGCAGGCAGGTTTTCTAAAGCTCAGGAGGGACACTGGCCTAACTGCTCTAAGATAGGGCCCATTTCAGCAGCTCTCCAGGAGAGACAGAGCATTTCATTCCAATCCCTCCCAGGCACTTTGCCAGTGACGTCCCCAGCAGACACGGAGTCAGACTCACCCTATCCTACAGAGCAAGTTCTTGTTTTAGAACAGTAGTTTTATACTTAATTTAATCAGACCAGCTATAATTCAAACATTAAATTAAGGCCAACCACTCCTTTCTCCTAATTTCACCCCTTCTGGTTAGCAACATCTCCGCAGTGTGCCCCGTACGTTTTCCTACTGCCAAATTAAGCGAGGAGAAATGGTGAAAACAGGAAGACATTTTGGCACATGCAACACAATCCCAACTAAAGTGCTAATGTTAATGCTTTTGAAACACTCCCCAACTGTGTATATGACAAAATCCAGTCAAAACTTTGTAAGAGCTAGATCCTGCCTCTTGGTAAGCTCCACAGTGCAAGTGCCTGAGACCAGGGCTTTGCATTCCTCACATAAACTTCTTATGACCTATGGCTTATGGCTGGATACAGTTTTTAAATTAATCCAGCCTTGATTATTTATCACACTGGGTCACTGACAAGTTTTTAAAAAAACTATTCTTTAAATATATATTTACATTGTTAGCTTAATAGACTGTAATGTCTTCACAGAGTTATAGGGTGGTGGTTTTGCTGTTCTTTTGGGGTTTTTTTAAAGTGACAGATCAAGACTGGAAGGCCCCAAATTTGACCCATCCTGGAAGTGATCCTCCTTTCCATTTATTTATATTTTCTAACCTGCTTGCCACTGGTAAAATTAAATTAATGAAAGGCAAGAGATATTAATAACAAAAGAAGCAAATTAATGTACAGGGAATATGAAGCAGTATAGAAGAAATAACAATAATATAATAATGTGAAATAACGTGCAAGCTTGTTTGCTTACTGCAGGGCTGTTGCCCCAAGGTAACGTGCCCCTGAGGCTTTTAAATGAGCACATTGTAACTGAAGAGAAGGATGTTGGTGGAGGGGAGATAATGTCCCTGCTTGTGGCAGAGGGACAGTGACAAACCTTTGAAGATTCCTTCCAAGCTATCCTATGATTCTGTGCTATAGAACCTATGGCAGACTTTTAATTAATTTGCAAATAACACAAATATCAAAATAATGAAATAGTGTACCAAATAAACTTCAGTATAATTACAGTAGGGTTGAATAGCAGATTTTAGAAGAGACAGGGGAAAATCCAGAAGGAAAAAAAATGAAGCAGCATTTAATCTTTGAAGTAGATTTTGTGCCGAATGCACCTTGCAACTAGAAATGGGAAAGGAAATGTAAATGAACACCCCCTCTACATCCCCATTTTAACATGTGTTGCTGAGAGTTCTTCCTCTTTTATCCCCCAATATTATGATTAAACCCACTTATGCTACTTAAGACACCTTTGCACTGTTACTGCATTTAGAGGAAATGAAGAGTGTTATTTACACACTGAGTGGAGGTGAATGCAGATGGCGCCCAGAAGTATAAACTGTCATGAGGGACATCTTAAGGATAAAAAATGAGATTTAAGTCAACCCAGACAAGACTCTATCCAGACTTAACTACAACCCATTCACAAAGACGTATTTGCAAGGTAAGTATACATTGATTTTTATCCTGAAAATATTACAGAACCCTTAAGTGGCTTGAAGGGGACAGCGCAATAGAGAGCAAACAAAGAACTGGAAAATATGTGGTGGGATAGAAGATAAAGAAGGTGCTTTCTGCAGTGTAAATGCATTTGATATGGTTGTGCACACACTGCAATCCACAGCCAGATACAGCAGCTCCACGTGCAACCTGCCACTGTGCTCCGTGGCAACTGACCCCTGACTAACAGAACTTGCCTTCTCATGCTCCTAATCCTCCTGCTACCAGCATGCTGTGGATGAAGTTCACTAATTTCTGCTGACTTCTATAATACAACTTATTTTTCCCACCCAAAATTCTGTCTCTGTTATGTTCTTCTCAGATGCTCCCCATTAAAACGCGTATTCATGCATGCAATATACATTAATTATTTTAACGTACAGCATAGAAGAAAGATTCATTAATAAGCAAACAATGCCTAAATCAAACCACTTTAAAAAGGAAAAACAAAATCCAAACCCATTTGGCCATTCTCTTGTAAGAACATATGGAATAATCTCATGCAAAATTCATGCCTACAGACTTGCCAAATACCCTGAGCTGGGTGTGGGGCTCACATATCTAAGCCAAGCGACTTAACTGTGATTTTCAAGACTATTTTTAAACTTCTCAAGTCAGACTTAATTCTGTCATATTAAGAGAAAAGAATCGATAAGTAAAGAAATCTGCGTAAAATTAATTTTTTTCTAAAAGCCTTTTTGTTATTTGGAAGACTAATAAAATTCAGAGGCAAAATGAAGTGCTTCTCATCTCAGATGCCTTTTTATCTTCCATGTTAGGGGACTGTCATGGCAAACCAGAGAGTTTACTGTGACTTCTATTGTTTTTACTGAGCTCTGGAGGAGCCAGGCTTTAAAGTGTAGGTCACCTTTTGGAATGTAAATTACAGCAGACCAATGGCTGTCATTTATTTATATATTTTCGGTTTGTTTAAGTTTCAAATCCTCTTTTCTACATTTGGTATGGCCCATTATCTAGAACTAATTCTATTTCCAACTACTTTGACTTCAGTCATTGTGTTGCTCAGTTTTCCCTGAAAAGGTTGTACATATTTATGATTGCCTCATTGGGAAAAATGGAAAACTTTCGATGTGTTTAAAAAAATGCATATTTAAATCCAATCCTAATTCAATTGTAAGCATCTTTAACACATTTAAACTTTAAAATATTTAATGCATTTCTATGTAAAGGCATCTGTTGCCAGGGATTAATCTGCAACTGAAAGAAATATTTTCTTAATGCCAACTGAAAAGCAATTGACTTAACTACCTGGAACAGGATACAAAACTCTCTTACAGAACTCCCCTATTTGCTCCTTGCTGGGGTTGGCTCAGTCACAGGAAAGGAGGAATCTTATCTTTCCTTTGATAAAAGGCTATTGCAGATACCCTTCTGATATCCAGGAAATATCATGTCTAATGAATAGGCACTTTGTTACTGAAGTTCAACTTCTGGTTAGAAATAATTTTTCAAGTGCTATATATAAGAAATGACAACTGAAATCTATCCAAAGAAAGAACAGTCTGTATGATTTACAGTAGGCAATGATGGGAAAACTCCATTTTTGTTATGCTGAATCAGTAAATACATGACAGGGTGAATTTGTATTTGACCTTTAAACAATTGGTCATGGAGGTAAAATGCAGACTTTATGTAGTATTTAAAGGAAACAAAAAAATCCCATATTGGTTGAACACATCACTAGTCCAAACTCCTTGGACTATTTTTTGGTTTAGTAGCATATTCCTAAAACAGCATAAACGTGCAGCAACTATGAATATTTCAATGGATGCCAATGGATATAATTTTACAATTGCCTGCAGTTTATCTGCTCTCCTGCTAAAAGGGGACATCCTGCCTTCCTATGTCCCCTCTCCCTAAGCCTCCACCTCCCAGTCACAGACACGCAGTTCTCATCATTGACCTTTTCTGGCTTGAATATTCATTTGGCAACTGGTGAGCTGGATAAACTCACTGATTCAACAAAGCAATCTTTTTATTTTTTTGGTAAGGGTTAGTGTTCAGCAGCTCTGCAGGCTGAGCTTGAGTACTAATAATGGCAAAAAGGGGCAGGAGTCAAGGAAAGGGCAGGAGCACCCTTCATAGCAGCACCAACTTCACAGCAGACCAGCTTTCACAGATGATAAAAAAACCTTTTGGATATTTTGCACTTTCCATATATACTGTTCTATCTCTGCTTTTTCATGCATAATTGCTGCCTTCAGTATTATCCAGTTATAAGGCTATTTGATTATAGTAATTTTGCAATGATTATTAACTTGACCCTGTTACCTAAAGAAGAGCTCTGACTTACTTTATCAATAGCCTGCCTTGTACATTTTCCTAGCTTTGTAACACAGAAATCAAAGGAATTGGCAAACTTAAAATAAGGAAAAATCTACTTGTGATAACATGCAGTGGAAAATTTATTTAAAATATTAATTGCTAAGCTTTATGTGAAATTTTGATTTATCCCTGAAGTCTGTCTGGATGGGACAAAGTGTCACAGCACTATAGAGCATCAGTCAAGTTTGGTTCAGGATATATTTTTTCCCTTTTGCCCATCAATGAACACGCCTTTCTGAGCTGCCACTTGGTTGTGAAGTGGTCAGACATAAGGATGGTTTATACACAATTGCCTATTCTCTGAGAACATAAATCTTCAGTAGTTGTTTTATATTACTTTGTATGCACACGTGCACTATTCAAGCACATTATGTATGGAATTCCCTGGATCTGCTTGCTCTGTGTGTGTATTTTAGCTTTTCCCATCAGGCCGAGCCACTCCTTTTCCGCAGTACCACCTGAACGAGGCCTATTAAAAGTTGTCACTCCCATGTAACATAATCCCAGCTAAAATTCACATGCAAGATGTAATCTCCACAAGCCACTTGGAATCATCTCTAAAATAAGTAAAAGCCTGCATTCTTCCAAGGGAATGAATCAATACGATAAAACTGTCTCAGATGTATGTCTAATCTGTTCACATGAGAACCTGCCAGTAGAACACTCACTCACAGTGTAAGATTAAACCACCTTTATAATGTGTCATTAGAAGGAAGAGGGAGTCATTCCATTTCCAAAGCTTCTCTGAGTTTCTCAGTTAAACCTTTCACATGTTTGCACAGAAACACAGCAAAAAAATGCATTACAAGAAGTAAAAAAAAAAAAAAAAAAAAAAAAAAAAAAAAAAAAAAAAAAAAAAAAACACAACTATTTTTGTTCACAAATTGCTGATTAGTTTTGTCTCCAGAAACCTACAGAACAAGTATATAGGGTTAAACAATTAAAACAATATATCAAGAGCTCCAAATTATTTTCTTTAAATTGTGCCAATTTTTCATTTAAATTAACAAACAGAGATCTGAAAGTACAACACTCATCTTTGTGCACATTGTCTCCCCACACAAACTAGCAGAGGTTACTATTTCAGAATTAAAGAGACAAGTCAGTGGCTGAAAAAAAAAAAGCTTTCTAGACTAGGAACTAAATATAAGCTAATTCTGACAGCTCTGCTAATCACTTGATAAATCATCTTCAGAAACAATATTAGGGCATATGACAGTAGTTTATCTTTGTAACATCTGTCATCCAGACGGGTACCTACCCACCCTCTAGATGAAGTATATTTGAACCACGGCACTTCAAGCCACACCTCATTTTGAGTAACATCAACGAAAGTTAAATAAAACTAGCAATGTGACTGAATAGCTTAGGAAAAAAAATTAAAGGGTACTGACTCCAGCAAAAAATACAATGGAGACTTTCAAGTGAGGCAGAATATCAAGCAAATGACTGCCTAAGTTAGATATGGAACTAAAGAGCTCTACTTCCATGAAAAATGTGGTAATTTGAAGACAAGCTGAAAACAGTGACACTCCTAATATGACAGCACACAACCTTACATTTATCTTGTTAGGAGCAGTGTTATCATAATGATTCACAACGAGTAAAGCAATATATTGGAATAAAAAGGAACCGGTTTGAATTCTTCCCAGTAAAGCCAGAACAGCAGTAATCAAGATATGTCTCTCTCATCTCATGCATGTTAGACACTCATGCTTTCTTTAGAGCAGTGTGCAGCCCTGGTGCTGTTTTACCATCATTTAAACTATATGAGCAGCAACTTTTGACTCCAGCAAACATCAAACCTTTCTCCTTATCTGTGACTCTTCTAGTCCCCACAGTACAGACACTGTGTCCTCTAGAATGTAATTCTAGAAGTAATTTGGAAATACTGCACTGATTTCCTGTCAGGGAGTGGGTTGCTGTAGGTATATAAGCATGAGCATCCCCAGAAACAATCTTCCCCCAAAAAATATCTATATGCCTACTTCCAGCTCAAAATGCTAACCCCAGCTTCAGCCCTGAGCCAAAGGAATAACTAACTAACAGAATGTAATACCCTGCAGCTAATACCCTGTCTGACCATCACCACCAGAAGCAGTACAGCTTTGAAAACAAATGAACATTTCTGGACAACTTGTTTCTGCAGAGTGTCACACAATTTCATCTCCATAAGGTATGAAATCCTTGAAACTCTACATTAACTTTGAATAGTTTTGGGGGTTTGTGTTTTGTTTTGTTTTTTTTTTTTGAGATATGGCAAGTCAATAATCTAAATTAATGTCATACTAAAATCTGCAACCAAAATTAGCATGACAGATTAAGAAGAGAGTCTATGAATAGTCAAGATTTATCTGCATTACAGAATCACAATTTGTGAGCATTAACATTGAAAATTAGATAAATTCCTGTTCCAATAAGAAGCCATAAACTAATACCATGATGGAAGAATGAATTGTTATCATTCACTCCACCTAGGGAGAATTTTCTGTGGTCATTATTTCAGAGAGTATAAAAAAAAAAATCATACAGCAAGCATCTTTCCTTGCTCCAAGAAACCTGCTGGAATGTCAGCTCTATTTAGTAAGACTGATCCTATCAGAATAGTGCAGCTACCCATGCCAGAGACCACCTGGGAAAAGGGGGTCTGGGTAATACTTAAAGATGTCTTACTTATTCCATAAGAATAGGGACCAGTTCACAGTGTGCACAGTCTGTGCAGCTATACCAATTCTGCAAGTATAAAATACAACAGAATGCTATTTCTAACGTTTAAAATCAACAGTGTATCACTTTCCTCTAAGGATCCCTGTAATAACTAATCCATGATACATAAGTTTTCTCATATTCTAACTCACATCTGCTTCTAAGTTTTTTATCAGTCACTCCTCCATACTGTGCACTTTGTTAAATCATCAAAAATCGCTGATTTGTGTTTCAAAGGAAGCACCATACTGCTTAAAAATTATGCTAAAAGATGAACATCATAGATGATCCTACTAACATGAACATATGCCTTTTTGATTTCACTGACTTTTATTTTCATAGTTTAAGACACAAATATTTTTGAGCAGGGAAAAAGCAAACAGAGGGGAAGCAAATGAATGTGATATCAATGCTACTGAGAACCATTTTTTGAAAAAGCACCACTGGTATTTACAGCTTGGAAAATAAAAACCAGAGACCAGCTGAGGTGTCAGTCTTTTAATTCACAGTAGGGCAAAATGATTACCAGGTGTCAATCCAAATATGCAGCTGATGGGCTGGATTCAGAAATCAGGTGGGAATATTGCAAACTGTTTTCAGAAATTGAGATGAATTACTTTATCCCCATGAAGTGAAGTCTCACCAGAAAATGCTGCCCAGATACAAATGCAATAAGGGCTTGGAAACAGACCTTTCAAGACTTGCATCATACCTCAAAACTAAGTAGGATCGTGGACCTAAACTGGGAGACAGAGTCAAAGGTACATACAGAGAATTTCAAAATGGAATTTCAGCCTTAAGTTCTAACACTGGCTTAACTTTAGAAATAGCAAACAAAGCAGACATTTCTTAAAACAGGATGTGAATGCTAACTATCAATAAAAATGTGAATTGTTGTTTAGACTAAAAGATGCAAACAAAATAAAGGGGATTTTAAACCACTGGGATATAAATATAATGTAATTAAACACCCTGAAACCTGCTTTCATACCTTAAAATGGATTTAGGGTGCTCAACCTAACAATCTCCTTTCAACATTTTCAATTATTGCTAATATTTAATTAAATTACATATTTGAAAAATAATTATTTATTATTGAAGAAGATTCAAGTTAGGGGAAATTTTATTTTTGTTTAAGAAAACAAAAAAGGGGCACTTGTCCCATCTTAGCCCCCCACCTTGTAACTAAATAAATAAATAAATAGTATTTTTATGTTTATGGCAAGTTGCCAGTTCTTAAATTGGCCTCCTTGAGAGGCTGATAGAGCTGTTTTAGTCACTACCACTTTGTTTGAAAAACTGAATGAAAACCAGAGAGGCTAAAAATGTCTTGGTTTACATTCACTAATACGGAAGAGAAAAGGAAGAGTGATAATGGATACACTGAGTGTAGCTATGCCAAAATACTTTAGAGTCTCTCTCCTTAGAAACAACATAGAAGAAAAAAAGAAGAGTCTGAAAATTCTCCTTGCAAACAGGGACGTTCTATTGCTTTTCATTAGACTAATTGGTTGGAACTGACACTGGACCTTTTCCGAAACGAGCTACATAAAAATAGTAGATTTAAAATAAAGCACAATTTCTTTATGTCCTCTAAGTTTACTGCAAATGCTTTGCTAGAATGATCTCACAGCATTTCACCAAACACTTCTCAAAATTTTCCCACTACGGGTTCTCTAATTCACTCCCCCTTGTCATTCCCCCAAGAGCCTCTGCACACTGTGAAGCTCTTTAAAGATGACAAGGTCTGTGAGCCCCAGAAAGGAACAGAAGGAAGGTTCCACATTAGAAGGCTTGACTCAGATTTGCAGTTTGCTCTGGGCAGCTGCTCACAGAGCAAAATGGACATGCTCCTGTAAAAGTGTCACAACGGGTACGTTCCCAAAACAAAGTGCTCTAACACATTAACACAGAAACTCTTCAATTCAAATCTGAGTAGAAATGAGCATCTTTGAGAGAAGAAAAGCTTCTGCTATTACTATTATTAGAGGCAGCAAAATGACAATTATTGCTCCTATGATCATAAATCATCACATCTACCTTGTGCAAAATACCAGGTCTCTTTAACAGGGCACTGGAAGAGATAGGAGGAAACAGGGAAAGAAATATTTTATTTATTAATATTTTTTGGAATGTGAACTTTCATGTTAGTTTTCCATGAAGCCTTTTTTCCTATTGAGTTATCAGTACCTTCACTTTTTTTTTTCTAAATTATCATCATTAGTATTTCTTTCATAAAAAATTTACTAGTGACCAAGGACAGTCCTCCTATCAGTGAATACACTTTAATTAAATTAACTCCTACTTGTATATTTGAAAGATCTCATCCGTAATATGTATTTGGATCAAAGTCCACACAGAAGTCCCTGTTTGAAATGTTGTTGCTTAAATGATTCCTGATGCATAAAATGAGCATGCTTTTAAGATTTTCCATTCAGTTTTACACAATGTATAAAGTTTGTATAAATATTATGTTATAAGAGGAGCCTCCTGTAAGGTATGGTTGGATTTGAATTGTTATCATCTCAAGAAATATGCGTTGTTCAAAGTTTTCTTCCTGAGAATATTTTATCTCAGGCTGCACAAAGTGTATGAGTTAATGATTCTGAGGGCTAAAAATAGGCTTGGGGTAATGGTCAAAGGTACCTTCATGTACACAAATAGGCACAGATAGTTTTGTAACAATACAGACATCAAGTGGTTCACAAAGTTCAAAAACCAGCTTCTGCACATATCAGAAAACTCTTATTTGAGTGTACTGTAAGTTTAAAACACCAAGCAGACACTAGAACCAGTACCCTGTTTTTAAAAGAATGCCATTCATCATTGTACATAACCAAAAATCAAATGAGATCAGAAGAAACCAGATCTGAACATTTCTTTAGCCCTACTTAAATTCTAAAAATCTTCAGTATCTGCCAAAGCACTTGGGATCACATCATCATGAGATTATTTGCCAACTGTACTGCAAAGTATTTAAAAATGAGAAAAAGTTTCCTGTAAATTTTCATATTCCTTATCTTCGTTAGTATTTTGCATCAGTAAGGCTTACTTTTCATTGTGCAGAACACAGAAGCAAAGTTGTTATAAGTAACTGTTAATTACAAGTATCATAAAGTACAAAATGGTCTCTGAAAGAAGGCCTACTTGGCAGCAACTGTGAAAGCTGAACCAAGGTATTTGAGAATTAATCTGCTGCTCAATGTGGTCTTACAAGTGCAGCTTTGGAAATGAAGATAAAAGAATGCATTGCTGGCCAACCACAAATCACTTTAGGAAAAAAAAGACCGATAAATCATCAAAAAGACAAATCACCAAGAATGACTAGAAAAAAATCCTACTGAAATATTATGAAGGGTCAAATGATGTCCTCTTATTCTGTGCCTTTCATTTTGTAATGCCATGAGTGCATTTTGTCTCAAGAAGCAGAGCTACATGAAGAAAAATTTCTTTGGATTTCCATAACTTGTAAGACTTTAATTTAAATCAGGTACAAAGCTCAATTTCAGCATCCCTTATTACAAGCCATATTACAAAGACCAGCTAATTGGGAGGTAAAGCTGCTTTAGCAGCGATGCTTATCAAACTTCAACACATCTTTCTTCATGTTTCAATCAAAGAACAGCTGCTGTCATCCTACTGAGAAAATCGTGATAGCAGAACACGCAGCAAGCCTTAAAACCTGCTAACACAGGAGCCTTATTGTGGAAATAACTCATCTCCCGTTAAACTTCACATACAGGGAAGCTTGTAACTGAGGCGAAAGGATGGATTTAGCAGTAACATTCTTTCAAAGTCTTGTGCTCCCTTTTCCAGGGCAGCTGTGAGCCAAAACAAGGCCTTGTTCTACAGTTGATGCACCTTGATCTCCCCCAGATAACCACAGGGATGGTCTTTCAGCAGCCAGGCTGTCACAATGATCACAAACTACCATATACATCACTGCCCCATCAAAAACCTTTAGGACAAAGCATGGTGTGTCTTGATGTTGACAACATTATTAACAAAAAATTATTTTTTAAATAAACTAGTTGCTTTTTCCTACCTTTAAATTGATATTTGGTGTAGGGCATTTCTTTGCTTTGTGGCTTTGGTTTTGTGGGTTTTTTAATAAACGCAGAAATTAATTTTTCTCGTTCAATTAATTATTTGGAGAAATGTGTTCCTTTAGGCAAAAGATTTAAAACATAGTCATTTCAACATAAATAATGTTCTAAATAAAATGCAGTAGTGAAAAGGAATCACCTCAATGGTAGGACAGTGCATTCATACATCATGTCCATGAGGTGAAAAATTCCTTGGTCTTGCTCACTTAAACAAGGACCTTCTGTAGCTTTTTAGTTGGTGCAGATGAGAAGAGAGCAAAATTTTCATAAACATAACACTTCAGTTGATCTAATTTTATTCAGTTTTTATATGAATGAAATCTGTGTACTTTTTAAAACACAGTCACACATCTTCTTTAATACATGCAAAATACTGAATTCCGCAAGAGTTATATAAACTTTACAACTAAGGGATGAACTAATTTTAGGAGGATGAGAACTGTTCTCCTCTCAAAGGAAGATAGGGAAAATGAAAAGTGAAAATCCTTCTAGGATTTCACATCATTCCTATTGCTTTGAGGAAATAGCTGCTAATACATAAAATCTCTAAAGATTTAAACAACAAACCACAAGGACCAACATATTGACCTTCAACCTAAAATAACTTTTACTGTATATTGACCTTACTCACACAGTTGTTTCTTTGCCTTGATAAATAAAACAGAATATTAAGCACGCTGCATACTGTACCTTTGTTAACACAAGAAATTCCCATGAAGAAATGTGTGTAAGGAATACCTCAGACCTGGATGTGCTCACTTTGCCAGTCGCTAACCACTTTGGTAAGTAAAACTTCCTGCCAATATGAACAACTCAATCCTTTGGGAAGGAAAACTGGCATGCTCTACCTCATCACGTTGGCCCTGATACCACACAGCGAGTTAAAGGGACATTCACACCCCGGCACACACGTGTCCTGCTCAAACCCTGCAGGAACAGCAAGCGAGCGTTGCTCCTCAGTGTGTCCTTTGTAACCCCTTCCTTCTCTCACTGCCTCACAGAGGATGCTACTGCTCAAGTTGGGCTCACAAAATAATAAACACTATTTGACTATGCCTACCAGAAATACACAAACCATCCAGCTAAATATGCAAATTAAATGGGATGGGTAAATGCCAGATGGATTTACATTCATGTGGGTTCAGTTCAGGTATGAGTGATTGGAATGATTGACTCTGAAAGCTTCCAGTCACTCTGAGTAAATAAGGATGAATAAAAAAAATTGGCACAACTGTTCAATCCCTGGAAGGAGAGTCAAGCCAACTGGCCAAAGGAATTTAGATTTGGACTTCCTTGAACATGCCAGGATAATAAAATAGTCCATTACAAATATATTTTATTCACTAAAGAAAGAGCCATGACATGTATTCTCTCAACCCCAAACACTAATATATGTTGCAATGCATGTCAAATTTTCAAGTATTCAGAATCTAAAATAATTAGGAAATTATTAATTTAATCAGCAAAATATATTTACAATTCAGGCTTACAGTGTGCCTGCAAACATAAAAATAAACCAAAAATGTGCAGTATATATAAAAAGGCAATTAATGAGCTTTCTTTGAAATTATTTTAAATAAGAATTAATTAAAATATGCCCTTATAGAACCAGGGAATTATGCCAGAAGACAGGTCATTATTTCTATGATATTGTTTTAAATAAGCAGATTGAGTAGTTGATTAATTACCCATGATGACATTGTCGGCATCTTGATTTTTTTTTTTAGCTCAATGGCCACACTGTAATTTATTGAGTGCAAGATAACCTACCAGATTCCTACCTGGAAACTCAATAAACAGCACTGTCCTAACCACAAAACCAAAATAGCTGAGTTTATACTTTTAAGACTTCTGCACAACAAGCCATCTTTTTACTAAGTGGCAAACCCTTGGGAAAACACTGTAGCCCCCATCTGGAATCTGGTAGACTTGATTTCTGCCTGGACATAAAGGCACCTCAAATCTGGTGAATCAAACCCTCTCACATTTTTTAGCATTGGGAATTCTTTGATGGTGTACAGGTATTTTGGTCATATTCTTCACCATGAATACACCTCTTACATCACAGTAATGCAAATAGTGTAGAATTCTAAGAAAATTGGAAGAAAAGGGAAATTTCCCAGATTGCAAATGACAAAAATGCACCTATCAAAAGGATGTATTATTTCTTGGCACCTGTAAGCATGAGATCCATTCATCTGTTGTCAATGACATTTTGTAAAACAACATGATAATAAACATAAATGTACTGAGTCATAGTAATTTAGGGAAATCAATATTTTCCAATACAGGTGCAAGACTATGTGCACAAGCATACTGATGCTTGATTTACATTTGGTTCATTTTTGCAGTCTGCATGTATGTACTGGGCTTTGTGTTCAGAAAAGGGCACAGAAAAGGATTTGGATGTGTAAGCATTGCCAGTGTCATGTTCAGATTTTTTTATGACATGTTAATTTTGTCTCCAAATGGAATTCTTTCTGTTAAATCTGTAAAGTCTTTGATCATTGACTTTAAGGCACAGAGACGTTCACATCATAAAGTTATTTAATCTACGCGTACACCCTTCAGATTAGTAAATGCCAAATTCTCCCACTGTTTCCAAATTTTTGTCCTGTTTTGGATACCATACAAGCTGCTATATAATATAACATTGTCTCTGCCAGAAATTGCTAAAGCAAGAACAAGTGTTCAGGACTGACTTCAGCAGTTGCCTTGGAAATTGGCAATAAGGACCTAAAATTCTTTCTCTTCCACACACCCAAAATCTTGAGTCATTCCTGATTTCATAGGAGTAAACTTATACTGTGCCCTCCATTAACAGACTGTCTTTAAAATCTCTCCTTCATATTCCACTGGAAAATAGACAAACAGAAATTATGATGCATCTGTTTGTTTGGAGGGAGAAGGTGGATTACTATGAATAAGCTACATTTGCAGTGGACTTCAAAGTCTGCCAACTACCAGCCCTTAACTGTCTTTGCAGAGTGCAAACAGCAGCAGAGAAGAATGGCAAGCAAACCCCTGGCTCTTCTTCATGTAAAGCACAGTGTTGATGATGATCCATCCACACTGAGAGAATAAGTAACTGGCTTTATCTTCCATCTAAATTTCTACACCTTTCCTGACTCCTCCTTAGCTCCTGGAAATTATTTAGAATTTGTGAAATTCTGGGAGGACTTTTCAAACTCTTTATTCGACCTCACACCAACTGGAAAACAGAAGGCAGAGTATTATTAACCTTGAAAAGTTGGGGAGGTGTTAATTTAAAAAGTCATTAAGTAATAAAAGTAAAAATGTCTTTAAAAGTGACTGGCTCTGCATAATTTTCTACTTCAATTATTTTGACTGTCTCCTTAATCAGAGAGATTCAAGAAATACTAGCTCTAGTAGTGTAAAAAAAATAGTGGTTTCCTCAATTCAAAATTGAAATGTAATACAATATATATGATTCTGTATGTAATATTATAAGTAATATGAACTCAATACTTGTCCTTTCTTTGTGTTTTCAGGTGAGATTTTCCAAAGATTAAGGTGTCAAGATATGAGAAAAGGGAAATAAGACAAAATAGAAACAAAGGGAACCTCAAAAGAATGATGGAGAAGATCAACCAAAGAATAACTTGAAGAGTGTAAAGCAATTACAACTATTTTTATATTTTTCAGCCCTTTGTTGTTTCCCCATATCCTAATTCTATCCCTAAAGCTAACTCTTAGCATACCATTTACCTACCACTTTCCTTGGATATAACTCAAATAACCCGTTTTGCCTTTCACCTTTTCACTCCAGTCGAAAGTTGAAGTTCAATCCTGCCAAAACAAACTACACCCCACCCTGGTGCTAAAATCAGCCAGGTTCTTCACCTCCTTCCTACTTCCCCCTGCCTAAAAACACACTCAGGACAGCAGGCCTGTCCCTCTCTCAATCACATACAACCATCACAGGTTTGAAGAAGTCTCTTATTTTCAATCTGCAGTCCCAGAAAGCCAATTCCCAACTTCATAATCAATCTCTTCCTTCTCACTCCCATTTCATCAATCCAAATCTTCCCTCCTCATTACTGAGAGTAGTAATAAAAAAGCAGTAGAAAAAGACAGCACATTATTTAGCTTGCTAGCACTGCTAAATTTTGACCCAAGTGGAAATGCACAGTTATTTGATGAATTTTGAGTCCCTTTCTAAGAATGGCAAAACTAAAAATAAATTACTATTCCACAAGGCAGAAAGCAAATTTCCTGCCACCTCATCTTGCTCTATTTCAGTTACTGTGCCTTGCTGCAATAATGTTGCTTCAAGAATCACTCCCTTATACAAACTTCAGTGTTGTCACAGGCATTGAAACATTAAGTAATTTGTCAGAAGCCACACAATTCTCCAGGCTGTAATTACCAATAAATTTTAAAAGAAGTAACATCATCTAATACCAGAATCTATCTCTTACTTTGATACTCATACAATGGCCTATGTGACTAAATTAGCAAAAGAAACCAAACCAAAACCAAACAAAATGAAACCAAACAAACAAAAAAAGCAAAACCAAACCAAAATAAATAAAGGGGATGAAACTTAAAAAAATTAAAATTTAGATTAAATATCACATTGTAAAATACATTTGCATACATCCCAGATACAAGAGCACTCGTAACAAGATACTTGGAAACAAAAGCAGCCTTTTGCATGATCCCACTTCCTGTAAGTGGTTTAAAACTAATTTTTTTTTTTTCTATTTTAATCCAGTATTTCAAAGCAGCATCTGGGCAAAATATGCTTTAAATATAGCCAAGTGATTGATTTATTTATTGCTTGCAACAATTCTTGGCAATAAGAACATGCATGCAACAACCCCAGACAAAACTTGCAAAGGCACTGAGAAAGGCAAGTACTTGAAAAAGACAATTAGCTTGCTAAGCAAGCAGGCAGGCAGCAACACGCCTTTTGAATGACAGGTCTAAGTTCGAACAGCAGCTTGCAGGAAACACTTACATTTGAAAAATCCCTTCTTTGACCTCTTTTTCCCCAGTTTGCTTGCTGGCAGGTAGGAGTACATGACAAATGAACCTAATTTAAGTGGGCTGAATGCCAGATTGCCTGTTAAAAAAGAGCACCTGATCGTGCATTAGGTGAGAGGTCAGTGACACCGAACACCAGCAGGTGCAATAACAACCGCGGGCTTTTTGTAAAGGAAATGCAAACAAGAATTCACCCCGAGGACATTCGGGACAGGGCCCTTCTGCTGAGACACCGAGTGATTGGCAGCCAGGGTTGCACATCAGGATACTCGGCAGTGCTTTGTTAAGCTGTATCATGACATGACTTAGAGCAGAATGCCACAAAAGATGGAGTCATTCGCTGAAATCATAAAGCAATATAAAACTAGGCACTGAAAAAGAACGCAGTTTTTGCACTATTAAAAAAGCCCCCAGATACCCAGAATAAATCGTTCTGCATTCCAGCACCCGTTTTTCACTTGCTACAAAGCCTTTATCTGTAATCATTTAAAAACAACACTGTTGGAGCTACCTGATCGTTAATCTTTGAAACTTTTGACAACAGAATATTGTGAACTCTGCACTCTGCATCCACCATTTGTGGGGAAAATATATAGAAAACCAGTACATAAATAACATTTTAAACCAAAGTTATTCCATCTTATTAAATTATATTAATTTGTCAAACACCTCTCTTGCAGATTTGGAGATTTTACATTCCAACTACTGCTTTTTGATCCAAGGAAAAGTGATTGGCTGATAAACAATATTTTTCTTATAAAGAAGCTTGCTAAAATTGCACTATAATACCAAGAGCAAAACACGCAAATTGGAGCAACCACAGTACAGCAAGCACAGTCTTGCAACAAAGGCAATACCCAGTACAGCTTTTATAGATTTGGGAGCTTTGTTTTCTAGAATACCACATCCACACTTTATTTCTGGAATGCTTACATCTCTCTTGACTAAGATTTATTTATTCCATGTTGTTTTTAGAATCTGGCAATGAATGTGCTTCAAAAATTCAGCCATGATATTAAAAGAATGTAATGTTCTTGGGTAACAGACTAAATAATTATTGTTTGCAGGATCCTAGAAAAAAAAAATCTGCCTCATAATGTATATCTACATTTGATCTCACATAATGAAATTATGAAAAAAAAATAGTTTGCTTAGTAATTAGCTTACTGCTTTCCATTTTGTGAAATACATTGTTCTGAATGAGGATACGTGGCAGATCCTGCTTATTGAGAAAGATAGTTTGATTATCTTTCACATAAAAAAGCATTTATGCTACAATTAATTCTTAATAACATTTTTTTAAGATTATGTTTCATCAGGCAACTCAAGTGAGGCTGCTTATTATAAGGTCAGTCAATGATGAGATTTTTCTCTCATATTAGTAGTGAAATATAGCAGAGCTGTCTTAGATTTAGATTTTGGTTGTTGTATTCTAATTTGTACTGGAAAGTGAGTCACAATTATAAAAATGAGACCAGCTTAGCTGACATTCTCCCCAGAAGTTCTGATGTGAAATTTTGTCCTCAAAAACGTCAGTGGGACAACAACAGAGTTTACTGACATCAGTGCGTTACTACATTGGAAATTCTTCAGGACTGGAAATTTCATGTTCTATGTTCTTTCTCTTCAACAAACATATATTTGACATGTGATAAATAAAATATGATGAAACCACGAGAAAATAAAGATTTCTAAACCCAGTACTATAGTTCTAGAAAAAAAAAAAAATGGGACACCCTCTGTCATTACTTTTGAAGAAAAACCAGTCTGTGGCTTACAGAAATTCCAGATGGTCCAGTCTGTCTCTGAGCAGCTTTTATGTGTAAAACCATGTACCACCACACCCTGCAGGACTGTTTCACCATACTCCAAACTCATACTCCAGTTGTCTATTAATGAATTTCTCCAAATGCAGAAAGCATACACAAGTGAAAAATATGTAACCATAGACATGTGGAAAGGGTTTTTTTTTTTTCCTGAAAATAAAAATACAGTTTCATAAGGTGCTCAGCAATTCTTCCTTTAGAGAAGTTCACATGCTAAGACACTTCAGCAGCACTTGTGTGTATCAGATTATGTAACATCATGAATCAGAATGCACAAAGACAGTATTTGAAATATTTCTAACATCAGTCTATTAACTGAAGTTTGCTTTATGGGTGCTAAGCAGATACTGAGCTTTGTCCCATCCACCCATTGAGGAGAAAATGTACTTATGTGTTAATCACCTGCTGGGTGGTGGTTGGGAATCTATCCTTTGATCAAATGGAGACATACTGGTTTTACTTTACATCCTGTCTCTCTCGCTCTCAACTGGCCCATAGCTGGAGGGATTCATTTCAGGATTTTTCTTTATTCCAAGTATTCTGTTACTTGCTGCATACCACCACCCAAGACATCAGGGCTAAAACCAAACACTCTTTGTGGTACACCCATATGACAGACTTCAAAATGGAAATAATATTTAAGTTAAACCTGTAAGATCAAGTTTGCTGAAACCCTGCAACTCATGCAGCTTTTGAACACTTCAACATCAGATCAAAGTTTGACAGATAGACTCAAGGAGAGAATCAGTACATTTAAACCCATCAATCCTCAAGGAAAAACAGAGCACATTGGTAAAAGTACAGTTGACAGTATTCATTTTGTCCTGGTGCTAACAGCAGTCAAATAGAGCGCTCACGTTTTTTTCTCTGTAGAGTATCTTTTTTCTGTAACTAAGGCAGGGTTTTCTCACTCAGCTTGTATTAAAATACATTCTTAGAAGCTATGCTGCTTTCAAGAGGGAAAGAAAGGGTATTTTTCTCCTTTGACATTGAAGGTAAGCACAACATTGGATCAGCAGCTATTAAAAAAAACAAACCAAAACCCAAAAATATTTTGCAAAAGGAGTAAAGCTGTTCACCTTTATCTCTTTTTTTTTTTTTTTGCCCTACAATTAATGCAGGTAGGATATAATGCACAATTAGTTTAAAAAATGTAAAGGCAATCTTAGAGCACTTTCCATGCGAAAGGGTTGAACACAATTCAATCAGACTGTTAGGATCTGTTATTACTTACACAGGTATAAATTCCTATAGGGCTACAGAACCAACCTAAGTCAGACCTAAAGCTTCTAACTGCCATAATCAAAATCATCCTGGCTAACAGAATTCCTAAGTCATTAAAAACTTACCTCAGTGTTTACATTCGACCCTATCCGTATTCTTAGAACTAAAACGAATCCTCATGCTAAGCTCACGTGCTCCAGGTCAGCAGATGTAAAATACAACACAAAGAATGTGACTGTGCTGCTCTGATGGCTTCAGCAAACACAGATTTAGGCCTCGGCCACATCAGGGAACAGTAGCCATTTGTAAGCTTTCAGCTTTGTTTGATTTATCACCTAATGCATTTCAAGATCCTAGAACCACGTGTGATAAAATTAATCATCTTATAAATATAATTGGCTCAGAAAAACTTGTTGCAAGATCTATCAAAAAATCCCAACCAAAAAACAGTTAGAACTGATTTTCCTAAAATTTAACACAGATTTACTATCCAAAATTATAGATCCATGGAAAATATCATTTATTACTGATCTCCATGCTTGCATCTGGTAGAAATATGTCTATCTGCAAAATGAACAAAGAGGTTCTGATTCCGATTAGTTAAACAAGAAAACTGCACGGAATGAATTTAAATTATTTTAATAACCTGATTACCTAAATTGGTGCTAGAACCTTTGAAGATAAAGCCAGTTCAGTAAGGGTCTTTTTCTTTTTACCTTATGGATATAATTGTCTTTCAGACTAAGTTTTTCCTCTTGAAGATGTTAGTGCCACTAGCTGCTCTTCACCAGCCATCAGCTTGATGTTACCACTAATCCATGTGCTCTCTTATCCACAAGACCCAACGATAAACAGGCTGGCCTGATGAATGGGTATTCATCACTATTTATGCTAACCTGGCTCAGTTTGCTTGGAGCCGATAAGGGATTGATTTCCTTTGTTGATAGACCTGGGAGGGTAACAATCTCCAGCAGAAAAATAGTAGCAAGTAGATAATGGTGGGTGGTAATGACATCACCAGCTGGCACAGCTGTTTGCTGAGCACTGCCCAAGGCTGTGGACAGATACCCTCATCTACATTCAGGTATGTTGTTGAAGGATTCCAGCTGCTTATCCCTCTGCCTTACAAGACCATTACCTCTTCCAATCTTCCAGTAACGCTGCTCAAGGGAGTAGCTTGCTCATTTCAGTCAAAAACATCCGGTTTAAAATAAAGCTAGGACGTAAACTGTTCAGCTAGCTTGGCTCACTTCAGTAGAACTGAGAGCCAGGCTGAAGAAGGACAGATTCAGAAAGGCTCCAGGAGGGAACCAGAGAAAGCATCGCTGCTCTTCTGGAACACAGACCTGTAAACATTTTCATCAGCTAACTGTCTATAAAGCAAAGATCAAAACTGAAGCAAAATAAAGGAGTAAGTCTTTGCCATTTGTGGTACGAGGGGATACTCCATCTCAAAAACTGAAGTTAATGTTTTCTGGCCATCTCTTGAAATGAGCAATTGGCACAATAGATTTTTTAAAGCAAATGAGAATATTGATGCTAAAACAAATGACTATTTAGAGTGGGGCAATATAAAGAAGTGAGGAATATTAACAGGCATTTCTTAAATATTTCTAATCCACTATATTAATACTTTCTACCAGAGCACAAGTATACAAATAGCTTAATATTGTCAAAACAACATTCCCAAGATGCTGGATACTGGACTTAATTAAATAACATGAATAAATATTTTTCTTAGATTTCTGTATTTCACTGTTATAGAATTATTTATAAATTCTCTTGATTCAGCCACTGATTCAAGGTTACCACTCAAGACAATCACATCCTGTCCAATACCTTTTCTTTGGCAGAAAAAGCAAATGACTATACAAGCAGTATACACCTGCTGAAACAGCCAAATACTTTTGTTTATTTGTTTCTCTGCACCTCACTTCATTTATTCAAAACTGGTGTTTTCATTTTTTAGTATTCAATTGTAAAATCTTACATGCAGAAGTTCAGGTCATATGACCTTTGATTAGGTCAGGTGGCACTTCTGCTTCCAAACAAACCAAAACCTTCCAAGCAGAATGCTGTGCAGGCAGTCCCATATTCACATATTCTTACATTTACAACCAACTCTGTCTTCAAGTCCAATGACAAAATAGCAGTTTCACATATTCACACGAACATTTGTAGAAGTGAAATCCAACACAATGTAATTCATCACTGAATTCATATCTTTAGAGCAGATTTTCACTATTTCTCAAGACGTCAGCTTAGCTGTTAAATCAGTGATTAACTACACAGAGCAACTAAAAAATTTTGAAATTAAGATTAGCTGTGAAAACACAGTGCCTTTTCTCACTTTCTAGGATGTTAAAAATTGCTCTGGTATGTTATTTATTTTTACTATGGAAGATTATAAAAGAGTATGACTGATGATTTTATGCCCTGTGATTGTTGTCTTCAAACTGACTACATCAAAAGCTTTAAAGTTCAGTTTGTAGGCTACATTTTCCAATTTTTTTTAACACCTCCTGCACCTGCAGTGAAGAACCTGAAGCCTCAGTTCAGGCAGAATGGCCTGGCTCTCACAGCTGAAATACAAATGACAGACAAAAAAACTGCTGAATTTGTCCAATACAGTTCTACAGCCGGACACGAGCATGGTTTGGTGTTTCATATATACCACGTATAACATGAGATAAATGCCTGTCAGGGTAAAGTAAAAGACATCTAGTTCATACAAATCATTTTGAGAATACATGTGTCTATATAAATAGACGTTTTTCTACTATGAATATGAACAACCAAAGTAAAGAAACTGCTCTCAGTAAAAACTGAACAGAATTGAAATGAATAACAGGGCTTTCATTGACTTCAATAAACAAAATACTACTTTTAATGAAAACTCTCTGTCTTCTGCAGTGGGCAAATAATACCTTAAAATACTAGCAGTAGTAATGACATCTTTAACAAGAAAAGAAAGGTAAATTTCTAATACAAAATTTTGCAATCAAAACCTATAAATGTCTTCTCCTATGAACAAAAGTATTTAACAGGAATGAAGACTAGTCACAAATCTGTCCATGGTTTGCAAAACAATTCCTCGGGAGGTTCCTCCTTTTGTTTAGCAAAAACTAAGTTGCAGTAAAACAATTATGCCTAAAAATTCAAATCCAAAATGCCCCGGGTCTCCAGTCAATGCAGCAACACCCATTTAGCTAATTAAACATAGAGCTGGTATTCATACACTCTACGAGAAAATTAAAATGAACACTGCAGTCATGCTCCTTATTTTTCCATTGCTTTGCATGATACTGAGGCTCATTTCAAAGTTAGCATGTTTTTTCCAAAACAAGCTAAACAGAATATCCAAACATAAAAAAAAAATATAAATTATTTACAAAAATCATGACTTGAAATAATGAAAACAGAAAGCAGAACAATAGCTAATAGTTAATGTCCTTAAACATATCCTTATATAGCAAAATGGCCAAATTTTGTGTGCTTTATACTATCAGTAAGGGCATCTTGAAAGAGAACTGTTTCCACATCTCAGCAAAGATAAAGCTAGGCACTACATTTGTTTTAAAACAGCCTCCTCCTCCCCAAAGCATATAGAACACATCCAGTAGTTAGAAACGAACAGTGACTATATTTGCCTGAGCAATATTTTTTTGCCCATGCTGTAGAAATTTCTGCTTTGAAGGAGTTTTTTACTGAATGACACTGATGACTCCAGACTGTCTACCAAGGCAAAATTTTAAAATTACAGACTTTATGGTCTGTTCCTAAATCCAAATTTAGCAGACTAGCCTTATGATTCTATTTGCAAAAGCACTAGACATCATTTGCTGCCAGGCACAAGCTTCAGTTGTTCTTTGTTTCAGGTGTGAAGGTAACCCTGTTCTAAGGATATAACAGACAATAAATTTCCCAAAACACTCCTAAGCATCTTTTTAAACATCCAATTTACTTCACACCTGACAAAGAACAAAGTCTACAGCTCTGTACAAACAAATACTGTCCAAACAGGTTTAGTGTTGATTTCTCTTGCAGGCACACATGGACAGCTTGTGGCAAAGTCCCAACTGTTTTTCCAGTGTCTGCTGCACTTCAGTGCTAGGAACTGGAAAGGCAAAACAAGCACTTGTGTTCTACCTGCATGCCCAGCTGTGGCAGAAAACATATTTGCTGAAGGTCACATGGCTTCAGTTACCCATGACAGTTTTATTCTTAAAACTGATCATCAGCTTCAATTTTCTTTCTTTTTTTCCCACTCTAACTGTGAGGACAGGGAAAGAGATCCCCTTTCCAACAAGACTCAAGCCGTGCAGCTACATTTGCTACTAAATTGGCTGGTCATTGAGATTTCCCTGAACACCTCGTCTGATCCTTAATAACTAACTCTCTCTAACCTCACAACACATTCTTGTCCTGCCATTCTACATGTCCACCATTATTTCATGTCACTCCTGTGCAACATTTGAACACAAAAGTGGTCAAATTTAAAGGGACTTCCCTGATTTTTAACTTACAACTTTTTAAACGTAATTAGAGTGGAGAATGCAAACTCCTGTGCTCACACAGCCAAATCAAGCTGTTTGCTCCCAAGCCTTTGCACAACAGAGACATTTATCCATCATTTTTTCTAAGTATATCTTTTGTAAGATGTACTTACAGCTCTTAACAGTGAATATCAGGAAATTTAGTATTCCCACGTGGTTTTGGAAAGGTGTGGGATCTAAATAATTTTTTTCTCATAGGGAAGGAGGTCTGTGACACGAACTTTGACCTAAGGACAGCAGTTCCACCAGAGTCATGGCTATTCTACCCACAAGGACAGGTTTAATTATGAGTTCAGTCTGCAGGACTGGCTGTGCCTGCTACCAGCTGTTTGTTAAACTACCTTTGCAGAGATCCTCCCCTTGAAAAGAAACAGCAAACAAGTTATTTGTCAAAGGTCTAATATAAGATGATAGCAGATAAACTATGTTGGCATTTGAACAAAGGCACGAGAGAGGAATGTCTGTTCTTAAACTGGAAATAAATACGGACCTGGAAAATAAACAAGACCTGCTCTCCACACCCAAAACAGAAGAATGATGCTGCCAAACAGCCAAAAATTACATTACTTCTCAATAAAATCATAAGCTGCTATTAAAAAATCATGCAGTTGCAGTTAACAGAACTTGCTAATTACTTAAAACCCTAAGAAAGCCCAAAACCTTTTTTTACATTTTATGTGAAAAAGAACAATCCTACATTCTTTCTCAGGCTGCTTATTTTCAGGAAAGAAGAATGAAACCAGAAAAAATTTAGAATATGAGTCACATCCTTTCCTACTGTTACCACATGCAACATGTGTGTCCATAAACACAGAGGTTACCTACACACACAGCCTGTACCAGCATGCCGTTTAGGACTGAATCAGAAAGCATAAAACCCACAGAGATTTATAGTTATACTCTGATAAACCAAGGTTGCTTTTCTCTTAATGTTTGTGGTATCACAGTGCCCATTATTTTAATTTAAAATTATTGAATCTTAAAGTTCTCTGTAATGGAATTTTTTACATTGTCTTTAAAAAGCAAAATTCAAAATATTCATTGCACTAGTCTTGCATTTCACAACTATTCTGAAAAGTAAGTATATAAGTACAAAAAATATTTTGAAGATTTTATTCATATGAAATAGAACAATGAACTTACAACATGGCTTATAACACAGCTGGAAACAAATCATACAAGTCTTTGACTCTGGGTGACAGGGTCCAAAGCAATATAAAGTATGGAAGCTTTAATAACACAATAATCTTTACTTATGATTAGTGAGTTGATTTTGCTCCTTTGAACAGGCCCATTGCAGCAAATAAAACTGTTCCTGTAAGAAGCAGCAAGCAACATTTTCTAGGAGAGAACCACCAAGCCTGATGGTCTCAGCAACACTGAGACCACGGTGATCATGAGCTACAAATTACCCCCAGCTTCAAAGGCAAGCACCAAACAAGTGGATATGCATCAAACAATAACTGACACACCATGACAGATACAGTATTTACTCATAATTGGGAGACAAACAAAACAAGCTGCATTTTGTAGTCTTAACTATCACACTCACATTGCTGTATGGATGTTATTCCATCATACTGTTCCAGGCACAGAGCATTGCATAGAGAGATTATACTTTCCTCATTAAGAATCTGCTGCTTATTTTAAAATGTCATTAAAACATTTCAGCTTAAGAGGTAGTCTCATTTTTCCATGAATATTATAAATTCTATTCCAATGAGATTCCATGCTTAATCTGTGTCAAACTTCCTCAAGTATCACACATGTTCTGCAAAAATACTACAGTGTTCTTACAGGGATTGTTGAGATGATATAGCAGATTAATACTCATTTAAAGAAATTCTTACCTACTGAAAAAAGAAAATTGTTTAGACAGATACAAATAGATACAAATAGACTTCTTTTAAAGGTTTGTACCTACTTACACCTTCAGCCACAATAACTTATGAAAAAAACTAAACCACTAGACCATTAAACCATTAGACACAGCTTCTCATTTTTCATTGCATATGAAAAAACATCTTCACAAACACACGTGTGGGTTCACAAACACACCTGTCAAAAAACACACAGCTCCATGCATTTTAAAAGAAAACATAAAAATTGAAAAAGATAGAAAAGAGAGTTTCTCACCCGTCAAAACAAAACTGGAACT
This sequence comes from Empidonax traillii, assembly GCF_003031625.1. Taxonomy (NCBI): domain Eukaryota; kingdom Metazoa; phylum Chordata; class Aves; order Passeriformes; family Tyrannidae; genus Empidonax; species Empidonax traillii. The sequence continues at coordinate 1,662,870 of NW_020955348.1, read as the reverse complement.
TTGGTTTATAGGAACGGCTATGCCCATATACCCTCCTCATCATCCTGCGTGTCAGACATCAGCAGATGCACAGAAAAGGTGTTGGTATTGGAAAGAGAGAAGGAAAGGTTAGTTACTTTGGTGCATATAAAATACAATTTTCTTGGCTGTTAAAAATACGACTTTTTTTTTTTTTAAAACATAAGCCAGTGAAAACAAGTGAACAAGTTGTGTTACATATACAAGAATCCACATCTATAGCAACCAAAAAACAACAACAACAGTGATGTACACCTTTTTCCATCCTAGTTAAAACAGTGTGTAGGAAGTAGATTATAAGATTAAATATTAAAATATTATCTATTTTTTATTTGCACGCAATTCAAAACAACATTGACAGCAAAGAAAAGATCAAATCTTATAAGTAAGCAAGGTAATTAGTATAATCAAACTGTGTAATCTTAGATTCTGTTTGGTTGAAAGATGCAAAACCCCTGAATAATAAAAAAATCTATCATTAGCAAGGTACACTTTCCCATCACATTATCAATTAACTCTTTGTAACAAATGTCAAACGCTGCACATTGTTGAATACTGTTAGATAGTTTTTCTCCTTTTTTCCATTTTTGAACCATTAGCATTACTCATTAATTTAGAGTTTTAGTGATAAATAAAATTAATTGCAAACACAAAAATTCATCACAATTTCATGAAATTGTTTTTAAAAGCTGTTATTTTACAGTAGATAAGTTGAAAGCAGAAGGTCTTTCTTCACATTTATTATAAACTTGAAGTTAATCAGAACAAAATAAAAAGCATGAACTAAATCAGAAGAATGAAATGTTCTTCCCAGGACACATTTATTGAAGATTACAATTTTACCATGATTCTTTATCTGTACACACAGAGATGTGTATGTGCAGAGCTACCTCTATATACAGGTCTACTGTGCCAAATGATGTGATACTCAGCTTCTAGAACATAGAGGTGCACAACACAGTGTTTTTTCATTTAACTCAGCGTTTCAAAACCAAATAAAATCACTTCATTCTAGATTCACCCATTAATATTTTAGAAACATAAAAAAAAATACATTCTACAGTTTCAGAGCCTTGAAAGTAGTAGTGTAACATATTGCTGGCGCTTAATTAAATCTAAAAACTAAATAAAATGAATGGTAATTAATTATGATTGAAATAGACAGGAATTCTAGCCTGAAAATATACACTGCCAGTATCACTACTGTTCTTAGTCCATTCTTGGAATAAAAAAGAGCTCCCAGATGTCAACTGTTATTAAAAACCAGATGTTAAGATAGATGTCTTGCATGTTGCTGAATTAAGTAAAGAAATCTGACAGTCCACTATAAACTTAGCTATCATTTAACACCAAAGAAATGTGGGTAAATTTTTTTACAGTTAACTTGGAACACATCTCAGTTAAAAGGTCTGCACAAATACACCACAAAGCAAAGACACAGCAAGGCCCGAATATTCTTATTTATTTTTTGAAACAAAGGGACATGTTCTGCAAAACTTCCAATGAGCTGGGTTTGCCTCACCGAAAACACAAGTCATTCCCTCTGAATTCTACAGGAGCCACTCTTGCTCAGGCCTAGTAACGCTAATTGAACTGACTTTCAGGTTGACAAGAGTTTTGCCAGAGTAAAGGTTGAAGAAAGACTGAAGGATTTCTTTTCCACTGAGTAGTTTGATCCTATTTCACTAACAGAATGCATTAGGTTAATCTTTGGTGATATCCTTGAAAACAGCAAAAATCAACAAAACAGGCAACTCAGTACATTTCCAAATGACTCCTCCTAACTACGCACAGCTGGTTTGCTGTTTAGCGCATTGTAATTCCTCTAACAGGCAGGCATTCATTTTCACTTCAATTATTTGTGTGATCTCCTTTTGGCAGAATTCTAGAAGAGCTGAAAAATCAAATATTGTCAAATATTTGTACAGAGTTTTAGGGAAAATTAAAGACTATATGGTTTGACACTGATCCTGATATACAATAAGCAATAAATTAAAAGCTGGAGCTCAGTTAACGTCAATCAACATTGCTTTATTGAGTACTGGTCCTGTCAAAAGAACTTTCTATCTTTTCCAATTACATAGAGACTCTTTTTGATAAGGCAAGTGCTTTGAAATAATATGCTGAGATTTTTGTAAGACATTTCATTATGTGCCACATGACACAGTGTCAGAAAAATTAGCTCTATACAGAATACGTCATATATTGATGCTAGGTAATGCACTGACCTAAAAATACTTGGTTCTTGATGATAGTTCAGGAGAAAAGTAAAATTTCTACAGATATTGGAGAATGTCATCCCTCTTTTTCAGAAAAACAGTAGGATTACACCAAAGAACTGTAATTTCATGACATGTGCCGTCACTTCCTAATTTAACACAAGCCAGAAGGCAAGTTCTCTGAAGGACAGTAAAAGAACTCATTGACCACTTACTATTCCTGTTATGCAGACAGGTTGTTTCCAAGCCCCCACTAGACAGAAACAGCTACCCAAAAGCACTAGATAAAAAGCATATAAGAATCAGGATTGTATCTTTAACTGGGTTCATGAATAAAGTTCATCAAGAAGCTAAGGTTTGGTGCCTCAATGCAAAGAGATAGTGATGGGAATACAGAATTCTTCACTGAAGTTTCGAGAAAAATGAAGTTCATTACTTATTTTTCCATTCTTGACACACTGTGAAGCAAAATAAAAGCTGCAGTTATGCCTTATCATGTATTAATATTGGATCAGAGTCTTCCAGAAGTATGCTTAGTTTTTCATATCAGTGTGTATCCTACAGAATCATTAATCTATGGCTCTTTCAAACAATAAACTGTAATCAAGCAATTTTTGATTAATGTTTGTGTACATTAACTGCCTTTTAAACTTGGATCTTTCATTCGTTTATAGGGTCAAGAATAGCAATTCAATGACAAAAACTGCAAAGCGAAATCTCAATTCCCGACAGGCAAAAAAGCAAAAAAGAGATACCAACTGAATTAACAAATTAGTACTCACACAATTATTATAAAATTATTATCAATTCAAAGTGGTTAAAATACTGAATGCTCAGAATTTTTAGGACTGAGGTCCAAGTATCTCATTTGGACATATATTTATAGTACAGTGGTATAATCTCAAATACTATCAAAGCCTTTGGACATAGGCTATTAATAGATTATAAATCCATTGGTTTTATTTCATCTTTTTCCTAGTCCTTTTTTTGTTTTTCAGTGCTGCTACTTCTCATATTTGCTTACCATCTTAAAAATAAGTGTCTGCTAAATACTGTTACTAAATATCATTTACTATTCTGATCCAATTGCCACAAAACCTAACATTAAAACCTCAAAACTGGCTTCAAGGTAGCAAAACGAGGAATTTTAAGAACAATGCTTGGAAAACACTGCACACAGATGTAGAAGGCTGTTTTATTATTGGAGTGGATCTCAGAGCAAGTTTTGCAGGCACATTTCTCAGCCATCAATTCTATAAAGGTTCATCAGTTTTGGGAGTACATTTGAGACCGTGGCTTTCAGATAACAGGGGCTACATTACCCAGCGGGTTAGGAACAGAGGAGAACTCGAAGCATGGTCTACATGATTAGGCAATCTACAAAATTTTAATAATCAGATGCCAGGAATTACCAGCCATTCTGCACGTGGCACACTCTGGATTACTGGTGAACATGGAATAGCTGCAGCAGGTTGTATTCAGCTGTGTGTTGGAACAGCAACAGATCTGTAGCCAATACAACTGGTACTGAGGGTTGGCCTCTGTGCAATACACTCACCTTGGGGGGGCGTTCTGGATTAATTTAGCCTTATCCCTGAGACTGAATTCCCTTTAGCAATTTCACTGTGTTGGAGGACATCCTGGAATGTATCTTTCATTTAAGTTCAATCAAAAAGGAATTTGGGGTGCCCACTCCAACACTTTTGGATATGAACCCTACTGCAGGAACTGAGAATGATGAGGAGGATTTGATTCAAATCTGCATTCTTGATCAGAACTAAAATCCTAACATAGGTGCACTCAAAGACTGCAAAAAATGCACTACTATAAGGTCAGCTCATAAAAACATGTGTATAAAATTTGGTTACAGCACAATTCCCCTCACTTTTGTGGCATGCAAGTATCTTTTTAAAATCTATTCTTCAGGAAAAAAAAAAAAAAAGAAAAAAAAAAGAAGTCCTAATCTCCTTTTAGCCAAAAGCTTTTGCAACCCAGGCAACATTAAACACTTGATGAGTTAAGCTTTTCTGGCTCTCTTCCCACAATAGAAGACCCTTCCTGACAAGGCTCATCACATTTCCCTTTCATGTGTTGCATGCTAAGAATTAATGTCTTAACTTGGGTTAAATAAATCTACCGATAACCTGCTCATCTCTTCAACTAACTTTCCAATGACTGATTTAAGTTACTCTCCTTGTTATCTGTGGCTACTAATGGGTCATTAAACATGTAACTTCTGGCTCTGAACTGTGAGACTGTCCTACTTACAGCAAATACCTACCCTTACAAATAATGATTTCCCCTTGTTACAAAGAAATCTACCTGCTGAGCAATGACATTTCATTCAAATCAAGAACTTAGTCTAAAATCAGAATCTTTCAGAGTTTAGAGAGACTTTTATCTGCTACTCAGTTTCTAGGAGCAAACCTATCTGAAGACTAATCTCCCAAACTCTCCATACACAGAATAATTGACCACAGAAGAGTTTTGTGCATGAATGATTTCAAGAACTGACCCTATAACTAGAAAGCAGGAAGATTAACAGTGGATTCATTTAAGTCTTCGGTGCATAGAGCTTTAGAAGGTCTTTATGTTTCATCTGTATATTCAAAAAGTTGAATAAATCTTAAAAATTGCTTCAGCAATATGTATCTATGCCAGAGGTCTATTTTCACAGCTATCCATAACAGAAAGGGTCACAAGTATCCATGCATCACCCAGCTATGAAAATGACCATAAAGCCCATCTCAACATTTGTTCTATTTGTATATAGTAAGGTTAAAATCCATCAGAAATACTGGAGATGGGGGTAAGTGAAAGGTTGTTTCTGACCATTTACTTTAAAACACCCAGACTAGCATTAACATGAGTAAGATGTTTCACCAGATACTCATGCATTCTAAAGTTTTATCACTAGATGAAGCGGAAACTCAATGCTTCTTACAAGAAGTGGTCCGTGAAATCAGATTTGCAATGCAAAAATTTATGGTCCCCTTTGTAGTGAAAGCCTGTGACATGTTATCTCACTTAAGTAACCAGTGCCAGATATGCAACTTTTGTTATCAAGTTACTGTCTCCCAGAAATGCATTTTTGGCTCTTTCAGCTGGTCTGAAGACCTATTTTAGACTATGATGGTGGCAGATAATTTTTCTACTAAGAAATATAAGATAAATGTAAACCTCTATATGTGTTGTATATTATAACACACACATTCAGGGGAAGTGAGGGGAGAGATTTCCATAGCTAAACATGATCTCAAAAAATTCTTCCATATGTGGAAAAGACTGCAAATCTAACATATAAATATAGATATATATAAATATACACACTGAGCAGTGTGTATACATTTATATCACATTCATTAAACCTCAAAACATAAAATAAATTCATTTCTGTAAGCACAGGAGAAGTATAGCTTTTCAATACACAAAATTCATCTCCTGGAGTATCATAGAGAGCAAAACCTATTTTCTACTTCTTGCTTACGGGTCAGGTTCAGCTGGTATTTTAATAAATTAAAAATTTAGCATAATTAAAAGGTATATGAAAAATAATCTGCCTACCATATAATTACAATTAAGAGGAATAACAAAGGAATTAACAAATATTACGAATTTCTATTGGCTTTTACTTTCAATGACAAATCTTGAATAGTGAACAATGTTTGTAACTGCAAAATGGCAGCAGACCAAAATCCAGAACTGGAATATCCCTGAAAGAGAAATTCAAATTCAGAGCAGATTCTTCCAGATTTCAAGGCACCGTCTTTTGTTCCATCACAAGTACGACGGGACTTAAAATAATCCTTAGATTTGAAACCACTCTTATTAACCACAAAATGTGGGTAAGCCTCTGTGGAAGACCATTTCAGTTTTCTTTTGAGGTTAAAGTAGACAGAAATACTTAGACAGGTGTCAGAGGCAGGAAAAATTCTCTGTATCTACTGAAATAATGACATAATAAGATTTTCTGGCTTTTGGGAAACAGACAGAAACTACATCCTCGTTAGAAGAGAACAATTTGCCATTTGGTAGCATGTTTCTAATAAACAATACAGCTATGATAACTGCATACAATTTAATTGGAAAATCGATGTTTTAAAGGTGACCATGATACAAATAGGATTTTACTGCATTCAGTTCAACAAGTCTGAACAATGGGTGATACGAATCACAAGTTCAAAGATGAAAAACTAGAGGAAATACTTAAAAATTTGAAAGCATTTATATGACTAATTTGCACTGCACTCTTGAGTTCTCGAAAGACTCATTAATTCAGCACAATACTAGTTATTTACAGTGGATATGCCTGGGATTGTTTATACTGAATGTACCAACAAGCAAACCTTGCCCTGCCCAAATTCCTAAATTAAATAAATCCATGTGACTCCAATGAGCTTAGTGCAGGCTCAGCTCTGTGCTAATGCAATTGCGTATTTCCTTGCAGCTTGAGGCACCAGCAGAACAAGTTCACATACATTGAGTGAACAGACAAGAACAAGCTCACACCTGCCCAAATACAATGTGTAAACACACAGGATAAAGAAACACACAGAATATTAAACAAAACCTGGGTCAGGGAGGAAGCCAATATTTCCAATTTACTGCATTAAACAGCTATATCATATCACTCTATACGACAATTTCACTGGTGCTTTGGGTTTTTCCCCTTCCTTTTTATTTTGTTTCTCTGTCCTGAAAGACAAATTCTCAGTGATGTGGAAAACTCCCAACAAGATATTTCAGCTTTCCAGGTCCTAACTTCTGCTCTGATTGAACTTTCTACTCACAGACAAAAGGAGTTTGAAGAATTGTATGCTTTTCAAATAACCATGTTTATTTGCATTAGCTAAAATAATCTGTTATGGTTTATGTTTGTCCAGATTTTAGGATGCGTTGTTTGTTTTGTGTTATTTTGTTGTTTCTCAATTGTTTGGCTTTTTTTAAAGAAAAATCTCAATTTCAATATTCCTGAGGCCTATTCATGAGTTTGAGGTTGGCAATTTTCCAATGTAAGGCATTATGCTAACAGCCAGAGCTGCCAAAATACACAAAGTAGCATGCTCTCCCTTCCCCTACAATTACATATGGATCAATACAGTGATTTGTAGATCAGGATCCAGACACTAAAATAATAATCGTCGCTTGACTGTCCTGTGGTTCTGATTCAAAGTCATCCACCTCAAACAAAATCCCATCTGACCTGCTCAGAGTTTTTCACATATCATCTTTCAGCAACTCCAAGGACATTTAGCAGTTCTAGCTGATGAACAAAGACCTGTTGCCAAGACCAGTCACCACTTTACAAAAGAATAAACACATTTTTTGAGAGCACATGGTCTTCTTCAAAAAGTTAGTTTGTAGTGGCATACTAAAACTACTTGGCAACAGTCAGTTTGCTGTCAAATTTCATGCATCACTGCATGTGATTTCATTTCTCAAATGAATGAGTTTACCAGCATACTTTCAAAAAGCCTGTTTTAAAACTACATGCATGTAATACTAAGACAGTTACAGGCCAGATCTGTAACAGCTGGCTTTGTGACTGGAGAGAAAGTCCTGTCCCATCACTGTCCTGATAAGGACTTTTCCTTTAGATAAGAGGATAGTTCAGAGACCTTGAACCACCTTTTAGGCCTCCTTACTGAGATCTCAGAGCAATGAAAAACTTGTTGGTGAGTTTGTGTCAAATTACTTCTAAACACCACTACCTTGCAGAAGGGCCATCAAAAATGTTTTAAGTAGGAACAAAATCTCTATGTAGCCAGACAGGATTAAATGATGTAAAAGGACATCTTTTTACATGCTTAGACACCATGTGACATTCCATCCCCAATTACAGCTTCTAAGAATAGGGCCAACTTTTTGGAAATCAGCCAGCTCCTAAAGCCTTATGGTACGCCCTGTGATATTCACATTTTTCTAAAAATCAGATTCTTTTTTATGAGAACATAATCTCTCATCATAAAACAAAATTAAAATATATTTGTAGCCTTGGTGACCACAGAGCAAAGCATTCAGCTTTGAATCCACCACAACCTGGGAATTCAGTAAACTCTTAGGAGATTAGAAACACTGTACATTTTATGTCTTTAAAAGCCCCAAGTACTATGGGAAGTAAGAAGATTGGATAGTTCTTATAATAATCAGGTCTGGCAATGAAGTCTTAAAGTATGAAAATTCTTTGGATATTATACTTTCAGTCTTCCACTGTGTGGATGCAGAACCAAGTTCTCAAATAGTTTAATTTCCTACTAAGAAAGGCATCAGACCAACCTAAGTATATCTGAGCCACATACATGTCATAGATTGCCTACACTTCTTTTTAAGTCCCTTTTTCATCTAGAGATTCTGCTTCTAATTTAAATAATCAATCACAGTTTTTTACTATGTAGTAAGGAAGGAACTGCACTTAGGACCTTCAATCACATGGCAAAGTTCTCAAGAATTTGAAGAAGAAAGTCCTGGGTGATGGCAAAGGAATGCTATTCATTATGTGGAGAACATCCCCGAGCTAGAGATCTGTCATATGTGCCAGCAGGCTAAGGACTGGAAGGATTTTGAGCAAGAATGTCAAATGCCCGCAGAAATTATCAGTAAGTGAATATGGGTGACTAGAGCCTGCAACTCAGAAGAGGAAAAACACAGAGAGAGGCAGAGAGGTTCCTGAGATTAAAACCCAAAGGTAAGGAGATATCTCAGTTTGACCAGACTGGTGGTTAGCAAAGCAGAATTCCCTGTTGCTTATTAATGTGCAGTCCTGTTCTGACACTAAAAGGATAAAGCTGACAGAAGGGCTGCAGTGCAGGAAGGCAGCTGTGGCAGGGTATACAAATGTGCTGATTCCTAACAACTTCCAACAGTTACAGCCATTTGCTTCAAGAGCGCAAAGTCACTTGTGTGACACAGAGAGGCCCTTCCTTCAAGACATTTTCCATATAAGGAAGAAAACAGAATGACAATGTGGGCAACTGAGGCCAAGATGAAAAGGTTTTGAGGAAAAACAGTAAGTATGTAGAGGTGAGAAATATGAGAGATATGGAGCTGGACAACAGGTTTTGTGATGAAGTCTCAGCTATGAGGAAGGACAGCTTCTAAATCTGGAAGTTCAAATTTATTTAGCCATGGGGTTTTTTTTGTTCCAGATAGATCTTGGATACAATGATCCAGATTAGATTACTGTAATGCACTCTACAAGGGGCTGCATATTACAACTCCTTGGAAACTGAAGCTAGTAGAGAATGCTTATTAAGCTCATTTTCATGCTAGGAGTATTACACCCGCATTTCAGGATACACACTGACTGCCAAAATGTTTCCAGGTGGAATTTCAGAAAGATTGCCAACTCTTAAGCTAAAACTGAAGAGAATAAATTGTTGTGGGGTTTTTTTTTTGTGCAAAGTGCAAGATTATCTTTTTTTCCCAAGTTTTTTTAAGACTAGTAAAAATGGTTACTATTGCAGTGTCAATAACATGGCAGCACTCCACCTCCATATATTTATTCATATAATAAAATCAGATACACCAACATAACCAGGGATCACATCATGCCTTACTGTAACATGACCATGTGTATGGGCAGAGGAGAGTTGGAGTCTTCCTACTGTTTGTGAAGTTTTCTTCCAGCTTGACCAGAGTTTAGGAAAGACAAGGATATACAAGGGCAAAAAAGGTCACCAATCTATGCCTCTCCCTAAACAGAAGAGCAAAAAGCGGGAATAAAGGCAAGAAGGGGCTGGAAACTTGATTTTGCTCCTTAGCAGCAGCCAGAAGACCTAAACACATCCATTACATCTGAAAAAAAGGTGTTCAAGTAGTCCTTCAAGAGAAGTCAGAGAGCCTATTCCCTCACTACCCTAGAGCCATGCTGCCACATGCTGCCCATGGCAGGATATGAAATCAAGTACAGACATATATAACAACATGCAGGTATTTCTCTACAGAAATGTGGCATATAAATTAGAAAATCCAGTATTCTCTATAGAAATTAGAAAAGTTTCAAGATTAACACTGCACGTTCAACTATAACTCTCCAGAAGTTGTGAGAAAACTTTCAGAACTCCTCCCTGGTATTCACTAAATTAACTGGTATTTATGTTACAATATGCACAACTTCCTTGTCACCTTACAAAATTAAAAATCTCCTCTGATGATTTGCAATGTTATTATATTTTTCAGTTTATTCTGTTCTTTTAAACCACGTTGGTTTATAGCCATCAAAACCCATATATCTAGAATTTGTGTGTAATATTGAATGGGAAATGTGGGTTTCTACAGCACATGGCACTCAAACTGTTGCACAAATGAATGTCATACAGAATGGTAAATACAACACAGAAAGGAAAGAAAAAATAAACTCATTACTAAAAAACATAAGATAAAGAAATTACTAGAGTTCACTCATGATTATCCTTGTCTGTGCTGTTCTCAAGGATTTTGCTATGCATCTCCTATTTGCTTGCTTTGCAAATAAACATATGCTGGGCTAACCCATGGTTCACAGAGTCTGTGGAAACTTAGGGAGCCCTTCAGGAGAACACCTATTCCAAGTGCAACATGAGGTGAAATAAAGTTATATTCATCTAACCTGTTCTTAAAAATCTTCAAGAAAAGACCTTCCATTACATGTATACAAAAGAATGTCCACAGTTAGTTTCCACTTACAGATTCATTAGACTCAAAGTGAAAAAGCTTTCTTTTTAATAACTAACCTAGTTATTCTTGGCAAAATTAAATTTACTGCTCCTACTCTTTCTCCACTGGGCACTGGAATACAATTGATCATCGTCTCCTTTACAACAACATTTTATGTATTTGAAGACTTATGTCTCCCTTTTGGTACTCTCTAGACTAAACAAACCATGTTCTTTAAGCCTTCCTCACAGGTCATGTTCTCTAAAACTTCTATCATTCTTGTTGCTCTCCTTTTGTCCCCTTCTAATTTGTCTGTGTTCCTTAAAGCATGCTGATCAAAACTGCATAGAGCTTTTCAGATGAGGTCTCACCAGTGCTTGAAAGAACAGAAGAATTGCTTCCTGCTTCTTTTCCAGCATTATACCTATTCCAGAATTAGATCCAACTTAATTGCAATGGTATTCCATTGTGCAATTTAGATCCCTTTTTCCATGCTATTACCTCATCAGTGCACATGACTTCTCCCTTGTAAAAAGATTTCTCTTGACCAAATTTCAAATTACTGATTCTAGATATGCTCCATTTTATGAAGACTGGAGGAACTTTTTAAGCAGTTTAACTGCTCCTTCTATGCTATGGAACTTTTTACAGCTTGATTCACGATCAACAACATTAATGGTTTCTCTATTTCACTCCTGAAATAATCTCTAAAACAATACTCCACAGAAGCAGATAAAGGACAGATCTCTTTGGAACCCTTCTGTAACTAGTCCCCTTGTCTGACAATAAGAAACAGAATTTGCCTGTGGCACATTGTTTGTATCAGTTGCTCACCCATGTTATGATGATTTCATAATTATTTAAATAAGAAGATTATTTACAGTTACAGCTTTTATTACTCTAATTCATTTTATATTACTTGTTAATTACATTACAAAATGATGTATTTATTTGTATTTACAAATATATAGTGGGACATTATGAATTCAAAGTATGTTGCAGCTACCACTTTCTTCTTTGGCCACAAAACCTTATCAAAGGAAATTAGATTTGCTTGACAAATAGAAGCATAAAAAGTATAGGGTGGGAATGCTAGACCAGCATTCTGTTTTAGAGAGTGGCCCAAAACCATCACATAGGAAAAGTGTTAGAACAAAGTGAGCAGTGATAAATGACCTCTTATCTTGAAGAATGTAAGGCAAAAAAATAGTTTATCTGGTCTAGGATAGGAACCACCAGTTGACGATGATGAAAACAGGGTAAAGACAAAGCAAGTATAAAGTGGGCTGGTATCTACTGAGATGGACAGATAGATAAGGTCACATGGCCTGATGCACACACCAAGCTACTGAAAATGAACAATAAAAAGACTACTGGCTTTCTATTGATTCAATGATTAATAATAATTTGTTCCATAACTTTACAGGGTCTAAAATAAAGTGAGTCATAAATCCCCATATGTTATTTATAAAGATGAGAACAGCTTTGCCTTCCTCGAGGCTCCAAGGATCTCCTATATCCTGCATGGGATTGTTCAGGATAATCATAAATAACAGAGAGTTCTAATACTAGTAAAATATCTAATATTGTATGTGCTCTATCTTTAATCATGTACCTATTTCCATCATTCACATAATGCCTTTAAGTTCTTGAAGATGTTCTGATACAGACTTTCATGATGCTTCTTATCTATTCTTTTCCCTGATTAACCTGTTACCATGCATTGGAAAGCACCTTCTTGACTAGATGTTTGTTCTCATATATTGTCTTGTCCCTCAAGTTTTTTTCACAGGTTCAGGTTTCTTGAAGTAGTTGAAACCAGTGTCTGGGTTTCAGTAACACTGCAGAGGTTGTTACCTGTTTTTTCACTTCTCTTCATTCTGTTTTTTCATTCTAGCCCTTGTATAAAGTCAAAACTTTTTTTTATTCATAGACATTTCCAGATAACTTTTCCTTCTTTTATAAACTCAGCCAACTTATCTCTGTTAATCAGAAACAGAACTAAACCAAGACAGAAAGTACTTAATATCCTTCTCCCCTTTCTGACAGAAAAATTGTTCTTAACATGTTCCAAGAATTCAAAGGATTCTGTGTTATGTTGTTCAGGTTTTGGGGTTGTTGGTTTTTTTTGAGTTGCTATCCAAGAAATTGAGTTTTCTCATACTTACCAGTTTCTGTCTTTAGTACAATTCTATTGGTCATTCTAAAAAAAGCATCTTTAGCTTCTTTGCTTCCTATTCCCAATTAGGTAGTCTATCATACATTGTAACTAAATTCCCATTACAACTTCATCAATTTTTTTCCCTTTTATTGCTACCCAGACATTATGAACTTATAACCTATTTTAGCACCAAACAATGGCTTGTCATATAAAAGCAATGCTTAATTTTTTATCAAGGTTCTCTATTTGAGGATTAGTTACTTGTGTATGTAGACTCTTTTTCCTACTCCAGATAAAGGCACCAGACAAAAAGCCAAAATTTTAAACTATTTCAGGGATGTAAATAAATACCAGAGCTATTAGTTTCAGTTCAAAGAACACATCACTTGCTTATTAATTCTTTAGAAAATTTATTTTATCTTGACAGAGCAAAATCACAAAATTATAAAACCTAGAAGTGAAAAACGAGGTGACCAACCTGATCTGGAGAGGGTCTGTGGTTGGAGTGTTGTGGCCTCCCAGGAGATCGATGATGGTGGTGGTGGTGATGGTGGTGGTAGTGGTGATGGTCATCATCATAGTTATCTGCCATCAGTTTCATTCTGTTTTGTGTCTGTTTAAGATGTAAAGGAAGACAATTCTATTACATGTTGAACATATTACTCTAACAGGAGTCAGAGTTTTAGGAAGATCTTGCCTCTCCTATTTTTTTGAAATCCAGGCTGCTGGCTCACAAAGAAAAGGGAACAGAAATAGAAAAATAAAGTATGTGAACAAATCCTCTGTTTCAGCTTTCACATCTGTAGAATTGCACCAAAAAAAGTCAGAAAAGTAACTTATCAAGGATGTTAGGTTTGAAGCATAAAAACATTCAGTTTTTTCAAATTTATTTAGAGCAGTTTCCTATTTTTTTCCAGTCTACTATTATGTCTTAGCAATTAACTTTTTAAATCTCACTGAAAGGAATATTAAGTGTACTTCAAATATTTACAGTTAGTCAACAATCATGAACAGTTATGCTAAAAGTTCTACTTTGCCTTACTTATTTTAATTGTACACCAGGATCCTCCTGCTAAACTGTATGTGAAAAACTGGCTGATAGACACACAGGCACTTAGAGAAATAAGTGATTATGAAGCTTGACACATTACTGAATGGAAGTAAAGTCTTAGATACAGATCTTGAAAAAGAGATCAACACTTCAGCTACAGCTGTGTACAGATAATAAAATCTCTGCCACCAGAAGATAACAAGATACATCGCTGCTCTTTATCACTATTACAATTATTCCATGCCATGAAATACATGGACTGGAATAATTCAAACCTTGCTCATAACACCAAAAATATCTCACTACCAATTGTCTGACATCAGTAGATATAGTCCTTGTTTTTTTGTTAGTGGCACTAAAGACTGTCGTAGGCAAACCTATTAAACCGCAGTTGAGTTTTACTTAATTTTGCACTAACGAAGCCCAGAAGAAAATACTGTCAACTCTCAAAAACCTATTCCAAAATAAAAATAATCAACTAGAGACACATACAATTAATATCACACATTTAACTGAAGGAAAGACAGCAGTCTTAACATACTTCATGTCATGCTCTGAGGCAGTAGGATGTACAGAAACCCAGATGAGGATGCTGGCTAAACACACTGGCCCAGGGCTTTGCTCAAACTAATGAGTTCTTAAGCAGATGAATTTAAACACAACTCACTCATTTGTTCCCTTATTAACAAGTCTAATTGGCTTCCAATTCAAAGTGCCCAGGAGACAGCTAGTGTCCCATAGCTAGTATCTGGTAAATTTACTTCCAGGACTGCTGGAAATTGATTTGACTATGACAACAATCCTATATCAAAAACTCTGTTTGGAAAATTTCACTGGTAGGTATATTTGAAATGTAAAACTCAGAGATTGCTACTAAATTTCCCAATTTTGAAGTTTTTTGCTAAAGTTGAAAAGGTATTGGGGGGGGATCAAACTAAATATTCATATTACATAATATTTGAAGTTAACAAAAGCTAACGCAAGGAAAACTATTAACCACAGAATCACAGGAAGTGTGTCTTTTCAGCAATTAATTGTTTTTCAATTGCCACAACACAATGTCAAAGCACTTCACATGATGTCCATTAGAAGGATCAGAGAATACTACTTTACAGGAGGGGAGCTCTACTCAGTTCAAGTGAAAACAACCAACCAACCCAAAACCAAAACCTTAAGGCATCCACAACAACAAGATACAGGAAAAATCACAGATCAGATGTGCATTGTCAGACTTTCTGAGAATCTCCACAGCACTGAAACAACATCTTCTCAGTGTGCTACAGAATAAGAGCAACCTGTGCAGTTGAAAATATTTCATTTTCTCCCCCCCAAACAAGAAGCTGGAAGCATACAGCTGTATGAATTTCAGCTATGAATGTCTACCATTTTTCTAGAAAGACTATCTCAATCTGAACCATCATAGTTGGTCTGTTTGTCTTCAGATTGAAAGAGGAAGGCCTTCTGAACAAAAGAGTGGAAAAGATGGAGAATTAATAGACAAATAATAAGCCACTTACTGTAAACACTGTAATACCCTGCCTCTTTAGGGAAGCTCCTAACATTTTATTAGTTTATTTTCTTATCAATGAACAGCCTTAAATTTCCTACCTTTCAACTGTATTCCATAGAAGAATGCAAAAGTTAAACAAGATGATATATGCAATCCTAAAAGTGTCCTCTGTAATGAGGTGTTGGGGATTAGGCATGTCATGGGATAAGAACTGTAAATGAATGATGTCATCTTTCTAATTTGGTGCTGAAATATAAATAAACTACTTCTAATGTTTCTTCCTTTTGGATGCCAGATTGCAGTAAAATGTGCACAAAGGAATGGTAATGCTCTAGTAGCCCTCCTTTAGTCTGTCTGTTCTGGAAGCAAAATATATGAGAAATGTGAAATGAGAACTTCTTTTCCACCCAAGGGACCATCAAACTTTTACATGACTTGTGACTGTCATTAATTTCTTTAAATGATGCTAAATACTTCACAAAATATTATTTTTAAAAGCTTTTTGGTTTTATTTGTTAGCTCTTCACAACAATAACAAATATGATTTCGAGGTTCTGTTTGTCTTTGCTTCAGCTACTGCCAGAGCACTGTAGTTCCACACTGAACTGCATTTTCCAGGCATGCTTAGTTTTGATTAAGAAGTACAAACGTGGTATAATTTCAAACTTTTAGAAACAAGACTTTTGAGGAGGATGCACAGGAGGATTTCTGGAGGAAGAACAAAAGTAAACCCATTCTGAGGAACAATACAATCCTTTTCACATTCTCCTAAACAAAAATCCGTAACGTTACTTCTGTTTGCTCCCCTTGCTAACTTTTAATCTTTAGTAGGCTTTGAAATGCCAGTTATATTTTTATTTGAGGAAGAAATTAATTAACCACACTGGAATTTGTTCAGGACCCCAGGGCTTCACACCCCTACACCTACACATAAACACATACACAGACACACAGAAAGGTGGATACGTGTTAGGACGCTGCTTCATCAGACAGGCAGTAAATCTTCATGGTCTGGGTCCACATCAACACATTCAGGGACTGCTTCAGTACTGTCTGTGAGGGCAAAATACCACGTACTGACTTGGCAACACCATCATTTCCTGCAACACCCTTGGCATACCTGAAAATTTCCTATTCAAGAACATCCAGCATCTTCTCTTATATTACTTTTGAACACAACAGTTTATTCAATATGACTTTTCTGGATGGTCTGGAAACTCAAAATACGTAATTAATGAAAATTAGAGTGATGATCGTACATGCATTTAAACTGCACAGTATGTGATGTGCACCATGCATCACCCTGCACTTCTAATCTGAAATAGTTATATTGCATAGGTCAAAGTTTTATTCACAATTTTCCTTTAAACTTGAAAACAGGGTTTCCCAAAATTTACATAGGTATAGCTCTGACAACAGGTTTTTTTCTGAAAATGCCTGATGAACAACAGGCCCACACCTGAGAAGGAGAAGGTCTTAATTTGGATTTATACTAGAGGAGAAAAACATGTTACCTTGTAAAATGCAACAATTAGTTAACTGCTTCTCCTACAGACCATGTATGGCCTTACTAGTTCAAGCCTAAACAATGTCCTCAGATTTTTCTCCTTCAAATTTATTGACTACATTCAATAAATACTGCATCCATTTTGAAATAAAGGAATGATCAAGGAATTAAAAGCAGCTTAAATCTAGGTGCACAGGTATATTAACCCTCAGGGCCTGAAACAGTCGTCTTTGATCATTCAATATCACTATTTGCTAAGCTGTCAAGGTCATGAATGGTATGTGTAACTGAATTTTTAACCCACTTACCAAAGAATTTATGATCTAGCACTGTAAAAAAACTGACAGATACTTCTTGTCCTCCTAAGAATTCTGTTGAGTTTAAGTAAGGATATACTGAAGTGAAATGAGAGTCTTTGATTGACTGGTAACAGACTAAATAGCTTAACAGCAATCTGTAACTGTAAAACTATAATATTAAAACTGTCTTTTAAAAAATATTTTAGCAAGGTGGCAATAGGGAACTATGCTTTGATCTGTCATCTGGATCAAGTTAACAACGAAACTCTCATGAATGAGGTTCAAATGAGGAAAAATAGTAAGATTTGTTGCTCTGGGATATAGATGTAATACAATTCAATAGCTATTACTTTCCTTTGGATTTTCTTCTCAATCTCTCTTCACTAAATGGAATTTGAAATATTTCTAGAATATTCACTATCAGTAGAGTAGTGAATAAGGTAGTAGTATTCCCTATATAACAGCAGAAGGAGGCAGATACAAGGCCTGCAAACTATCCTGGAGCTATCCTGTGGTCTAATCGTTAAAGCACAGAATTTAATCTGTGGAGCCCTACATTCTAGCTTTGATTCTGCAATTGCTTCTTCTCTTCAATGACACAGAAACTCTGTTAAGCATTCTAGTCTTTCCACAAAACACTCTGAGAACTTCATGTGGCATCCATTTAGTTCTACCATTCATGATTTTTAATAATAAATGATTTTATCTGAGCTTTTTTTCCACCTAAGACAATACCTTAGAAAAAATAAAAAGGCAATTATCTAAAAAAGTGGTTGTTTCAGACTATACAGCTCATCGAGTTTATCCAGAAGTCACATAAATGTAGTGAATTAACCTGGATTTAATGAAAACATGTGCAACTGCAGTTGGTTTTCCAGTATGAATCCAGTGCTTCAGGCTTGAATTCCATTAACTGAGAGTTAACAAAATGTTTTTGCTAATTAAGCCAGCTCTGTACTTACTCTCTAAAATAAAAACAGTTTTTATGTTAGAACAATATTTTTGCACATTCTTTGAAAACTTATCATCTGGATAAAAGGGAAGAATTTCTTATAATTTCTCCTGCTGCATCTCAAGTTTATAGAGATACTCTGAATAAATGATTTGATAATAACCCAAATAGTGAGATTAATTTGCCACCTAGAAAACAGACTTAAGGGAGATTCCTTCACAAAGTTTCATTTTAAACTTTTTTTAAACTTCTTGATATACTTCGGGATTTGGGGGCTCTGGTTCACTAACTATCTAGCTGAAGCAAAAATGAATATTCTAAGGCTTTTATTGTTAAAAAGCCAAACATTGAGACTGCTCTCTTTTTAATGGGAGAACCCTTCTTGAGACAAATTGTTAAAACATATCCAACAAGTATGGTTTTGACAGAAGTGTCATTTTCCCACCAGCCAAAAGATCTGTTAATCGGTTATTGCTCTGAAGGATCTTTTGCCAATATTAGAGCTGCAGTGATGAAGTGGACTTCAGCATACTTTTGAGTATTCTAGAATTTATCCTAATTATTCAGGTCACTTTTAACAGCATGATAATAACAACATCATGCTAATTATTTCCAAAATAAATCATAGTTTTGTCTTCAGTGTTTAGAGACATACAATAGTATTCATTTCAGGGTTTTTTGTTGCTTATGCAGTGAGGTTTTAGACACCAAGAAAACTTCAATAGAAAAAAAAATGAAATAATGAAGACTCTAAGTTTGCAAGCACTCATCAGTAACTGAAAATGTTACAGTACGTTACCAAAGCAAGAACTCCAAATGCTAAATAACTACCATAATCATAACCGTATGGGTGTTGAAATGCATCACTAAGGGGTAGAGTTATGTTTTACTGAGTGCTTTAATTATGCTTTTTCTTTTTATAACATCCCTGTAATGTAATCTGTTCTTATATTCTTACCCTTAACTACATTTTAACATGGGGTTTGCTGCTTTGTTTCCTGCCTCCACTGAAGAACACAAATTTTTCCCTGCTAAAATTTCAAATGGGCTAATAAGCATGT
The DNA here is from genome assembly GCF_003031625.1 of Empidonax traillii. NCBI lineage: Eukaryota > Metazoa > Chordata > Aves > Passeriformes > Tyrannidae > Empidonax > Empidonax traillii. The sequence goes on along the minus strand of NW_020955348.1, from coordinate 1,643,458 downwards.
TTTTCTTTTCCTGTTACACTGCATGACTTGTCTTGGAAAGTGTGAGAGACAAGATGCATGCGAGCTGGAAGTGTGCATGATAACTTACTGGAGAGAAGTTTGGCTACTTGGCATTTCACTCTTTTTGTTTTTTACCACATTAATTATAAGACTGTTCCACATGATATAAGGAACACAGTAAAGGTTTTATCCTAAGAAGTATACAATTTTGTCTTTTTCACATATATATTTAGCTTAGTATATAACTTCATTCACACAGTATTTTTACATTAAAATCTTACAATTCTTATCATCCCAAACATGGATGTAACCACAACACTTGACCTTCAGCCTCTGTCTGCTCTCACAGGACAGAGAATAGGGATTCAGAAATGGTACTGAGCAGTTTCCAAGTTTTCATTAAATCCAACATTCCTCACAGGTGAAACACAAAATCAATTGTTTGTCAAATCAGACACTGACCCTTGTGCAGCAGTGCAAAGCAGTTTCCAACGCAGATCTTTTCCAAGACTTGGTTCTGATAATTTAGTGCTGAACAGGAGCACAGAAGCTTTACAGATATTTCAATTTTTTTAATTAGAACACTGTCTAACAACCATTACACCTGCTGCTTTGCAAGATTACCAAATGTAACTGAGTCACCCTGTCAGAACTTAAAGCTCACAGTAAGTCTTCCTCTCCACCAGCTGAGGGACAACAGTCTCACAAACACACCAGCTGGGATATTGGACACTTGGCAGATGGACACAGGCAGCAGTTCCAAGTGCCAAGCAGACACTTCTCTAAAGCACTAAGGCCAAATTTCATCTTTCCTGACACTTGTGATTAAACAAACTTATGTTGATTTGAACACGGCCCACGACTTTTTAGCTGCATTTTCTGCATATAGCGTTTGTGCTTCTCAAGTCTTTCAAAGTTCTGTGAACTAAAAACTATGGCTTGAAGGGCAGGAAATATCTGTAATAACACAGCATACTCAGTAATGTACAGGCTAAAGTCATGCTGAAGGTATTTGTCTCAGTCCTACTACTAAACTTGGTAATTACACAGAAGAATGTAAGAACATAGACACAAAAAAGTGGGTTAAAAAGCATAATTAAAGCTCTGAAACAGTAGCTGCCTGAGGACATCTCAGGCCAGGTCCTACTAAATGCAGACAAGCAATGGAAGAAGTAAGGTTCTCTCTTTTTTTTTTTTTCCTTTTACAACAGGAAACAGCTCATTAAAAAGACACTTCCCCATAATAATTATTTTAAACCAGACATGAATCAGAAACTTCAGCAGCTAAATAAGACCTTTGAAACTGCAAATCTCTGGTTAGCAGCACTGGTTGTTTTTCAGCATCTTTAATGTCTGAATAGTTCATTTCAGCTGTAATTTTTGCAATTTCAGTACCAAGCCCAGGTCTCTCATTTGCATCATATACAAAATATAACTTAAGTTGAAATTACTACATTTCTTCCACTGCATGCAATAAAAATTGATAAATAGAACATAAATTTCAACACATGGAAGGTATATTGGAATAAAGACTGAAATGGAGATAACACCCCCCCACCATCTTGATATGCTTTATAGAGACACTTTACTTAAAACTAATTTCTTTTTTATCATAGATTGCAGAATTTTTATCCAACATTACAGAAGCAGAAAATTTTGACACCCATATGAAAGTTCAATATATGAAGTTATTGAAACATCTATTCTGACCTGTCCAAAATAAAGAACCTGCCTGCGTAGCATAAAGCTAAAACTTAAGAGTCTCAGATTACTCTTTTGTACAAACTTACTTAAAGCTTGAGCAAGACCAGTATTATGAGTGATAATAGCATAAACAGAAGAGGAGAAAAATCAGCACAGTGGTCAATCAAGTCTGAAGTACCCATGTGAATGGCCTCATACCATGGATTCTGTCTGCTGTGCAGTAATACTTAAATTCAACTCTACAATAAAACTTTCTGAGGTAGATATGTGCAAATAATAACAACAACAATGACAATGTGTTTCTATAATATTGCCATCTGTAAAATTCAAGGCAATCAGAAAGATTAACTTGGTTTAACAGCAATAGAAACTTAAACAATAATGATTTACCAACCCAATAGCAGGACAGTGCTACTGATCCCAAATGCTACAGATGATATTGTCTATAGACATCATAAGAAAGCACTGCAAGACTTTTTTGTTCCCACCCTTGTTAAACATATAGAGAGCTTAAATGCAATTAATTAATTCACAGCGTTGCAGAACAATATTCTGGGCTGCCAGAATAATCACAATCACAACAACATCTTATCATATTCTTTTTCTCATACAGTAATATAAACACTTTCAATATCATAAAATACACAGTGCAATACAGCTGAATTAATCTATCAGGGAAAATACAGTATGGGGTATTTTGTTATTCTTTAATGTTTGATATCAGCACCATAATATCACAGTAGTACTATTTCTGATGTATCTAATTACAACAGTATATGTAATGCAACATTTTGCCTTCAATTCCATTTTATTCCTTTGCTGCTGAAAGAGTTCTTTAAAATATTTACATGGTAACTAGTAAGAAATAGTTCTGTGTATTGCAGGCAGGAGGAAATATTTTGAGTTGTGAGTTTGCTGAGAAACTGTGCTTACACACATTTTTTAAATTCCTGGATTGTTTCTCCCCCTTTTTGTTTCACTTGCAATATGCTCATGTGATGAAATATAGAGCAGTGAACTAATAGACTGGAGAAGACTGCCAAACACCAGCTTTGCCTCTGGCCAGAGTATTCTGTACACCTGCAGTCCTGAAAACACTGGAAAGGTTTCTAATTTCATGTTTTGAGAAGAAAAAATAAAATGCTCTCAAGGAGTTAGAAGACCTTGCACTTTGGCCAGCTCCACTTACATTTTTGGCTCTATACCCTAAAAGTGAAAAGAGACAACTGGGAAATTTTCTCGCAGTATCCAAGTTCAGAATGAATCAGTAACATAGCAGTGTCTTCTGCTCTTACCAAAATCTCTTGAGATGTTCTAAATATGGGCTTTAAGCTAATTATTTCATGAAGGATTGCATCACTATACAAATTTCTCTAAAAATAGCTGTCTCAGAATTCTCAAAAGGAATCTTGGCCAGGGTGATTATACATATTATGTAATCACTCAGCCAAGCCCACATGGTGATTTTGTTTAATGCTATATTTCTGAAAGCTTTTTAAAAGTCTACTACAAAGCTCTATGGCTCTCATTTGGTGTATGAATCAAAGCAATTCCAGTGATTGCTTTTCTGGGAGTGCATTACCATGCTTGCCATTTATTTAAAGCACTAAACAATAAATATTTAACTGACAGATTGCAGCTGCTAAATTGTATTTAAATCATTATAATTAAATATGTTTGTTTCTTATGGGGATGTGTTTGCAACACTGAGGTCAGTATTATTACTACTAATGTTACAGCTGGATTCACTGTGATAGAAATAATTTTCCTAGGTTATCAAAATATAATGTGAGAAACCTGCAAAAGTAAGCCAGCACTTGAGATAAAAACAATTATCTTCTTCCAGCTTGGGAATAATAGAAGTTTTATTTAAACTCACACAGTCAAAATCCATAAAAAGATGGTTCAATTCATTCACATCAATAACATCTTAGGCTTTAAATATATGTATATCTATAGTTTTATTCAAAATAAATCCTAGAAGTTCACATTTCCTTACAAAGGCGCTACATTTCATTCCTCTAAGATGCCTCTATTTTATTTGCAGTGTGAAAAATGGTAACAAGTTACTTCAAAATCAATATCCTGACAGTAATTTACAGTGTCTGATATTCCCAAAGGCCAGAAAATTAAAGCAGAAAATTTATATAAGGGCATTCAATCTTTAAAAAAAAAAAGGCATGAAATTTGCAATTGAAACTTATTTTAAACTTTCTTTTTTGAACACATGCTATTTCTGATTTAATTCTATTTCAGTTTAGATTACTATTAGGCTGCCTTTTGTCAGTCTGCAGGCACTGCTGAGCAATGGAAATCAGTACATTTGTCAATGTGAAAAGCACTGACATTTTATGACCAAAAAAAAAAAATTTGATTAATTAAAAAGAACAGGATAAATGTGTATTTTTGAGATGGGGGGCCAGGGCCAGATGGGGTGGGGTACACCCCTGGGAAGTAAATACTTGGCCTCCAATCTGAGTAATAACTCATTGCACTGTTGTAAGACAACCCACATGAAAAATAAAAGACAAAATAGCATCAAGTTTATGTCATGGATACGCTACAATAAATATTCATGCCTAAGCAGGCATGAATTTGTATTGAATTTATATTGAATTCTGGCATGAATTTGTATATACAATTATATTGTATAAAACACTGTATTTGTTTTATCTTTGCCATAATGGGGCCTGTTTGGAAAACAGCCTGTTACTCCTAGATATGGAAAAGGTCTTGGTACTTTTCTTCCTTTCATGGAATTTTTCATGCTCATGGCCTGTGGCACAATGCTAACATACAGCTGAAGCAACCCTGAGGAAGCTTTTGGACAGCCAAGAAGCTCCCAGTTGAAATACAGAGTGGACTATGATGGTCCAGAGGAGTTTTCCACAATGCAAGTCTGTGGCAGAAGCAGCTCTATGTGCATTTGGTCATTTGATCTCAGATGAGTCTGTGATACATCACAGCGCAGAGATAGAATCTTGCTGGCCTTAACTCAAGAACAGTAAAATTCTATGAGTAACCTCAAAACTTTGGGTTACTTCACTGAGTTTAACAGAACTGAATATCAAGGAAAATTATTCATGTTTCTCATAGGGAAAAAAAAAAATCTGATTCTAGGAAATATCCTTTCATCAACAGTATTTTCCAGGGGAAGACAGTGACTTCTCCTCTTTAGTCCTCAAAGAGGATATTCCTGGGTTTCTCATGTATACAATCAGAAGTCTTGGATTCTGATGAATTCACATTCACACCTGTCCTCCTCTCTCTCAAGTAACAGCCTTTGTAGCTCTCAAGGAAATCTCTTTGTACTTTTTCATATCAGCAGGGGACCTGGCAAGTTACAGCAATCCTACCTTGGACACTGAAGCCACCGTTTCAATAACAGTAGCAAAGCAGCATCCTAGGCTTGGTCTATAATGTGCTTCTGTAGGTATTTCCTATTGCAATGATGCATAGTAGAGGAACATTTGACATTGCAAAAAATATGGAACTGAAGTTTATCAACAAAGTCTAGGATGCCACTGAAAAAGAGGTAGCAGCAGAAAGAGTGACTCAGGGAGTTTCTGAGATAGAATCAAACTGACAGATATATGATGATACACTTGTTTATAAAAATCACAAAACAAACGTGATTGAAGTAATATGTTCTGTTTCAAATGGCACAGCTCATCCTCACTGAAGGTTAATTTCAAATTATTGCATCTTTACTGAAAAAAACAATCTTTGAAAAAGAAGGTGTTCTTGGGAAACATGGAAGAGATAAAGAGAGCAGATGCAATTAAAAGCTCTCCATGAAGCATCTCCACATGAACTCTGCAACATAATAAGGAAAATACAACAAGATTATCTGAAGAAACTACAGTATAAAACAGGGATGGATTTAGGGGTGTAATGTTTACAATTATCTAGTGACTCATCTTCTAATATTTACAAATATTTCTCCTTTGATGTTCACATTAGGATGGAGAAATAGGGTTTTCTTTTCTTCTCCCTTTTAGCAGTGTAACAGTTGTGGAAAAAAAAATTGATACTGCAACTGATCATTCACTAAATTCTAGTGAATAAGAAGTAGATTGAGAGTCAGGATATCTCACAGAAACTGAGGAACTGGGTGGAAATATCACACAGTGTGGAATCTGTCACTTCCCCCCTGGCAGAGCACAATCATAGCAAGGAAGAATTGCACTAACAAGCCTTTGTGTTGGATGCACATGTAAAAGCTTTGGGGTTGACACTGGTTCTTCCCAAAGGGATTAAAGAAGTATGAGTGATGTCTACAACCTCTATTATCAGATAATTCGTAAGTGTAATAAAGTGGTGACCTAGTTAAACCACATTCCTGTTCCTGGTGTCTCTTTTTTTGTGGTGTCTGAGATAACAGGGAGATTATTTTGGCATCAATTTAATCTAGTTAAATAGCTTTACTGAAGATCTTTATCACTATAAATAATGGAGGTATTTGAAGTATTTGGTTACAATTCTAACTGAAGTTATCCAAAACAATGCCTCCATAGCAATCTTCTTCTGCTGTTCCTTAACTCTGTCTGAAGAAAGTTATGAACGTTTTGAACACTCTTCAGCAGTACCTTAAAGGTATAAAACCAAACAAACCCAAAAACAACAACAAAACGGTTGCCCAAGTCTCTGATAAACATTTCAAAAATATCCATGACAGGTAATATCCATCAACATGGTAAAGTGGTGTATTTATTTACTCTTCAGTAACATGAGACGAAGGTGAAAAAAGAAGATATCTAAAAAAGAAAGCAACTGCCTTCTCCTTTCCAAAGCAAACCAAACCAAAAATCCCGAATATTATTTGAGCATAACCTCCCCTGCTCTGGTGCAGTACAAGGGGATGAAGTGTTAAAAAGTGTGAAGCACGTCTGCCTATTTAGCATATATATTTTGGGTGAAATGTCTCCTGGTCAGCTGACTGAGCTGAGACACAACTGCATCATGGCTGGAACACGGGTACCTAGCTGGAATATCTGAGCTGAATAAGCATCAGGATTGGATGATAAGTTCATGCTCAGGGGTTGTTTCCTATTTTTTTAGATCTGTGTGAAAAAGCTGTAATGATTAGACACGTGAGGTCAGCAGCAAGGGTTTTCCTTAGCTTTCTGTTACTGAGGGCATGGAGTCCTACAGCATGTGATGCATGACTCAGGATAAAGAATCATAACACTGCCTGGGCAACATGTCCCAACCACTGTTAACACAGCATTTGCAGGGTGGCACAATGCCTGACAGCAGGGTGGTTACTGTGACAGACTAAGGAGACCTCAATGATTTGGCTGATCGTATTCTCCTCCTCCTCAAGCAACAATCACAGAATTCTGTAATGTCCCACAAAAGAAAACATGACATACAACACCTGCAGACATGGTCTGAAAAAAAAAAAAAAACTTTCTCATCCTTTTCACCTATTCTGAAAGAGGAAAGGTGTCTAACAATGTACATGACACACACAGATCTTCAGTATCCAGGTTGTCTGAACAGCCTTTCCCTTCCTTGCCTACAGTACCTCTTCTGTCTGTGGCCACAGACCTCCTCAAAATCAGGAGGAGCAGCCACTGCACATTATGCACAGTTTTAAACATTTTAACTGGGCAGAGAAGAAACCTGTGCACTGTGTTTGGCACAAGAGTACTGTGTCTACTATGGTTATTTTCCTCATTAATAAAGCAGAACATAAATTTGCTTGCCATGATACCTATTTCTAGAGTTTTTTTAACTGTGTGGTTTTTATTCAAACCTCAGCTTATGGTGTTGAAGACAGGGTGATTTTTAGCCATTTGAGAATTTATTTTAAGGATAATCATGATTTCCAGATAACCTCTCAGAAAGCCTCAAACCTTCTGAAAACGCAATTATTTCACAAGAGATAAGCAAATAACTGAACAGAAGGAGGTTAAAAAGAGTCAACAGAACAGACAGATCTTGCTTTGTGCAAAGAGCATTTGCTCTCCTCTCTCACACAATTAAGAAGGCTGGAAACAATATGAGGGAAAACAGAAAATGTATTGGCTGCATATAATATGAGCCAAGCAAACATGCAACTGAATATTTAGCAACTACAGAAAAGCAATAAACACATTGAACACTTCCTACCTTTTGTAACTTCTGTCACATGTCACACCTGGCTTGAACACTTCCAACATGAGGTCAGAATAAAATGGTACAAATGAAAATAATGCCAATATTCTGTTGCCATGAAAGTAGGAAAAGTAATGTCTGCCCACCTGCTGTTTTAACTGATGTACTAATCTGTCCTTCTCTCGTTTAAGAGCCATTACTTCATCTTGAGTCTTCTTTTTCTTTGAAGCAGACAGCTCAAGCAAGGCAATATTTGCATCTTTTTCACTAATTGCAGCAAGCAAAGCTTCCTGTCTGATAAAATAAAATTAAAATTGTTACATTCTCATTAAAACAGAACATATACTACATTTCACTAGGTGAGATGTTTCTTTCAATCTCTAGGAGGACAATCAACTACCTTCTGAACACTCTAAATAGAGAACTTTGTCAAGTCTAACAAAATCATGAAATAAAGAGACTAGCCAGAAAAGTTCTCTTCATAAATTTTCCATTATTGACTTCATAAAACATTTATATCAGTCTATTTTACTACAATATATCCAACAATATTTCTGTGAAACTTCTTGCTTTTAAAAATCTTTGATATTTTTTCATTCACTTGCCCAAATTCTAGAGTATCTTATAGAAATCTTCTGTGATTTATACAAACCATAAAAACAAATAAAACAGATGTTTATAATATCCTGTTAATTTTGTACCCCTAGAAACCTCAGTGCAGAAATATCTGGACATCTTCCTCATATTTATTTAAAAGTTTTCCTATGGATTTATTATTTTTCATCGTGTCACCACAAAAGTATATTTCTAGCAGTAAAACAGAACATCTAGAAAATAAGTTTCTTGATCTATTTGTTCATGAGAAATCCTTTCTTTTGCAATCTTGACCCCTCAATCTTCATAAAGCAAACAGACTCTTAACAGTATTCAGAAAGAGGATTACACAGGCACTACCAGGGGCACACCATAAATAGTTTGTGAGGACACATGACAAGGGCAATTTTTACAACACGCAGTTGGAAGCACAGATCTTGCAGTCTCCTATGCTCTAAAGTGCTCGTGCTGGCAAGGCCATAATCTGTCCTTTGCTTTCATAAATAAAAGAAATATATTCACCTTCTGCAATGCATTTGATGACAGACTATGGCTTATCAGCCAAGAAAAAGCATATAATACCTTTAGGCATCAAATAGCTTTTAGAACAGAATATGTTATGGCCTATGCCTTTTTCCAGAACTATATAAGATCAATCACTAAAAAATAAACATGGATAAATGAATCATAAATTAACCTTAGGCTCCAACTGCTAATAAATGTAAGAATATGGCTCATGAACTTCATACAGTCAAGGTGAGCTAAAAGTTTGGAATTCTCACAGTCCTTCGCTTGCCAGCAAAAATGTCAAGAAAGCTATTTCACTTTTATTTCAAAGTTCCCAATGTATTAATGTAAATATTTATAGGACAATATTTCTGATGGAGTCAAAGAAAAACAACCCATTTATTTTGCCCCAAGTTATGCGACATGGATCAATTTTAGATAAACAGTTACATTTTATTCATACACTCTAATAGTCTCATTCATTATTCTGTCCTCTTCGTTCTAATCACAGTGAAATGATGTTTAAAAGAGAATGCCATAAGACTCCAACAACCTTAATTTAAATTATAGGCATGAATTATTTTAAAGAACCAGTATTAAACGTAAAAAAAAAATACCAGGGGAACCTTCTACTAGACCAGGTTGCTCAGAGCCCCACCCAACCTGGCCTTGAACACTTCTAGGGATGGGACAACCACAGCTTCTCTGGGCAACCTGTGCCAGAGCTTCACAGGTGTCACATGCGCTAACCTCAATTCTCTGGCAGAAACAACAGGTATCTGTTACTTTAAAGCCAAAGAAACAGAAACAGCATATTGCACATATATATAAAATACGTTCTTCCAAATCAAATAACGTTAGGTTGGCTCCCCTACAGTCTTCTGATATCACTCTGTATTAAAATTCCTGAAAAAAAGTTAGTCAGAAGTGTTGACACTGCTCCAGTGGTCTTGCATCAAGAAACATTTCCCTACTTTTAACTTGCATCAGGCAACAATTTTGTTATTATTTTGGACAATATTAAAAAATGTTCCTCTGGTTTTCAGGATATGTAGTGAAAAGACTTGCCCTGTCTGCAATTAACACTAATAGGATTAAACACTAAACTTTGAATAATGGTAATCATTGCTGTAAAATACATAAACAGCAAAGTATAAATAAATCTATTTATACCATAATAATCATTGCAGAGATAAAGAATCATAGCATAAACTTACTTAATATTTGAAGGTAAACATTGATACAGTCATCATAAACTCAAATCACTCACAATGAACACAGGTAAAGAAATCTACATCTCAGAAATTCCAAGGTTTTAGAATATATTTAGATTCACTCGAGCTATGTAAGAACTCCGTGCCAGCCAGACCCTATATAATGTCTGCTCTCTAACAGCAAATTTCACAGTAAATTCTTGCCATCTGTGAGGTTTTTAGTGATATATAGTTATTTAATTATGAGTAACACATATTAGAGCTGTAAAAAGCCAAAAATAGAATTAAAGGTTTAAATTAAGTTGAAAACTCTATGAAGCTATTCCGAAGTTTTACTTCTCCTCTGAGGTTTGCTTCTCCTCTGCCTCAAAAATTGGCAGTAAAAACACAAACCTGACCAGTGAGTAAGAAGAGTCAGAACTACTGAATTTTCTGGTATCATTTCAGCATCTGATAATAGTATTCACTTGCATCCATATTTTTTGACTTGCCAGTCAAAATGATCACACATTCCTGTGGTCACAACTACTCAACTGTGCAACATTCTCCACCCCTACTTGAAAGTAGCAGATGAGGTGAAACCTTCCACGGGACAGGAGAGCCGGTCAACATGCTTTGAGAAATCTGCACTCTGGATTCTGCAGCCCCAAAGCCACAACATTCTGCAGAGCCAAGCATGCACCTTCTCAGCTGATGGGGGATTTTCCTATCTTGGGAAAATAGGTACCCAAACACTTAATTCCAGGAAATAATGACTCATATCAAACACTTCCAGGAAATAATGGTTCATAGTCATGTGAAATAGCTGCTGTCATATGACACCACAAGTGCTCCACTGAGACGCTCTAAGATTTGAATCAAACCCACAGCACACACGGGTTTGAACTGGCCCCCACAAAATTACTGCCAATATATTTTTTAATTCTTATCTTTATAGTTAATTTGAGTGGAGCTGGGCGGCCTTAAACCTGTGCATGTTGAGAGACAATCGTGCAAGAGTGCAAGGATAGGGATTTCTACTGAAGTCCTTCCAGAGCAAGGTGGAATGATGAATACATCAATGCAAACTCACACTGCCAGCACTCTCGAAGCCACCCAAACGAGAGCCAGCATCAGCTCAGAAGCTGTAAAGCCTCATTTATCTAAGAGACAAGGTGTTTTAGCTTGGGCACAGTGCCACACAATGTGCTGATGGCTTCCAGACTGGAACTGGCTCACACACAGCCTGCAGAGTGCGGGCAGAGCAAGCTTGCACCTGTCTGCACAGACACACTCCTGGGATATGTCGGCACATTAGCTGTGTCTATTAGCATGGATAATCTGAACAGTAATAACCTCAAATATATAATCCAGTGGCATTTAACCAGGCCTCTGGGTTAACAGGAGTTCAGCAAAGCAGGACTTGTTGGTTGCTTATGTCTTTATTAAACTACTTCTGTACAGGAGAAGAGAAGACAGAGAAACCCAACAGCTCTTATTAACGTTTTTCTAGTACGAGATGAAGATGTTGTGACAGAGCACCTCAGGAAACTGAAGTGTTGTCCTTTACTTCTGTATGGGCTGGCATCCAGCCTCCACTAAGTCCCTGAAACACAGAAGTTGAAAAATCCCCTGCCCATGCTAGTAAGGCATTGTGAGTGAAGGGATCCAAGCCTTTATGAAACTGCCTCTCAGGACATGCTGGGATCTCTAGATTATCATATCCCAGTTGTTGCATACTGCACACGAGTTTACCCACACTTTACCCACATTGCCGTGATACCCTGTCATCACACTTCAAGTTTCCTATGGAAGAACAAAATCATGTACAGAAGCAATTTATTTTAGTTATCCAGTGACCTTGCTATAAAATAAACATCACCATCTTTCAAGAAACATTTGAAATGGCATTATCTGGCCACCAGCAATATGGTTAAGATGCCAGCAAGGCAGCTGACAATGATTTTCTCACTTACAAACATGATGTAAACTTCATTCAAAAATGTAAACTGGTGGCAAGTTTTTCCTCTGAATCTCTCAGGTGGGTAATACACTTCCACTTTGCTGCTAGAAAATGAAACTCATCATTCTGAAACTCAGTGCAAGAATTTTTGAATATCAAGACCTGAACTGGCACCAAGAACAACACACAGTCCAACACACTCTCAAGCTAACATGCCGAAGAGTGTAAGCGTAATTTATAATTCCTAATTATCTACTGTGTCAGGAAAAAAAAATTACTATCCAAATACAGTTCTATAGAGATGTTATCACTATTTGCAGCCAAAATGTCTCCTTATTGTTTAATAAATTATGGCAATAAAATACATTTTAAAATAATTTATTAGAGTAGTGGATTAAATGACATTCTTTAACAGTAATATTTATAAAGAGTAATCCCTTTTGCTATTAGTAGTTTTTCCTCTCTTTTTTTGGCAAACTAATCTGTTATACAAATAACAATGTTGTACTTTTAACACCAAAAATAAAAAAAAAAATCACTCCAACTGTATAGGGTAAAATTAAGTAAACTCTCAGATTAAAAAACACATAATTAAACCTAACAGCATTTGCTCCACATTGTTAATTATTCTGTACATTTTCCTCTGAACTACATAAAGTCATTCCTAGGATTCTCAGCTTATATATCCTCTACTGTAATATGTTGGTCTTTCCAAAGAGGAGAGGGAGAACTTTTCCCTGAAAAAGCAAAACTGATGAAATTAAACTTCTCTCCCTGGCAAAGACTGACTACATTCTACTCCACAGGAACCTTCTACCTCATGCAAGCCTCCTTAATGTAGAGACAGTGAATGGAACAGTCACAGTTGAGAGCTGGGCTTAAGGTCCTAATGCTTCCAGTAAGAAGTACCAAGAAAATGTGCACACATATTTTACTATACTTAATGTCACTTCAGACTAAAATACAAAATAATAGACAAAAGAAACACTCCATTCCTAATGGCCAGGAATTGATTTCTTTACACAAGTTGTATTCCATGCAAAACCATTCAGGATTCCAGTCTGTGTAATGTTTTCATTAACTACATGAATGATGGACTAGAAAATCTACTTATTACATTTCAATGAGGCTTGAGAATGGGAGGATTTTCAAGTGCCATGAAGAGAGGAATAAAAATGTCTTCACAAACCAAAGACATCTAGAAAACTAAGGAGAAACTCTATATTAAGGATCTGTTGTGAATAAGACAAATATCACATTGAGAAGTATAAACAAAAATAGATTGCAAAGCAGAAGTCAGTCTTTTGATCTACATGAAGGATCTTAAATGAAATAACGAATCCAGAACTCCAAGAAAAATGTGGAAAAAAGCAGTTAGAGAAATGACTGACAAGAGGGGAAAACTACAATAAATAGTCTATGAGTGGCAACAGGATAAAGAGAACATTAAATGCTATGTCAAATTGAAATAGAACTTTTTTTTCTATATTCATGGCACATAGAAAAAATAATGTCCATAAGCTGTAGAAGAAAGCTGTGTTGTTTTCCCTTCTAATATCAAGCCGAGGTGTAATGATAATGGTAGGTTAAGTATCAATAGCAACTGAATACTAGAGGTTGAGGAAAGATGGCCACTGAAAGTGGAAGCCTTTTTGAACAATTTAGGCAAACATCTCCTAGAAATGACCTGGGTATAGCTGATCTCACTGCAAGATACAACTTTACCAGCAACCCCGTGATTCGATGTTTTAAAATGATTTACTCTGTGTCTCATTTAGGACAGTGGTCCTTGGAGTTAATGTCATGCTTCATCTGCTTCCACCATAAGCTTGCTAACCTTGCTATGACTGGAAGACTTTTTACATTTAATTTTCTACATCTCTAGTAAGAAAGAACAGCACAGTTTCCTGTGAAAAATTCCATTATAACACTTGCACATAAGAATGACTTTATACTGTATAGGCCATTCCTCAGTGATAGTGAAATACAGACGTGCCTTTCCTTGGAGGATTGATCAAATATTAATCTCACAATAGTCTTGGCTTCCAGACAAACAAACAAACAAATAAATATTTTAGTAAAGTCACTGGAAGTAGCACTAAGGAACAACCTGAATTAAAGTACCATACATAGGATTAGAGAAAGCAGATGATATCAAAGCAACTCAATTATAAACATTACCTAACACCTGAAAAATGTAGTCTTATGGATCTCAAGCAATACAGGCACAGACTATGCATTTGTAAAAGCATCTGTCCTAGAGTGAAAAAAATTACTTAATATGAAAAGGAAGTCTTAGCATACTAGAAGGGAAGATAAGATAATGCAAGAAGAAATAAATCCATGAAAGTCTCTGTTGAATGCCAAACTGAAAAAGTATATTGTATACAGTATTTTATCAAACTTCAGCCTAAACAAATGTCAAATGGAATAATTTCTTTAACAAATATGGGCAACAACTGAGAAAAAAGGGTTGTTCACTAGCATATATTTAGTCAAGATTAACTAAGGATAAAAAAATGTACTAAGAACAGATTTAATAACCCTAAGCTGTCATTCAGCTTGTAGGAGGTATTCAAGATACAGCTAATAAAACACAAAAAAATGGTTCCAACCACCCACAAAAAAATCTCAGTAGTATAAAACACTGCAGGATGACCACTAAGATAAATGCTTTCTTTTGAGAGCTGCCTCACAGTTAACCTTCCTAAAGAGTCTCCCAGAAACCTCTAATCATAATACATTGCATTGCCACTTATCACAGTCAATTTAGAAGTGAGCTCTGTAAACACTCCTGCCTTACTCCCCACCTCTGTTAGTCTAAGAATAATTTTTTGAGCTTTAATAAAAGAACTCATGACAACTTTCTGGGAGGTGGAGTGATTTCTTAGAAACAGTCCCACTGTAATCTAACAGAATTCCAAGATTAAGATTTATAGAAACAAGACCTTCTAACAAGAACTTTTACTGCCTTTACTACTTAAGCTGTTCTCCACAAAATACAGAAATGCAACTTAAAAAGTCACTATTAAAGTTAAATCAAGTCAGAAATATTTGAACTAATGATATACAGTACTCAGCCAGCTTCTTACATGCTAATCATACTGAAGGAGAAAAAAAAACAGCTCAATCAACTTTTTCCCTTTAATTATTGTTTTCTTTCCCTCATGACCCCCAGTATTCAACCTTAAGTTCAGTAGGAGGTGACTAGAGATAGACGGTGATGAGAGATCCTGTTTGAAACAGCTTCTCTCTGTCACTCCTAAAGCAAATAAATGGTTTGTTAAAACATGCTGTTAATCCATTATGGATGTGCATGCATCTTAGAAAATAAACTTCAGAATATTATTGGTATTTTAAAGCCTTTTCATTAAAAGCAAGGCATAGTGATCATATACATGAAATTTGAATCTTTATATTCAATAACAGAGTGTAAGTCTAAGCTAGAACTGTGACACAGGCATTTAAATTCAGTCACTGTTGATTTTCAAAGATTATCCTAAAACTGTATGTCTGAGCTTGACAGAAAATTTATCTATCCAAACATCCAAAGGATATTTATAGTTTATTTCTTTCAAATAAACATTTATTTCACACTGTATTCAAAGAACAAACCCTTCTGAAGTACTTCCAGAGAAAAAAACAGCATGAAATTGGGGTTGTCCTGGTTCTCTTAAGAGCAAACACAGAGAACGACTGATGCTCCACAGCCCAAACTCACCAACAAGTAGAGGGGACTGCCCCATTAAGTGTGGGACACAAAGAGGGGGTGCCTGCCCTTACACACCCCAGTCCACCACTTGGACCCACCAGGCACTTTTCCTCATATTATCTGAGTATCAAATCTTGAATGTGCCATCTGATCAAGTCTTCTGCTGGAAACAGGTGTGAGGATGAAATGTCAATGCTTACACTATGTTAGACAAACAAATAGTCTCTGTATTACACCTGAATTACATGTATATCTTCATTAGGCTACAATCAGGGAGAAACAGGAAGATGCATCTACTCCTAATGTGAAATTTCAGAGTAAATGGAAATAAGGAGAAGACCTGATTTTGAATAATCATGTAATATTTTCTTGAAAAAGCAGTTTCCTTACCAATTTATCCTTTTCATCCAGTTTACCTGCCACAGTTCATGACTCCCATAACCACACTCTTACATCTCCCAGTAACTGTATTGTCTTTACACTGGCAATTGCAAATTATTTCCTTTTTTCCTACTTAATATCAATTTGCTATGTGCATAGAGGTCTCTTACTAAGCAAATAATCCAGACTTTAGAAGGCAAAGAAGAAACTTCACATTCAACTTTTGGGGCTAATTTTCAAGCAAGAAGTAGGCACTCAATTGCCCTTTGAATTCTTGGAACTTTTTCAAGCCCTATAACATTGCACTTCTGATGTCTTGATAATTTATGTTTCAAAAATGACATGCAAGTAAAACAGATCCCTCAGAAAAGACACTGTGAAAGCAATTACATCACAGTTTCATAGATCATGCTTCAATGACCACTGCATTCTCATCTCATTCACACGGGCAGCACTGCTCACGCATAAGGAGATGCAACAAGCTTCAGACTGTGTGAGAAAACCAGAGGAAAAAAAATCACAGTCCTGCAAAGCACAGTAGAATAAGTTAGAAGATGACAATTATTCCTGGGTTTTGCAGCTTTTTACTAGAACTGACTTCCACTGTACACTCTGGTTCTCCATAGGAGTGACCCCCGTACTTGGTTAAAATGTGACAGCCCAAAATGGCGCCGAAATGGGAACTGCTGGGAAGAAGAACAATGGGATCTGAATGCAAGAGATTGTGTTACAGCACAACATGGCACTGCACAGAGTCCACCTAAGTTAAACAGGAAAACAAAACTATAGGTAATCTGTCATTGTCAGCCCCCTCATCCTTCAACACCGCTTTTTGTGTTTATAGAAGACAAAGATAAAAGTACTTTGCAGAAGGAATGGTTTGATCTTTAGAATATAGTTCTTGGTAATGTTTTTGAACTGCCAAAAAAAAGGTTTAAGCTTGGAAAAAAAGTTACTATTAAGAGTTACTCCTGCTTCAATGAATTTACAGGGAATTCAAAATAATTGAGTCAAAGACTATAAAACTGAGATGCAGAAACAGAATATTAAAAAAACCCTCACCTTTTCATTTATTAGTTTTTGTTAACTGTTATCTGTCCTTAATTTTGAGTTGACAATATATTCCAAATAACCATTTGTTACAGAGTAGACAGTTACGAAGAAGAATGAGTGGGGTTTTCTTTCAACTTTTAATAAATGCTGATCAACAAAATACCAACACAAAAAAAAAAATAGAAAAATCTATTTCCTCCCTTTCCAATGGAAATATAAGAAAAAGATTAATCTGATTTTGAAAGAAGTAACTTAATGTCCTCCCTCTAATTTCCATAATGCTACAAAGAGCTGCCCTTTGAACAACATGTATAACAAAGCTCATAAATCCAATGTAGATCAACTTAACTTGAAAATATATCACAAAGACTTCATTTTGAAATAAAATATAGAAATCAGTATGAATATGTATTAGAATGTATGCCATGATCTGTACAGTATATTAGAAGGCAATTTGCATAAATAAAACTGCCTGAATACTTATGATTAACAAAATGCACTCTTCTTGGCAGTGTGTAATTCATATTTGATAACTGATCTGAGGGCACACTTTAAATGTTCACTTACTAAGTAGGGTGTCAGACACCAGTGTAAATCAGTGTCATATAATTTCCACTAGTCACAAATACATGTCAGAGTACAATTCTGCATGCTAAACCAAGAAACTCCTTAGAGCTGTGAACAAAGAAACACACACCCCACACATACCCCAAAAAGGCTGACAGTTTTAACATTTTATCTATTTTAATTTAGATCCAAGAAGTCACAAACATCATTACCGTTATTAACATGATGACATCCATTACTTATTGCTGCACTGTGAATATGTGTTAGAAGTTTCATAGTTTAATTTTATAGACACAGGAAATCCTACAAACTCTTACAATTCACTATTTTTATTTGTTTTTGTATAACTTGCCTAGTTCATAAGGTACAAAACAAACATACTATTTCTCACAATTTCATTATATCACAAAAAATAGTTAAGCATCTGATTAAAGAAGATATTTCTTCTCAAAGTAGCAGACCATGATTCCTTTAGGTATGGGATGTCTAAAAACCTAAGTGTCTAAGGCCATTTTATCAGAGAATTTTTATTCAAACCCCACCACCATCATTTTATCTCAGGGGAAAAAAAAAAAAAACCTTAATTTTTAATAAAATCCTTCACGTCCACAATACAGCATATGAAATTAATAACTGTGAAATAGAGAAGTATCAGTAAAGACAATGAAAGCCCAGGGTAGGCACAAGATATTTCATATGGAAGGAGAGAGGAAATTAGGCAGCAGCACACAAATATTTCTCTAATTAGTATCTTAAAAGATTGGGAAAGAAGGAGATAGGATACCACATGATGTTATTTAATTATATGACTTCCCTGCTAATGGAGCTTTTCACAAGCATTGCCAGAAGCATGAAAACTGTCATATGATTCAACTTTGTGTGAAGAAGCTTGCTCATTGATCTTCTTTGGTGGGTTAATTTGTTTCAAAATTTGTTTCAGGCTAATGAAACATTTTTTAAAAAATGCATATGTACAGTCTTAGAGCAACCTTGGATGAGCTCTGGAATCCAAGACAACAGAAAAATAAGATGTTTCTAAGCAGCATTTTGAACATTACCTGAATCAACAGCACATCTGGAAAGAATCGTGACAATGAGCCTAAGAAGGAGTTGCTGTGGAAAATGCTCTCCTACTCTGCTATCCGGGTGGCCCTGTGACTCACACAAATAATGGGACCCATTTCAAGAAGATCTGTCTCTAGAAGGAGGAATGCTAATAGAATAAGCGCCAGTGCTGTGAGAAATGAAACAGCAGCTGTCCATTTGTGCAACGAGCAGAGATTCAGTACAGGTGGTAGGAAATAAGAGCACCTCAGCTGCTCAAAGAAGCCAGAACCAACCAAATCAAAATCTACATACCAAAGTAGGTCTAGTTTGTTTTTTTTTTTGCACAAAAGGGAACTAATTAGTCACTACAACTCAACTCTTCAGGTACCTATGCTGCTAAATTGCTGCCAATACAATAGAAAATGCACGCTCTCAAAATACAACAAAGTTGTGAAATACTCTAGAAATTATTTTAAAGCATAGGAGAACCACATTATCTGGCTAGAACAGTATTTCCCCAAATAAAAAATAAAAAAAAAAAAAAACCAACTTGGTAGAATGATGTAGAAAGAGAGAATGCAACACTATCCTTTCTGGACTAAAGGATTCAGCAAAATCAAAAATTTGGGTAAGGATCAGGCGCTAAGAAATTTTATCTGTGTCTGCCCTATTTTTTCTGAGTAAGTCCTACAAGCTATTATTGTATTCATTACCAAACCCTATGATTTAACAACAGAAAACAATGCTTTAGTTAATAAAGAATTGAGATATTTTTAAAAGTAGGAAACACAGTGTAAAAATCTAATAAATACAATATTTAAAAAAATTTAAAACTACATTCAAGTATTTAAAACACGGTTTGGTTGTTCTGTTCATTTTAAACCTACTATGTGAATACTGCTCATGGTTCCACAGTTGACTTAAGTTTATCCTTAAGGCAGAGTCGCATCATACAAGTACAAAAGAACAAAGTATGTTTCTCCCCAAATTACTTCCATGCTTCTTGACATTAGTGGAAGTTACTTTGTAATGAACAATTACTATCAGCTACAATTGTTTGTGAGGAACAGAGCACATGTGATGTTTATAAAGGCTGACGTGTTCAGTTCATATTTACAGGAAGCAGAGTAGCTTGAACCAAGAGACCTGAAGAACAAGGACCTTATCATATCAGTGCTGACTACCTAAGTGAAAAGTAAACCAATTTAGGGTATGGGAACGTATTTTCACATATGTTGACAATACCTCCAAAGTACATTTTCTCAGGAGTCACTGTCTCAGTCACTCATATAATAGAGAAAATTATTTGTTCTTCTCTGCAATCAATACAGTGGATAAGGCACATGCACACTGCAAAAAAGGAGAAAATGCTAACAGGTATTTCCTACTTTTTTCAACAGTTAGAATAATTGTTACTGGTTATAATCAAATCCTGTGGTGTTAGCCAGTGAAATTTTGATAGATCTAGAGTGCTAGATTGAGAGTAATTTTTTAAGTCTTTCCATTCAAATGTAATCTAAGCCTCTAGTTGCCAACCTTTTTGCAGCTGAAAATCTCTTAAGGAGTAATGTCCCATGGAGTGATCCAGCTTGACATCCTTCCTGTTCACAACCCTAGCTGTTATCACCTGTCTTCTGTCTTAGCAGGTACTGCTGCCACTTCCACTTCATGTCAGTACCAACAGCACTTCAGCATCTGCAGTTGTAGCAGCCTCGTCCCTTAGCCAGGAAGGTGTTTGGCTTGAAATCTCTGCCCAACACCCCCCAGCATCTCCAGTCTCACACAGCTGACACACAGACAGATGGACAAACTGGACAAACCTAAATCCTACCCAGCAGAGCTGTGCAGTTCATTCTGTGCAGCACCTCACCATCACATTTATACCATTACCTCATAACCAAACCAGTAAGTCTTAGTACAGTAAAATGAATAAATCAGAGCACAATCAAAACCAGCTGAAAACGGTACCCAAAGTTCAATGCTGTACTTAAAAATGACCAATTCTTGAACAGGGAGATGGACAGAACCCCAACTGTGCCCCCAACTCCTTTCCAAAAACAGCTAAATTCCTCAAAGGACCTAAGCATATGTTTGTACTGTTGAGAGAGGCCTAAGTTTTTTAAGTAATAAAGTCTCAGCAACTATGACTATTTCCAAGTTAGCAAAGAAGTGATTACTGACAATGGCTACTGCACCTCACTGGTGATTTGTTAAAGATGTTGATAAAATTTGCTAGTTAAAAAGCTGTGGCATTCATTTTCTAAAGAAGGATCTAATGCTAATCACCTAAAAATAATTTATTCCAGCAGCAAAACCTCAGCTGTTGCAGGAGAGGAGAGAAGCAGATGTTAGCTACCAACAGAACAAACAGCATTTACCAACTCATAGATCAATTTTTCATTATCATCTTCAAAGTAGGCTACTTAAAACTTGGTTTTTTAACATAAAAATACAAAGCCAAAAAATTACAATTTATTTCATACTGTACATGGGACAATATATGCCTACAAATTCTTTAAAAAGCTGTAACTTCAGCCTAATAATTAAATAAAACTGAAGCTTTCAAAAAACGTTAAAAACATCTCACAGATCCCTTTTGCACAGAAACTGAAAGGGTAAGTCATGAAACTCTTGGACTGGGTAAATATTGCTTATTCCAATCAGTTAAGACCACTTTTTAGTAAATCTCATTAACCATAGACTGTGTCACTACCCAGCAACAAATTCCCAGCTTCCAGGTATTGCATGATTAGAGCCCACAGTAATGAAGATAAACATAACCATACCTCTCAGGTCAACATCTCCTGACAGAGCAGAGTGCCACACTAAAACAGGAAGCAAGAGAGCTTGCTGGCAGGTCTTAAAGCAACCAGGTAACACTCACACATGAGAAGCAGAAGTCCTTTGCTCCTTGCTTGATATACCACTAGCCCACAGACTCGAGATAACTCTCATCTGCACCTCGCTAGCCCTAACCATAGTAATGCATGAGCTAATCTAGTTCAGCAGAGCCTGAGGTAAGGATTAAGTTGCATACTGCTCCTGCCAGGAATCCCCAGAAAAATCATCAGAATGTGTCTTCTGAGTACAACAGCATAGAGATATTGAGAATTCCAGGCCTGGTCTTTTCCTATTCAATACAGACAAGCAATAGTACAGCTAACTAAACCACGGCAACCCTCTAGAGCAAACAATATCCAGCTGCCAGATTTGGTCCAAGTCTAATTCTGAAAAGGGACCCCAAGGACTCCAGTCCTCACAAGGTCACCATGTGGTATTGATTGGACTAATGTGCCTTTCCAAGCACCTTTCTTTGTCAGAGACTCTTGGTTCCCTGTGCTCCATCTAGACTGCACAGCTGGCGCACATTATTCCTCAGCTCATCCAGACTGCAGGCCTGGTTTTAACAAGGTCTCAGGATCAGAAGGCACAGCAATTCTCTTCTATCTCATATTCTAGAGTTTCCTTCCTGTGAAAGTTGAGTATAAAGGTGAGTTGATGGGATTACACACAGATCTCACCCTGCCATACTTCAGAGGTATTCTCCATTCTCGTGCTTTCAGCACTGTCCATCAACAAGAGACTCTCTTTGAGAAAAGCAAAACTCCATTTTAATGAAACGTGTATTTTGAGGTGCCAAAGGAAAAGACCACGTGTGTCCAATTCATCCTCGTTCTGGCTTTGTTCACCCCTTGCAGACATTCCATAGACGTTACACCTCATATGAAACTGGGAAGGCCCTGTGTCCAACAACAGATCTCTCCTGCAAAGAAGGCCTCAGTTTGGATTTGATCAGTTTAAATGAAAAATACAGCCAGCCTGTCAAGGATATCTGACTGCAGAAAGCCTAGGGATTGTGGAATTTTGGCAATGGATCAGGGTCATTTTGGCAATGTCAGGGTCAGAGCTTAGGTGTGAATCAGTGCAGTCCTAAGGAAGTCAAGTGGTTGCTTCAGGTTAGCCTCACCATGAGCATTATCTTCTGGAGTCCATCCCTCATTTCTTTCGCCTAGTGGGATGACATGGGCCTAAATTATACTCTGGAATAATCAAAATGTCTGTATTACATTCATCAGGAAAAAGTGAAATCAATGGTTAAAGGAAGAAATCCCTGTTCCAGCTACTAATAACCTCTGTCTGAAAATGAACTGTACTACATATGTAAGAAATTGATATCTTCAGTCCAACTCACAGTACTTTTACTTTCCAAATACTAATGTACTGTCACTAGTAAATGTTTACACACCATATCTCAATCAACAAAGACAACATGGTAAGTGATTACAAATCTTTCAAACATGGCTTCCATTGTCTCCCAATGTATATTTGGTCAACCTTTCTGTACACATTTGGTGTTGCTCAGTTTTATTCCTTCTTACTGTTTAAAATGTCTTAAGTCTGAGAAAAATTAAGTCAGAAAATTTATAGGCATTCATAAAATATGCAAATCTAGAAAAGGGAACAAAATTTAAAGCAAGGATGAAGGCTCTGATGACAATTATATTGAAAGTGTTAATTACAACCCAAACCAAGGACTTCTGTAATCTGCAAATTTACAGTTCTTTAGAAATGATGAGATTCACAACTGCAGTAGTGAAAATATTAATGCTTCTGTAAACTCCAAGCTCAAGTATAAAGTAGATATGTAATCTTCAACTCCCTAAACACTCCAATTTGGCCACTAAAGATGCTGTTTTACATTTCCAAACATTTTCCCCTGTCACTACTTTTTATACTTCAGTTCTCAGGTTGTAAGTATTTGTTACTTGCAAAGCAACTCCTTTTGAACGTAGAATCATGGGAGGCATTTGTTACTAACTGCTAATGCAGCCTGCCAAACAAAAACTCCCTGCTGGTGACATGACCACCTAGTGACCTCTAAAAATGTTTTAACAATGTGAAAAATATCTCCCTCTCGTAGGAAACAGCAATTTTTTAAATTAAATGTACATTGAATGTTCGCTTACATACAGATAAATGGTATTCAGAGTCACCTTCTCTGTTTCCAATTTCAATCTTTTGAAACCCAGCCCAAACCTAAATAAATAAACGTTGATACTAAGAGGAAACTAAGAGCTCAAGAGCCTTGTGATTTCACAAACAGCTTTTTTCCATTTTCTAAAATCTAAACTTCAAGCCAGACATAGAACAGGTAATGAAAAGAAACAAGTTTGGCAGCTCCTATGTGGGTCTAAACTGAAAATATGTCAGGTAAAAATAAGTGGCTATAATTTGGCAGATTTAAAGTCTTTAAAAGTCTGCAGCTTGCTAGACTGATTTTTTGTTTTAGTATGTAAAATTTGCAAATTGAAACACTATAACTGTGTTGAAAAGTTACTGTTACATAATGCCACCATAATCAAGCTTTTAAACATCATTTTACCACTACCCATCCCTTATGCAATTGTACCCCAAAAAGAAAAATATCTACTTACATGATAATGAACTTCTAATACTTAAATATGCTATATTTCTTTAATACTCTTTGAGAATTTTTTTTTTTGCAAGTTACCAGGACATTGACAGTTTCCAAGCAAACACTTTTTAAATCTCATTCATTTATTTTTTTTTCTATTTAGAAGACACTGGATTAAAAATAATGCTATCTGACACCTGTTTAACAAAGTAGAGGTTTCTGAAATATTAACCTGTAGTTACTTCATATCATTCATAAGGAACAAATGTGCCAATCTCACTCCATCAACATTAATGATTTTTACTAAGAAGAATTAACTAGCTACGGTACAAGTCTGGAATCTCTCTCCTGCTCAGAACTCTCTGGCCCTCTGATCCAGTAGTGTTAACAGGCTAAAACAGGCTTAGCAGGCTGATGCAACAAGACTGACAAAATCACAGCCTCTTCCAGCATACCACAGAAATTAAAGGACTTCAGTCCTATTAAAAAAAAAAAACATGATCACCTTCTCCCATACTTAGGCTTTGAATAAAAAGTCCAAAAAGCTGGGATAATAGAGATGAACAGTTGAAACAGTGACACCACAAATAAGCTAAAAGAACTACCCATGGATTTTGAACATGTTGAGTGAAGTCCATGTTACATCAGTGCACAGGGGCACAGAATTGCTAAGATGTATGGCTTTCAAGAACTTCATAGTGCACTAATTAGCAGTCATACTCACTATAAAGCAAGGATAATTTTAATGGAGTCAGGAAAAACACTCGAGTACTCTAAGAACTTTTTATCTAGATATAATTATATTTCTGCATATAAAACAATCAGCAGGCTTTATACACAGGTAGTGTGTGTAGCTACTAACAGCTTTTGGGTGAAGTACTCCTATAAGGAGTTCCAAGAAGTTACTAATTTAAACCTTTTTCACAGGCTACAGTGTATGGCTGCTTGAGTCCTCCTTTGTTCCCAGGGAAAAAAAAGTGTTATTTACTCTGCTATAATTGCAGAAACTGTCAAAAAGTAACAGAATGCTCTTCAATAGAACAAGACCCAAAGGCACTGAATTATTTCTCATCTTTGACCCTGACCAAATACTGCAGTTATCTGGTTCCCACATCTGTGTGGAAATGATCTGGAGCAAGGTGTTCTCCATTCAGAAGCACTCACTCAGACAACGTTCACCAACAGACATCTGATATAGACAGTAAGATAACTATACCTCATCTCCTTCACATTTGATGCAAGACACACTTGTGGGGAAAAAAATCAGAAGCTAATTAAAAAAGAAAAAAAGTATCTCTGTATTTCATTACTTTTGCACCAAAACAGAATCTGCTGATTTTATGAAGTGATGCCCTTTTGGTACTAGCATGAGAACATATTCTCAGAGCTAATTCTCACCTGTAATTTCAGTGTGCTTTTATAGGTGAGGTACAAAGGTTTACATAATGCTCCTTAAATCAGATCTCCAGCTGGGCCACATTTTGTAAATTCCACTTAAAACACAGGGAATGTCCTAGTTCAGACTTAATGGTCTGGTACATAAACCTTGCACTCAGCCAAACTACCTCACATTAAAAGTTGTAAAGATGTTATGATGAGTGTTGGGACTGTATTTGTTGATTCAAAATAATACAAATAAAGAAGTCTAATTTAATGTTTTTGTATATCTATTAATATATTTTCTCCCTTTTGTTTTTCTACCTTGTTTCTTCATAAGTTTCATAACAAGCTGGGGCAAGACATGGTTTGAATTCCATCTCCAAATAACCGATTACTGACTCTCTGCTTAATACACTGTAAGGTTTTATTCATCCTGCTACAGCTACTGCACAGGAAGAACAACTCAAAGTTTTCTTACTCCTTTTTTTTTTCACAACAGTGGGAGACATGCCAGCTGGGACATTTTAAGACTCTTTCATTAAAAAAAGGTTAAGGTCAAAATAAGTATGATAAACATAGTAGTTCATCTTCTCAAAACTCAAGATGAAAGACTAAACAGAAGAGAATATTTTAACCTCACTAACTGTAAAATCATTTTTTTTCCCTTAGTGAATAATTAGAATCAAAAAAGACTTGAGAAAAAACATTTTTGCTATACATTTTTGTCTTTAAATGTACTCAGTAGTTAATTTAACAACTATATAAGTCTTAAGTTCATTATATGTTTTCAATTATCTAGATGACTGACACTTTCAAGTTTTATGAAGGATTACGAAAAGTAACATACTTAAAGAGAAAAAAATACATTTTCTCATTGTAAAAAATAAAAAAAGGAGAATCCACACTATGTTTTGGATAATTAGTTGTCCATTGTCTAAAAATTTCTAAATGCTATGTCTTAGAGGTCTTTGCATGTAAGAATATACTAAAATACAGTCAATCCCTACACTTTGGTGTCTTACACTAAAATACTTCAATACAAGAACACTGAAATATGTTTTCACTCACTTTCTCAAAGAAAAAAACAGCCCAAAGGTTATCAGACGAATGGGGACAATAGATTAACTTCCAAAGAACCATATTCTGTTTCTCGTAAAAGAAAAGTAAATTTATAGCACACCAAGCTTTTATTCCCAAGTGAATATAATAACTGGAATGCAAAAGTCTAAAACTGGCAACAAGTAGAGCTGGTCAAAGTATATGTAATGAAACTTGAAACCAGGCAAAGAGATTTGAGAGGTTAAAGGGAGATAGGGTGGAAAGCTCACAAGGCAGACCTGTTCTCCCTCAAAATCATAAGAAAAATCTTCAGTACAGCGAAAGCAGCATGGGTTGCATAAATTTGAAGTGACAGAGACTTTTGGACTGTGGTGTTATTTAAAGTGGGAGGATCGTCTGGAGGGTGATGGAGACCCACAGAGCACTACATCACAGGGGCAGCTTTCTGCCCAGTCTTGAGGGTTAAAATTGAAGGAGAAATATCAAATGGACCATATTAAATTATTTTTACCTCAAGGACTGGTACAGTGAATTACCCATCAAGAGATAGGGAGAAAAAAAGGCTCAACAAGTTATTTTCCAAAAATACACTGCCACAAAACCCTTCAGTTAACCCAAGGAAAGATATTTTCCATTTTTTTAGTATTCCTTTAAATTACTGAAAAATTGAAATCATGGATACTTTAATAGATCTAATAATTATTCTTTATGGACGACATAAGTCATGTAGCATCAGTGGGTAAAATGTCCACAAACAGCTGACATACAATTTATTAAAGGAAGAAGGGAAGGCTTCTAGTTAGTACAGTTATAGAGAAAACGCAGCTCAAAATGGTGCCACGTGTCAACAACTAATGGCATAACTCTTTGATTTACATCCCATATATAATGACTGGGATGACTGGCACCACAGAGCGTGTAAAATTAGGTAAGAATTTAATCTAAAGTGCCCTCTTGGGCTAATTACTGCAATGTGCTCAACACAAGGCAACTCTAGCGCCAATGCAAGGGGAAATCTGAGCTAATGCAAAAGGCAGTAATTCATTTAGTAAATCGTGTATTTTAGACAGAGATCTTTACACCAATACTCCATGACCTGCACTGGCTGCTTGCCAACTTCTGGGTGAACTGAAAGTGTTAGTTTTGATCTACAAAGTCTGAAATGGCTTGGCACCTGCTCACTTGAAAGATTCCCTCTTACCCTTCCTTTGTGCTGGGCAGCTTAAGAGAGCTGGTGTGAGAGTATTCCCTGTGGAAGTGTGAATGCTTGGAGGCAGGGGGAGAAGAAAGGGGAACAAGAATGAAGGAGAAAAATTATTAGGAAATGTCTTCTTACTTGTGCAAAAAACCTGCACTTCTTGATGTAAACTAGTCCAGGTTATGCCATAAGGACCATCATTTTTGAGTGCCTGAAGAGGGTATGGTTTCCTATTCCTGACTACTTGATGAACACACAAACTGTGCTGGCAAAAATTCAGGCTCTGACTTCATGAATGGTGAAGTTATTCTGAGATTTGCTTTATTCCTTGGCTTCACTTCAGGAGTTTGCTTAAAGAATGATAAAAAAGTACTTTGAGTAGCACATGACCTTTTTTTATGCCATCACTGCACAGCCAACTAATAGAAACAAAATAATATCAAAGTTTTATATTTTCCCATGATGCCCTAAATCTATAGTAAAAGTCAAATGGATGTTATTAAAAGTCCACACTTTTATCAGTGCTTAAAATACACCTTACTCCCAGTCGATTAAAGTCTCTGAATTCAGTGGTGCTACTTTGAATTTACTGCTTTGTTTTAAAGTTGAAGCACTGCACTTAATGTAAAGACAGACATTAAGATATAAAATAAATTATATAGCAACAATTTCCAGAGAAATGCCACGTCCACAACGGCAGTAAAAAAGACTTAAAGATTTTGTAACTGAATGTTTGGAATGGTCAATGAATAGAACACTGATTTTATGACTGTTTAAAAGACACCTTCACCACATATCACATAATGCCTTTGAACACTTGGCATCCAGCTCTTTCTTTAGCATAGAAGCAGTTAAAAGGATCTGAAACTGGATAAGGAAAAGCAGCCATAAAATTCAGTTGTTATTCAATATATTATTTTACTATTTTCACACATTCCCTTGAGGAAATGAGAGCAGAAACCTGCTGCACAGTTAATACACAGCTCAGTTATGAGACTACTGTATTCCAGCAGTAAAGTCTGGGAGATATCCCATAGGACACCCCTATTAAATTCTCATCTGTGATTTAATCTAGTTAGCCACAGGGTGTCAACACTGGTCCACACAGAGGCAGGCTCCCTGAATTTGTATTTGCCAGTTTAAAAATAAATCTTGAAATAAAACAATCTAGGAATAACAGTTTGAACAATCTGACACATACAATAAACATATGGAATGACTTAGAAGGGAAGGAGACTGAAGCACAGAGCAAAAGTGAGTTCAGGAGACAACCAGTCTTGTTACTTAAGCAAGCAGGGGAAAGGAAACAAATTCATTTTGCTTAGAGCCAATGGGACCAGGTACATGTTTCAGAAAGACAGGGAAAAAGGAAGACTAGGAAAAATGGAAAAGAGCATCACACATTTTCTTCATCCATTTATACTACTGTTTTCCAAATTCTTTCTCCAAAGACAACAAGAACAAAACTTATTTTTCTCAAAGGTGATCATGCAGTATAGAAAAATTGTCACTGAATGGCATGTGTGCAGCTAATTAGTCTGCAATGTAAAATCACCCAAAATAAAAGTTCCTCCTTACTGATCTCATGCACGTAAGATAGCAGAGCTCTCTTTAGCCTTACAGAAGCTTCAAAGCTTACTAAATACTCAGGTTTATTTTATATACAATATTTGCTTTCAAATCTATTGATTCTGTGCTATGAGTTAAACACGTATAATGCAGCAACTAAGTCTGTATTTGCATATTCTACTTTAATGATGAACAAATAAAGCAAAAATGCACTGGACAAAGTGCAATCTCTATTACAAAAGTTGAACTAATGACAGTTCCACTTCAAATGAGCACTTTTAAAGCAGTAATTCTGATAGAAAGAAACTAAACATCCACAACTGCAATTACTTTTTCAATCATTTTCTGATCCTATTGATTCAGAAAACTGCCTGATATCAGATATATACATAGTACTATATTTATGATGACATTTTTTAAATAAGTTGGAACTTGAGAAAAACAACCAAAGTACTTTTTTTCCATACAGTGCCACTGAGTCAAAACTAGAAAAACAAATTTTCCAAATTACTAAACACACAGTTTATAAGGAAAGAAAAGTGAGAAACTCTGTAAAAGAGATGCAAATATATACGAGTCATAAGAGAAACAAGTGATTCTGACGGTTCATTGGGCCAAGGGTGTAGAAAAACACACTCAAAAACCTGCAATCACCATTAGGGATTATACTCCAAGTCTACAGAATCCCTTTAAGAACTTTTTTTCTTGACTAATTGGGTCTAGTCCTAAAAGCCACAGACTGGTCTGCTCCTCTTCACTAAAGCATTTAAACATGTGCTTTCTCACAAGCAAATCAGATGTGGATTCAGCAGAACTGCCCACATGTTGCAGTTGAGTAAGCGCTTAAGTGCTTTGCTGGTCAGGAACAGCGAGATTCTTATTTGTAAGATCGCTCTTTATATCCCACCCTTTTGTGGCTGCAGGAGTTGGGAAAGGGTCATGAATATTCTGTAACATTCTTCATGTTCCCCAGAATCTTATTTAATCTTCAGATAAGAGCAACTGCCAGTTGTTTTAGCATTCCAGTATCTCTGTTCTGTTCCTGGACTAGAAAGCACATCTTCAAAAAGAACTTCCCAGACTTTTAAACAGAACAAACCTGTCTTGTTTAAAAGCTCGGTGCTCCAAAAATGGAGTGATGTAGCATGTTGAGTAAAGGATACTTTAGAAAATTAAAATCCTTTGTAATCCTTCATACTTCCAGTGGCAAACCTCAACATCAGCAGGCAGACACGGCACTTCTGCCTTTTCCATAGTGGATGGTAATTCAGGCCCACAGAAGAACTTGTCCATCAGAGTCACTCATCTGTGCTGCCTACAGGAGATAAGCTCACCACCACTTTCAAAAACGTAGGGAGACAGGAATGGAAATATAATCCCAAACTAAAGTCATGGTAAAAATGATTTGCAAGAGCTGACAAACACACACACTTCACACTGATGACGCCTGACTGACTGCTCTAAAAAGCAACACACTTAAACGAAGTCGATTTTATATTAAAAATAAATGGTGAGTTTTGATGTTGTGGCTAAAAGTTGAGTTCAAAGAGTTTGGGATTTATTGGTACCTCAGATCAATTATGCTGCACCAGTCCTTCACTTTATGTCCTTCTTTAAAGTACAGCATAAACCCATAATCCCAGCAAATTTAGAAACTTCTTCAGGTTACAGTAATTCACTTCATCTTGATAGTTTTTAAGTCTAACAAGCCTTTGCACTAAGACCATTAATTCCAAACTGGAATAACATAACTGATTATTTGAAAGTGTCATCTTTCTAGTCTTCTTAAGCAACCGTACACTATGGAAAACCTGCCTGCAAGAATGATCATCCAGCCTGTATGTCAGAGATCATTATTTTTCTGCAGAGAGAATTTATAGAGGAGCAGTGAATCAATTTTAAGATCTTCTGCTAACAGACAGTGCTCTGCATGACCTTGCTCTTTGCTCTATCATGTTTACATTTTCTACTATAGTATGTCTCTAATCCCCAAAGTGTCCCTAAGGGAACTTTACTGTTTTTTAAGTCATGCTCGACTGCTGAACTTTGCAAAACACAGTCAGAGGGAAAAAAAAAAAAAAAAAGGCATGTGAACTAACAAAAAACTTGTTTTCTATCCTGATTTTTTCCCAATTAAATATTAGTGGGGGAGGTTGTTTCTTAATTTAAAAGATTTAGAATTATGATAGTCATTCATTCTGTATGTTCCTCTCAAGAAAAACTACTTTCAAAAAATTCAGTCTCTCATTGCTATTTGTTTATAAATTCCTCACTACTATACTAAGTAGCAAGGAACTGTCACAGAACATTAAAAAATAATTTTAATTCGTAGTAATAACACCAAATATTCCTCTGCAGCTCACAGCTTTTGGAATACAGATTTGTCCAACTGCCCTGCTAAGTACTTAGAATTTCCATAAACTCCTTCAAGCTATGAGATAACTAGTCTCCATTAACATTTATATCTTGAAATGGTCCCTAGTGAACTAAAGCTTAAGGCAGTCTCATTATTATTCTCTTAATACACCAAAAGGAAATTTTGTACTGACATCAGTGAAGATGAAAAAAATTAATATACTTTCTCTCCCTGTTGCAATTATAAAAACACTTCCTCAGAGGATGCATCACATCTCTCATCTGTGATATTGCTGCATAAGTGAATGCTATTTGGAGCATCTGACATTTTATAAGGTGACACATTTTAATACTTCCATGTTCTCCTATCCTTGCCAACACATGCAAAAGAAATCTAGGCTATCAAGGAAACAATTATTGTCAACAGGCAATGCATTAAGCATATTTGAAGGTAGATGATGAAAACAGGAAGATAACTCAGCACCTCTTACTGTGCAGACATTGAATGCTGGAGTGGAGGTAATGAATCTTTGTTAACTGCAAGCAGGGCAGGGCTTTCAGGGAAGATGAACTGTTAACATAACATGCTACAGAGTTAAAAAGAGAGCTGCTGTGTGCCTGTGGACACAATGGCTGAAAATTGTCATACACCTTTGATCTCCTTACCTGCTCCCAGCATTCTTATGAATTTCTCCAGAACAGAGCTTCACATTTTCATGTGCAGTACTGAGCGCTCTGGTACTGACATATCCAGTACTAACTGCCTAGTACAGTTACAGTATCAGGCATGAGATAATAGTGTGCCTCTTGCCTCTGTCCTAGATTCTACAAATCACTTGGGAAAAGTTACTTAAAGGCAAATCAGGGGGAAAAAAAGGTATTTAAGCATTTAAAGACACAGATAGAAACTCAATGGTCTTTCTGAATAATATACCCTAGTAAGTAGTAACCAATCTGTGGCAAATAGAATATATTGCTAATTAACATCTCAACCCTTCACCAACCAGGATGCTGGAAACTCACGTGCTTTCAACGCAGTCATACACTTTATTTTCAGTTTTTCTACCAAACATTCCTGAGAGTTTGAGCAATGCTTCAGAGGAAAGAAGAGAAGGCTACTGAGATTCATGCATCTCTCTTTTATACCTAGTGGTAGATCTCATATAGGAACTTGCCCATGACAGGTGACCCAAGATATGAATCACAAAAGCTAGTGCTGATAATACTGTCAGAACATGCCATGAAAAAGTTTTCCTTCTCCTTCTAAATCCAAAATATACTGAGTAAAAATTTTCACAAGGATGAAGTAAATAATTTGTATAGCATTTTTTTTCATGCTTATAGGTGTTTCTGTGACTTATCCAGCATTTTATCTGGTAGATGTCTTCTATCCATTAGAAGTCAGTGCTGGCTCCTCATACAGCAAGACTAGAAATACTAGACCTCAGCACTAAACATTATGCAACTGCAAAAAAATTTGTCTTCCTTCAAGAATTTAGGAAATCTGGTTTTCCC
Organism: Empidonax traillii; assembly: GCF_003031625.1. Lineage (NCBI taxonomy): Eukaryota > Metazoa > Chordata > Aves > Passeriformes > Tyrannidae > Empidonax > Empidonax traillii. The sequence goes on along the minus strand of NW_020955348.1, from coordinate 1,610,143 downwards.
AAACCCCTATACAGATGAACTGATTGCAATTTAAGGCATTCAGATTTCAAGGGATGCAAAAATGTCCAAAGTTCAAGCTCTTGATTGTTTGGAGTCCTAGCTTAAGTGCTTTATTTTTTTTACAACATCTGGAATGAGCAATGGTATGTTATGGTAACTTTTGCCAAAAGGCACACAAAATCAGCATATATATATATATATATATATATATATATATACATAGATACACAACATTTGGTTATATTCTGATACAAGGGAAGGTGATGGCTTTGGGAGTTACAGTTGAGGAATGGGTGTTTTCATAAGCGATAAATGAATCCCTAGTGCCGTTCTACTGATCTACCAGAAAAAAAAAAGGGATTAATCTAGCCCAGGACACCAACTGTAATAGTAAAATTATTTTGTGGCTGCTTTTCTATGTGGATTTATTATCCTTTACTGTGCAGACATATATTGTCAATAAATAATGTCCCTGTTCACCTAGCAAAAGGCCTTTCCTCTTGAAAAGCTCTATGTGGCAAATCTGTGCTTTAGGACTGTCAACTTTTATAACATCATCTCCAACAGAGATTTCAAAGCTTCCTCTACTCGTATCATAAACACTGAATTGTGCTTCTAAGAATCAGAGTAAGCATCATGTTCTGCAGTAATAATGAAGTTTACAGCTCTCATTTAGAAACATCCATAAGCTTTGATTCTGTCAGTGGTTGCAAATGTATGTGACATGCTAAAAATCATTTGTATTCCAAAAATCAAGTAATACTTAAGCATTGGCAGGGTGGATCATAGTTTCATTCCACTAAACATTTAAAAAACTGGTATTTACTTACAAATATTTCTTAAGTAGTCTTCTATAATTTCTTCTTTAGAGGATTGCAACACAGTCAAGCAAGAGGAGAATCAAGCAAATCAAGGATATGTCAGTGCTGCACCTTTAGGACAAGGCAAATCCCCTGGGTATCTGCAATAGTTGTTTGTTTGACAACATATTTCCTCTGTAAAAGTAACTTATTGCTTATGCATGGGATTGGTTTTTACCCTTACTGAGGAAACTCTTCTTGTTGTCTCTGAAAAATCCTTAATTATAGTACTATAAATGTGATCTTGTTTTTTGTATGTGAAAAACATACCATGACAAAATACTGGACAAAATCCTAAATCACAAAAGCTATGGTTTTAAATAACAGGGTAGGAAGACTTTCTATTTTCAACACGTCAGATTTATTTGATCATGGAAATTTTTTTCCAGTGATCAAAAAACATGGAAAAAGTGCAATAGCAAATTTATAGGAGGAGGTCATAATTTTATCAAACAAACTTTCTCCAGGGGGGATGTTATTTTCACTGCAGTTTGTCAAGCTTTCCTTTTCAGTCATCAATATATAATAATTTTTTTAAAAGGATATATTGTCTAGCTCCTAGGGAAGGAATAATCATGTTACATTGCCTGGAACATCACCCTCAGCCTGATCACTGCTTAGGATGATAAATGATATTTCCATTGCAAAGTCTCCCCAAATAGTTCAGTGTTTTAATAGCTTGTTCTCCAGATCTGCTTTTTCCTCAGCCTTTCAAAGCTACAATGTCATACAATATTAAAAACATAGGAATATAAAGGTGAAATCTACTTTGGAAACCAAAATGCACAGGTAATGTAGTTGAATAAACAGGCAAAGAGAGGAATGGCAGTGAAGTCTCTCTTGCTTCACATTATGTTTGCTGGCTCAAAGGGCTTGTGTGGAGCCATGACCTCACACAAATGAAGTAACTCCAAAGCAGGAGGATTCCAGCTACATCAGCTCAGTGCTGCATCCCAGCTAACAAGACCTGACAAGGTTAATTGTTTCAGATAGTGATGTATTGCTGCAGCTTTAGAATTCTAGAGTTCCTAGAATTCTAACTTGCCTTGCTCTGTAGAACAGGAGAATCACCCTCAGTCAACAAGTGCACTCCTGCTAACCTTCCTAACAGCTTTCTATTCAAATTGAGTCGAATCACTCACATTTGTCTTCTACACCAGGATGTATTTACTAAAGTTTCACAGGAGAAGATTGGGCTGAATTATTCATTATTATGCCAACCATCCCAATAGAAAAAAACCCCATCCTACAAAAGCGCCTACTCATAAGCTCTTTTTGTTGCTAATGTCCATATTAGCAACAACTCAACCCCATAGTAATCCACAGTTCATTCTGTAGAGAATGAAATTTATTCTATGGAACAAAGTATTTTATGCTATTCACTCCACAGCATTCAATTGACCTTGGACTGATGGTCCCAAAAGGCACTGCACTGTTTTCAGGTCCTGTCTTCTGATGCCCACAGACTTTATAAAAAGGAACCAGGTGGACAAACACACCTCCAGTCAGATCTCCCACAATTCCATACTCACAGCTCTTCATTCAGGGCTTCTCATCCATGATGTAGGACAGGAAAGCAGCCAAATTTTCAAAGAAACCAGACAGCCAAAGCATACCCACACAACTCTTTAAAATCAGTTTCCCCACATAGAATCTCATCAGCACTTCTGGAGGGGCATAACATAACAGAAAAGCAGGTCCAAAGCAAGACAACACAAATTTCCCTATGAACTCTGCTGAACTCAAAGTTGGCTTTGGACACATTGCTTCCTTGATTTGGACTTGTTTCTGGAATTTTCTTTCTTTTTGTTTATTCCTCTATCATCTTTGACAAAATGGCAAGGATTGCCCTGTCACCTCACTTAAAACCTTAATAAACTCAGAGGATTACACTTCCCCTACTAAAAGTCCAGATTTCTTTTTATTTAATCTTCTTATATACATCTCCAAGAAAGCAATGATTAGCTTCAGCAGTGCACTGACACAGGAGGGGTCCACAACAACAGCAGTTTGCCCTTGACTTCCTTTATAAACCATGAAGTAAAAGGAAGCCAAATGTGGAAAAGCTAAAAAAGCAGAATGTAGAAGTCAAATTATTTCTAGACATACTAGTTTAGTTTTAATCTTTCTCTAACAGCTAAGATCCAACTGCTGAAACTTTTTGCTTTCTAAAGTGTATATATTCTCACCATCTCTAATATCAAATCAGTGCAAGTTGATCTGCATCATATCATAAATCATATCTTAAGAGCACTCTATATGCTCACAGACTTGTTCACTAATCTCTTTTAATAGCAGAAGAGTAAACTGAGGTGTAGAATAGGATGTCAATCACCAGTATACTTTGTAAAATGATTTTTTTTTTGCAGTGAACACCATATTCTGCATGCCAGCAGAATATGGTGTTAGACTTTAAAATTTTCTTAACATAATACAAGCATAATGAGAAAACTTAATTTTTTTTCTGGTTTCTACATCAGTTAAAGAGTGACAAAACACCAAAAAAAACCAGGGATGTGGTATTTTTTATGTAACAACCACTATTATTAATACTTATAGTGCTGCACTTTCTCTCAGGACCCTCACCCACGATTGTGTATCTTATGTATCCATGCACATGGAAGATATAAAATATATGTCAAACAAAATAAAGCAAGTTATTAAGTCAAAATAGACCCTAAATCTTAGTGGAAGTCAACAGATAAACATACCATAGGTCTAGTAGGGCCTAAGTACACAATGCATAATTCAGAGCTGAACTAAGTTTATAACTTATTGCAATATTTCTTACTCGGAGAGAGGTCTGGTATATTAAAGCATTGTTCAGTCACTAATTCAGCAAAACTCATGAGAAATTTCTTCCCTTTTTTTTTTTTTTTAAGCCTCTAGAGTGCTATCTCTGCCATGATAGGCATGCCTGGGAAGAAAAAAATCTGGTCTGAATCTGTCTATAATTAAACACAGAAATTTATTGCTAAATTATATTGTACTCTGCTTTCACTGCCACATTTGTACATGTATCGCTTTATGTAATTCCATTATCATTTTTAGCAAAGACTTTTTACCCTTATCAATGGTTTTCCCAGGCATCCATCCTTCTGGACTCTGCCAGCTGAAATATAAACATCCTTACAAAAAAAAGACATGTTCATCTCCAGGGTGTAAAATATAAATCCATCATGTAAGGAGACTACCAAGGTGTTAAGGGCCTATGAAGTAACAGTAGAAGGTGGGAAACAAATAAGAGGGAGAAAGACAGTTGGAGTGGAGATAGAAGACAAATTTCTACTAATTTCTACTTTACACTCATCTCCCTAGGGCCTATGACTCCTGGAAAGGTCAACTTTCTGTTATCTATTTAGTACTGACTCTCCTAATTCTTTTTCAGCACCTCAGTCCTAACCGTTTTTTCTCTCCAGTATCACCTCACTGATTCAGCTACATGATCGGCATTTCTTTTTTCCATGCAAATCACTAAGAATTTGCTCATCCTAATGTTTTTCCTCTCTTCTCATTTTCTAACATTCTAAAATCACAGAATCATCTTAGAGCCACAGAATGGTTTGGGTCGGAAGAGACCTTAAAGACCATCTTGCTTCAACCATGGGACACTTTCCACTACCTACCCTTTCCTCAGCATTTACTCCACTTCCCAAATAAATTAAATATGTCTGAAAATATCCTGAAAATTATCTTTTAGAACCTAAATTACAGGATTCATTAAAAAAAAATGCATAATATCTTCGTGTTGTTTTCCATTTTTAACATCTGAGATTCAGGAAACAGAGCGCAAGGTCTGATCAAACATCTTAGAGGACATCCCTTATTCATGCAGTCTTAAAATTAATATTCTATTATAAACTTCAGTTACAAGAATTGAAATTGAAAGAATAGAAGCACTAGTTTTTCTTTGATGTCAAATTTCTTAATAAAAATTCCATGTTAAAAGAAAAAAAAAAAAAAGATGAATGAATGCACCACTCACAAGGCAAACTCAGGATATGACAAATTATGGGACAATACTTAATTTCATGCCAGTGCCCAAGTGGCATATTTTCAGTGACAGGCTTGTCATCATTATTAAGAACTTCCCCTGTCTCCCAGTGATGAAGAAACACATTACAGACAAACACATTAATCTTTCCACACAGTACAATGTAAACTTTAATTACAACCTCATGCTTCCCCCCACAAACATACAACATACCACAGACCTAAACCCCACATATGTCAACCCTGAATATCTGTTGATGTTCTCAAGATTGCAGTTAAGGCTTTGGGTTGAACTATGAGGGAGATCACTATTATTGAACACAATATGCTTTTTTCCCTCAATTAAAAGTTTAGAAAAGAACTCAGGAAATCCAGTCTGTTCTCATGGATTTGGGGCTGCAGGTTTGTACACATGTGCAGACTCCTAAAACAGAGAGGTTTCCAACAACAGGACTAAATTATCTTTTTAAGTTAAAGACAGAACTCAATGCAAAGGTGTAGTTCAATGACAAAACCCCATAATGAGAGAAGCAATGCACCCAAATGCCATTGTGTGCTGATCATAAACAACACCTTGTATCAGAAACAGAGCTCAGTGTCTCAGTATACCCCTGTTTTCCCAATATCTTAGTCCTATAGAAACTTGGACAAAAACTGAGACTCAACCCAGATAAAACAAAATAAATGTTTTCCATGAAGTAAAACAATTAGAGTAACTGAAGGATTAAGGTGAAATGTTTTAATTTTTTCTTTTAATCCACAAGATTTGGAGCCCAGTTTTCCCCAGGTGTCCCACAAACACTGGTATTTCTTTTTTCTTTTCAGAGCACTATTGCAACAGTTGTAGAAGAAGACACTGACTACCAGTCAACAGATTACAACATTTTCCAAGCAGATGAAGGATGTGGATTAGACCACAAACAATCAATTAAAATGGTTAGTACCACTTCTTTGAGAACTTAAGTACTACCTTCTTTCTGCTACAATGATGGAAATGAGAGAAAAAAAGTGAGCGAAACAAAAAAAAATTCTTGCTTCTTTTGAGAAGAAACCCCTTCCTCCCATCGTTGGACAAACTGCAAACCAGTTCCCTAGCTATAAATGTGAAAGCTTATTTGATTAATAAAATTTGGTCACACACTGATGCTTTTCCTAAAATAATTTTGATTCCTGACTGTTGCTGAATTTGCTCGCACTTTAGAACTCGTTTTCCACTACAGCAAGCTCATACTGGCCTTCTGCTGCTGAAAAATTGCAGGTCATCACTCCATTTGACCTCCATCCTGTATTATTGCAATGCTACGATTAAGGATTACCCTTGAGATCACTAAGACACGTCAGTCAACGCGCTTCAACACTGGAAGCAAGGATTCCCATGGTTTTGTTCACCAAAGTACAACTTAATAAATGAGACAACAGGCAAGGATTGGATAACAAAATTCGCCTGCACAATGTTCAATAGATGTAACAGGATATGCCTTTCACATACAAAATTGGAACAGAGAACTCAGGGCACTGCTTTATTTTCACTGGAGTGGGACTCATGCAGCTTGAATTTTTCTGCCCATCATCTGTGGTTCTAATGTAACTACAGGATACACTGCAAACACCAACGTTTCTCAAGTCAGACAGAGAATGCCAGAACAAAGAAATGTTGATTTCTTAACTACCAAACACAGATAAACACAGATTTCTCTAGTAGCTTACACACATTTTAAAGAAAAGCTGTAGATCATGCTACAGCAAAGCCTGCTGCTTCTGTTTTATGGATACATGAGTATGAAAAGGCAAAACGCACTTCTTTAGTTACTTTTCTAAAATATTTTAAAATATTTTAAGGGGTCAGTAAAAAAACTGCTTCCTACAGTGCTATGCTGAAACTTCACGGTTCATCAAAACTTTCCAGGGGATAAATTAAATTTCACAACTCCCTTACAAAAAATAGATTTCCACAGTCAATTCAAAGGCCATGTTGAAAAACTTCAAAGTGACATGCTCAGAACCTGTGACCATGACTTCAGCAAAAGCATGTCCTACAGGACTTCTTCAGCAGATCAGCCTCTATGGGATGAGACTACACTATCAGGTTCTGGTCCTTTTTACAGGGTTTTAGTAAAACAAAGATCAAAAGAAATGTCTCTTGCCTTCTGTAGATTTACATCAGTTCAACTGCCAATATTTCTTAATTCACTATGAAACTGTGCAGGGCACATAAACATTTATTCAAAAAAGTTAGACAACTGACTTTTATTTGTGTGCCAAGCTATAAAGTAGCTGAAAGACTATTTGTTCTTCCAGGGAACTTATGTCAAGGTAGCCAACATCCTCTTCATGTAGGAAATCTACAGGCATATCACTTCCACTTTTTTTTTAATAACTTATTACTTAGTTGAACAGTGATTATTTAAACTACTAAATGTGCTGGAATTCAGATTGTGTGGTAGACCTGTTATTTGTATTGTTATAGGATAGACCTCAATCTCTTCTTGAACACGAAAACTACATGTAATGAGTAATTTCCTGAATGGAATACTGCTTTATAGAGCTATTTATCCATTATAGTAAGTTATTTTTAGTGATTATCTTCACTGAAATAAAATTCCAAAAGAAACAGGAACCATGCCTATACTACAATAGTTTATTTCCTTTAATACAATGTAAGCATCGTGCATTCAATAAGACCTGTGTTATTATCACCATCTACTTTGTGTCATATGAAATAACTAATCTTCGGTTCTCAGTTTATACTGAGCTCAAAGGTGAGTAATTCCACCTTAAGAAAAATGTCACTAATAGACTCTGTAGACGTGTAAATGGTATTACAAAGGTCAAAGAGACCAAAGTCTGGCTTTCATGAGGTCTCACAGCTACAAGGCGTTTGTCTTTGTTGTTGGTGCCAGTTAAGGCATGTCTGGCTTATTTGATCCCCCAGATTATTACAAAGAAGATATCTGAACTGTGAAAAAAAAAAACACAACAGGAAGCTTAAATGCAGCCATATGGACCATCTGATTCTTTCAACCTCTTAACAGATGAGGGTTGAAATAACTTCCTTTGCTTATTAGCTAATTAAATCGTCCTAACAGTGTATAAAATGGCTATAATAAAAGTGAGTTTAACCATAACCTCCAGCTATGTTCCATTAAGTCTCACATTCTAGGTCATCTAACTGTACATACTGATAACTGAGGGATAAATATATATTTTCTCAGCTTAAAGAAAACCCCCACTTTAAAACTAACACAGCTCACAAAAAGACAAGAAATAAAAAATTACTTTCAAATACTCACTAATATATATTTAAAATTTTTACCAAGATTAAATAATTAACTTTACACGGCATTAATTCAAAGTCATGCTTTAGCCCATATTACACTTTCTAGATTACATGACAATATCTACAGTTATGTAAAGCAGTTTGCTTTATTTTTTAATGTTTTCCTAACACAAGAAATACTGTGGAATCAGTCACAACAGAACTGAAATCTCTTTTTTAAAATAAAACACTGTGCTTCAGTGTTGTGTATTTCATTCATTCAGATATATGTTCTTCCTCCTCAATAGCTGCTTTATATGTTGCTTAATCATTTGCTTTTCTATTATGAAGTCTACTACCCTTTTTATGATGCACCATTAAATGACTACATAAAAAACATACCACTGATTGTAATGCATACTTATCACCAGGAATCTTCCTTTTTCAGTTCTTCTTTTACCCAGTTCAGATGAATTTTAATTAATGCAGCTGAAAGGACTCTAAAAAATTTATTCTCTGAACTAGAGCAAAGCCTATGACTTTTTCCAGAATGACTGAAAGCTCCTTTATATTCTGTTATCTCCAATTGATAACTGCACCTTTCAATGTATATTTATTTCTTCCAGATAGGAATAGCTAAAGTACATTTCCACAACATATGACTTCCATTAGAAGATGTGATGAATGACCCGCTCTCAACAGCCCAAGGAAAAGCTCATCTGTGCATATGAAGAAACAAGACTACAGTGAAATTTTTCCACACATCACCATATATTATCAAATTGACATGCACTGTAATTTTGCTAGAGACACCATCCTGCCTGAATAAAAGTAAAAATAATCTCCAATCTGCAGTTTTCAAGGATGCTAATGTTTTTATTGATACTTTGAAACCCCTCTGTCTTAATATTTGAACGGATTACAACTCACAAGATAAAGCTGCCAAAAATGGCTACTGGCCTAAGAACCAACAATCATTTGAAAGAAGAAAATTCTCCTCGCAATTGAATATAAAAGCTACATAATTTCATCTCAGCTACAAAGGTTGATATTCACTGAGGCAAGAATCAATGCAAAACACCCTGGCACACTTAGGCTTGCACTAACTTGCACTGACAAAGTTGCCAGTAGGAAACACGAGGGAGGTGCCCCCATATTTATTGCATGTAAGTCAGTCAGAAGAATGCGGATGGACCAAGGAAGAGCTATTTGAGAAAAAGATAAATCTTTTGTGATGATGCCAAAAGAAACAAGGAAGACAGTGGGTTACAGTAAATGGGGAAGTCATATCCTGTGGATCTGGGAAGCCTATTTATTCTGTTGTCGCCAGCATTATGAGCTGGTTTACTGCGAATTAATGTGGAAAAAAAAAAAAAAGATTATCACTCACAAAGCAAGTAATGAGCTCTCTGAAGTTCCTCACTTCAATAACACAAAGTGATCACATGTAGGAGAGTATATTTTTGTATTTCTTTAGGAAATCAAAAGATGTGATAAACAATGACTATACAATATTCTCACAAACTCTTGAGACAGAACTAACAACAGAACTAATTCTGCCCACAGAGTGGCCATGATTCTACCCTTTCTCTCTTCATTTCCTTATCACACAAGCTAATATACTTGAACAATTTGTTAATTGGGCAGAATGAAGATAAACAGCTGGTGGAGCTGTAATATGCCCATTTCAATCAAGAAACTAATGGGAAAACATCAGTTACAAGTACAAGCTTTCAAAAAAAAAAATACCCACCTGGGCAAAGGAGTTAGTTTTCACATACACTAGCAGCAATAAGCAAAAGAAAATATTAAAAGCCTACACTACAGGAAGAGATCCTGGTTTAAAGTATGTCAAAACAACTAGTAAAGCAAACAGATTGCTCCAAGAGTCACAGAATGTTGGAATGCCTAATTCTCTCTTAACGAAGGTGTATCGGATGCAAAAACCTTCTGCTGAGACATTTTCATGCTGTACTAGAGCAGACCATGAAAAGGTTCTTTCCATCATGCCAGCTGATTATAAAATTGGAATAAACATGCTATTTTAAGTTGCCTGCAGGAGGATAGAAATGCTTCTTGAAAAATATTGTTGGAATAGAATAGAATTGCTCAGTTGGAAGGGACCTGCAATGACCATGTGGTTCAGCTGCCTGATGAAAAGTTATTGCAAGTTATTTAAGGACATTGTCCAAGACCCTCTTAAGCAGCCCGCAGCCTCCCTTTCTCCAAACTAGAAAGCCTAAAGTCCTTAGCCTGTCCTTGCAAGACATACCTTCCAGCCCTTTCATCAGCTTTACTGATCTCCTCTTGATGCATTCCAGCACCTTAATGTCATTAAACTGTGGGTCCCAGAACTGCTCACAGTACTCCAGTTGAGGCCACACCAGTGCTGGATACAAAGGGATAAAGCTCTCTTTTGAACAGCTGGTTATTCTGTGTTTGATGAACCCCAGAGTAGAGTTTGCCCCCTTGGATGTAATATCTGATGTAGAATAGGGTCTGCCAGAAGAAACATGCTTTCCAAAAAAAAAAAAGAACCATAAGGGCAAGTTCCAACAGTATTCAAACTTAATAACATTATTTATCTATTACTAATTCCCTTAAAACTGCATTTAATGTTGAACAACTTCAACAAATTGGGCCATAAGCTTCCAAAATGGCTTCAAATTTCTGCTCAGAACAACAAGTGTTGGGATCATGCATCACTCTTACAATCAGTTCCTGACCAGCAGAACTTTCTAAGCATGTTATCTCTGAGTCAGCAGTTCACACAACTATAGGTACTCCACTGTCTCTACCCATGCATTCTTCTATACTAACTTTCCACTGCATTTCCAGAACAGTTAACTCACCATAAAATTCTGCTCCTCTACTTCATAATCAAGCACACTTTCAGACCTTCCACATCACTTGTAGCGCTGTCTGTGGCATTTTTATGATACATGTTCAACAGTTCACTGACCAGTTTCCACGCTGGATCACACAGTCACCATGTCCACAATGACTACAGCACACACCTTTCCCAGCCCGAGCCACCTTTCCCTGTCACTCTCCTCTCTGCTTTCTCCTTTTACCTTTCTGTCCCCAGCTGGCACAAAGTTGGCTTGTTCCGATCGCGAATCAGAAACTGAACCAGCAGGTTGACAGATTAGACAAAAATTAAAGGTTTGAGTATAAGACCAACTGTAAAGATGGCAAACCTAAAAAAAAATGAGGATTAGAACCTTTAAAAGTCTCTACTAATCTAGATGTTTGCTTTTTTGAGCACCCACTTTACCTACAGCTGCATGTACAGGAGATGGTATCTTCCTACTTGAAACCTCAAGTTGAAAAATTGTTCTTAAACTGTGACTTCAAAATCCTAAGAAAGCTCTAGAAAACCAGAGAATAGAAATAAAATAGTCTAGTCTTTATTCCACTATTATAAATACTGTGTCAGATTTTTTTCTGTTCTTTTTCAGTCATTTACCTTGGTCTAACTTAAACCATCAAACATAGACTTGAGATACTATCAAATTTAGAATACCACATGTACTAGTTAAAAATTTTGGGCACTGGCTAGTGTACATAACACCTAACCTTCCAAACTAAGAATTTTGCTCTTCAATGTTTATTACACTCTTGTTACCATTTCCAGCTATTTCTAAATATACAATAATTTATATCAAGTTGTGTTGTGAAATACAGATGGAGCATAAATTCTGTGTAACAAAAGCTATATTCAATGCTCACTTTATAGTGTAAATACATATTACATTGTAGCTGTACACACTGTGAAATTCATACACTATGAAACAAAATAATTTAAGTGCAGATCTTCAGGTTTAAGAGTTATGAGAGCAGAGGGCACAAGTATATACACACAGATCTGCTAAATCACAAGTATTTCAGTTCCAGATTGGCATTACATTTCAGCATACTATATTTTTCTCACTTTAACTTTGTTTTCCATGTTGACTTTAATTTTTTTTTTATTTGCTTGGTATATTGAACCCTGGCTTGGAATAAATGGATTCAAATAAACACAATTCAGTGCCAGAATTGCCACAGGCACATTTTTTTCTTTCAGTGGTCCTGGGAAGTGGTTTGTTAAGCTATTGTTCTCAATTAAAAACTCATGTGTTTGTTCAGTACAATATGGGTCGCTGCTTTGAGTGAAAGATTCCCTTGACATGGCAAAACCTCTAATTGTAACAAGTCTATGCCAAGTATGTTTAACCAGATGCAGCCCCGGGTTTGATTAGCAGCCACTGGATTCCATGTACAATCAGATAATGATGGTTTTGCTTCTCTGCTGAGCAAACATCCTCGGCTTTTAATCAAATATGTCTGTGTATCTATATATGTACGTAGGTATATGTGTATATATCTGAAAACCTCTATACACACAATTATGAGCAGCACAACTATTTTAAAACTATAGTTCATCTCAACTTATTTGACCTTTGACTGTTTAATCTTAGGAGGACCTGTGCAATACCAACTAAAAATAAATGGAATAAAATGTTTATTTTGGCAGACACCATATAGATATAGTGAAGAGACATGTGGTGCATGGAAATTTTTTACCACACATGTAGAGAGCAGAAAAGGCTCTGGAATACATTTTTGTTTTCCCACTTGTGGGATAGCATCTATTGGATAATGATGATATTAGAACTGCAAAGACACGTGCCATTTTGGAACAACATTCCAATACTCCTTAACTATGCCTGAGGGAAGGTGGTGAAGCTTGGTGTTTATTTTATATAAGAGTGGGTATTAGTTAAGTTTGATAATATGACTTCAAGAATATTTTGGATTCTAC